>NC_133357.1:18444969-18778302 GCF_030506205.2 Paramisgurnus dabryanus
ATGATGTTTACTCCTGAAGGGGATCCTTCAGGCATTGGAATATCTACTGGAACGCGGTTACACCCCTCGACGCACCTTCTACATTGGTTTGGGTCACGATGAAGAGGTCAGTCTCAAGACCACTGACCCTTCAGTGGGTCACAAGCTTATAACCATGGGTCTGCTACCTATAGGTAAATTATTAAATAGTCCAAAACTGTATTTTCACAGGTGAATGGCTTACAGGGTGCAGTGAATATTGTGAAGGCTCTCAAGAGTCGTGGGGTGAAGCTTCAGTACGTTTTAGATGAAGGTCTAGCAGTGCTGGATGGTATCATAAACGGTCTGGACGGACCTGCTGCTTTGTGAGACTTTTATTTTTAGCAGTTCTATTAAAATATTAATTTCGTTATTGAGTAAGTGAGTGTTTGAACTTAGAAGATAACTCTGGTTTGTGTTTTGCAGAATAGGTGTTAGTGAGAAGGGTCAGGCCACAGTAAAGCTGACTGTTAACACTGCACCAGGACATTCATCAATGCCTCCAAGAGAAACCAGTATTGGCATATTGGCTTCAGCAGTCAGAAGGCAAGATAAAAACCCTAACACACTTTAATATTGTGAACGCAACTTAAAAGGAAAATCTGAAGCATTAATAAAGAATTCGTTCTTCGTAATATCACAGGTTGGAGGAAAATCCAATGCCAAGACTGTTTGGTTATGGACCTGAACGTGGCACCTTTGAACACCTGGCACATCGGGTAAAACCATACAAACTTAATATTTAACAGACTAACAGAAAATCACAACCTCATTTCACAAAGCACAACTGAAAATAATGAATTGCTTTTTGCATATACTGCGAGATTAATAAACCATTTTTTAATTTGTAGTTTGGCCTTCCTCTCAGATTCATCATGTCTAATCTGTGGCTATTCTCTCCATTGATCAGCAGGTAGTTCACATTTGTTGAGTTAAAACTTACTGCAGTATCTCATGTAATAACATTAGACCTGTGGCTCTTACACATGCAGAGTAATGGAGCGAAAACCTGATACAAACGCATTTGTGAGGACAACAACAGCCGTAACCATGTTTAACTCCGGTGTTAAGGTGGGCATAAAATAGAAAATGCATTTTATTTTTGGGTAAGACTTTAACTGAAGAGGTGTTCATAAGACTTATATGAAACCTTAAAGGAGTAGTCCACTTTAAAGATGGGGTCCATTGACTTTTCATAGTAGGAAAAAAATACTATGGTAAGTCAATGGGCCCCATCTTTAAAGTGGACTACTCCTTTCATTATCATGACATGACACGTGTCATGAACATGAAGGAGATTTTATGCACGTTAACGACAACTGTCATTTGTTTAATTATATAATTTTTAATGCAAAGATGACATTGTTTGAGAAGTCTTTGTTATGACAACTTGACATTAACCAATACATCATAACTTGACATGACAACTTGACATTACAAGACAACATATCTGACCACTTTTTACCAGTGATACAAATTGAATTTGTCATTAAAATTTCATTAGGTGTTAATACTCTGTCATATAGGTTTATAACAGCGTCATGAATATTTTTCTTGACCTCAACTACATTGGTACAAATATAATTTGTCATTAAAATGTCATTAAGTGTTAATACTCTGTCAAATAGTTTTATAACAACATCATGAATATTCTTCAGTTCATAATGTTTTTTTAGTTTCCTGTGTTTAACAAATAAAATCAATAATAATAATAATAATTAAAATTTAAATTATATTTTATTGCATTTGGAGACCAAATCCCCTAAAATTAAATAATAACAGTACAATAATGTGTTAAGCAATGCACCGTTGGGTCCATATCGCTGGAAAACAGATGATTACATTAAATTAAATTAATTAAATGTTTTTTTTCTTCTATGTCAGAACATTTCAGAACCCTTTGTGTGAGGAAGAACAAGTTCTGTTAGTTGTCAGTTTTATTTATGTATTGTGCACATACATTAAGTTATGTATAATCTTTTGATGTGTCTATTGCATTTTGTTAAGGTATTTAAAATTATTTGACATAGCATTAACACTTAATGACATTTAAATGACAATTTAATGTAATGTTAACCCATATAGCTAGGTAGTTTCTTAAGTTTGATCATTATTCTGCTATGTCATGTTTATGACAGATTATGATGTATTGGTTTATGTCAAGTTGTCATAACAAAGACATCTCAAACAATGTCATCTTTGCATTAAAAGTGACATAATTGAGCGAATGTTCATGTTCATTACACGTGTCATGTCATGATTATAAAGGTGTCATGTCAGTCTTATGAACACCCCTTCAAGTAAAGTGTAACCTACTTTTGTAATGGATATAGTAGTTCATATAATCAAATATCAGATTATTTGTGACCCAAGTCATTTTTGTATAATAAAGAACATTCTGTGAAAAAATAACCTTGATATCTTTAATATTGACTGAGTAAGAGATTAAAATCAATGTGAAACTTTGATGTTTCAAATCTCATAATCATATTATGAGACTTAAAGCGATACTTCAGCCAAATATCAAAATGAACCCATAATTTAATCACCATCAAGCAATCCGAGAAACACATGTCCATCATCTTCAAACAAACACATTTGGAGTTAATTTAGGAAATGTCCTTGATTGAAAACAGGAATCAGGGAACAATTTCTGGCACTGAATCCCAAAAAAGTGCATCCATCATTTACAGAAGTCATCCATACAGCTCCATGGGGTTAATAAGGGTCTTCTGTGGATAATAAATGCGATATTGTAAGAAAACTATTTTAAACTTCATAAACTATAATAACTAGCTTCAGCTAACAGCGTTTTTGGAAATGTGCCATGATAAAGATTAAAATCTTACAGAAGCAACATTTTATGTGATATCAATCTTGAATTTTAAAAATAACTTTGTTAGACTTGTGGCTTTAAGACAATTGATTTTGTAGTTTGCTATGGGACTTCTATTATATTTTTTTATGAAAAAAATCCACTGTACCTTAATTTATAACCTTTTTAACTTATCTTAAAATCTTTAATTCTGAAAATCAAGTGTCTTCTTCCAGAATATATCACAATCATGCCTGTAGGTCAAATAGTTTAGGAGCAAAACAGTTTAGTGTGGGCATGTCATTTTCATGGTTGGTGGTAAAAGTGGGATTAACAGGTTAAGGGTGAGTAAATCATGGGGTAATTTTGATATTTGGCTGGAGTATCCGTTTAAGCCTGGATTTTACAGACTTTGTCACATTTTTTTCTGATGTCTCTTGACAGGTTAATGTCTTACCGCC
Organism: Paramisgurnus dabryanus; assembly: GCF_030506205.2. Taxonomy (NCBI): domain Eukaryota; kingdom Metazoa; phylum Chordata; class Actinopteri; order Cypriniformes; family Cobitidae; genus Paramisgurnus; species Paramisgurnus dabryanus. The sequence goes on from NC_133357.1 coordinate 18,448,264, forward strand.
GCACGCGGAAGCTTTCGTCAATCTGCGAATCCACTCGGCCCAAACGTTGCAGGAGGTGAGAGGTCATAATGTAACCACAGCAATAATGTTGACACATTCAACCTAAACTAAAGCACAGAGTTCATGCTTCACTTCTGAAAGTTTATTTATTAACTTTTGCTATGTACATGTTTTAGGTGAAAGACAAGACAAAAAAATCAATATACCCTACGAGTACCAAAAAGTGAAAATGTTCAGAATCTGTTTAAATGAGTATTACAGATACCCCACTTTGTTTTCTTTCCAGGTTATGGACTTGATCGGGTCGATTGTAGCAGATGAGCGTGTGAAGATCGAGTTGGTCAACGGGTTCGATCCGTTGCCCATCAGCTCCTATGATGAACGGTCATTTGGTTACCAGATCATTAAGAAAACGGTGCAAGGCATGTTTCCTCACGTCAGTGTGGCTCCTGGTAAGTTGCGTACTTCATAACTACTTGAGTGGCCCTACACACTTAATCGACTCATGAAGAGACATCATGCACTCTTAGCTGTTCAATGACTTCCTCTCCCAGGTATTTGTGTTGGCAATACTGACAGTCGTCATTATAAGGACATCGCTCGAGACATTTATCGCTTTGCCCCATCGTGGTTTAAACCAGGTGATCCTCAGAGGTACGACACATGCTTATACTGCAATATTGCTGTTGTAGTGCTGTCCCAGTGAAATGTCTTTACCTTTATGTCCCCCTAATAGATTTCATGGCGTGAACGAGAGAATCTCCATTAAGAACTATGAAGAGCTCGTGCTGTTTTACTTCCACCTTATCCAGAATAATGACGTCAGGAAGTTGCCTTCACCTCACAGCAGCCAGCATGAGCTGTAGGACTTTCGGCAATACAAGACATTAAGGTTGACACTCAGAGATTTGTTTTAATAAACGTAAAATTTGAATCTATACAAAATCATTATTAGTACCACTATACTGCCCTCCGAAGGCTAAGTGCAGTAAACACTGAAACAGAGAATTTTTTTTAAAGGTGCCGTAGAATGTAAAACCGTATTGATGATAATTAAGAGTTATGTATGTGGTAATAAAATATCGTAAGCCTCAAACACGATTGCATGCAAAAAACAGGCCAATCTCAACATAACACCGACTATGACGTTACAATCGAGATGTACGCCCCCAACATTAAATTACACATTAAAGGTGCAGTGTGTAAATTTTGCAGTGAGATTGTGAATTGCAACCAACGGTTCAGGCCACCATTCATTGAAACACATAGAGAAGCTACGGTAGCCACCACAGGACAAACATGTTGTTGTCTAAAAAAGAAATACAGTAGTGCCAAAACATGCTCTGTACAGCAGTTTAGGGCTACTTTAGAAACATGGCGGCACAAAATGGCAACGTCCATATAAGGGGGCCCACAGCGTATGTAGATAAAAAGTCTTATTTTAAGATAATAAACACATAACTGTTTATTATGTAAGGTCTTTATGCATCACTGATAATATAGTTATGTATATAATATTGCATTTCTGTCAATAGATCCTTCTTAAAGTTACACACTGCACCTTTAAATTAATGTTGCTACAATGCTAAAAACAAAGTTGTGACTGCTGGGTTAGCGCTATATGCTAGTGTTTAGGCTAAAGTTCTACTATTGACGTTACAGTTATGTTTTGCAGGTCCATTATGAATAAAAACACAAAATCTGTATCTTCTTCTGATACAGCCTCAAACATTTAAGATCTGTTTGCACACACGCCGAGCTACTGAAATAAGCCGCTCTGAGAAACAGCCAATCCGAGCTTAACATTATAATTCATGACCCTTTCAAATAAGGTAATACTACTGTATATAATACATTGTATTAATGCATTTTTCGGCACCTTTAAACTTTTTACACCAATCAGTCAAACATGTTACTGCAAATTTTTCTGAAATGGGACAAATATGAGCCAGGAGACTTTGTCACCAGACAAAATAGATGTCACAAAGCCAATTTCAAGCCTTAAAGGGATACTCCAGCCAAATATCAAAATTACCCAATGATATACTCGCCCTCAAGCAATTTGAGATACACATGTCCATCATCTAACAGATGAGCACATTTGGAGTTATTTTTGTAATGACGCCATTTTGGGCTAACAGGAGTTTTAGTGTAGTGAGCATTGGTTGCCATGGGTATGTTGCGCAGTGACTCATGTGAAGCTAGTCGGAAGCTAGTTATTATAGTTTATAAAGTTTAAAATATGGACATTTTTCTTACAATATTGCATTGATAAAAGTATTTTGTGGGTAATCAACCCATTGTAGCTGTTTGGATTATTTCTGACTTTAAAAATGAAAATTCTGTCATCATTTACTCTCATGTTGTTACAAACCTATATCAATATTTTAGTTCTGATGAACCCGAAGGAAGATATTTTGAGAAATGTTTGTAACCAAACCATTTGTGAACCTCATTCACTTCCATATTATTATTTTTTCCTACTATGGAAGTAAATGGGGTCCATTTAAAAAGTGCATGCATCCTTTACAGAAGTTGTTCCCTGATCCCTATTTTCTCCCATTATAAGCTTGGAACTAAAATACTAAAAAAACTCCAAATGTGTTTGTCTGAAAGATGATGGACATATATATCTCGGATTGCTTGAGGGTGAGTAAATCACAGGGTAATTTTGATATTTGGCTGGAGTATCGTTTTAACTCAATTTTGACCTAATGTTTAGTTACTGTGCTTTACCTTTGTAGGGCATAATCAGGATCATCCTTTTGAGGTGTATATGTGTTATAGAAAGGGGTCTTGGGACATATACATTTTGGTGACGTAGATAGATTAAAGTGATAGGTAAACAAAGGGCATCATTTCAGACTATTCATTCATTAACCTGAACTCTTAATGGAGTGATATCATGAACAAGGCATTGCACTGAAAATATTAATGATTGCTATGAGTAACTTGGCTGAAATATAAAACTCCTTTAAAGTGACTGATCACCAATACAGTTGCAAGGGAGTAAATAAAAATGGCCATTATGATGATGGTGCAGAGGAATGTTGGGCTTCTCTGCAGTCAGTATAAAGATAGAAATCACAGCCAGTGTTGGGTATTTTAGGGATACAAGAATGCAGTTTGAAAAAAAATCCTACCAGTTTGAATTGTTTGGATTTTCTTTATATGTTTATTTTTACGGCCTTGCAGATATGCAGTGTTACCGGTTTGGATGAACCCTTTGTCTCAGACATACCCTGAGCACTTCCTAGGTATTCACAAATGTGTTTTGCATTTTTATGGTTGCTTTTCAAATGGTTGCATTGTGGGCCAGCAGGTTTTTGTTAGATTCAAACTTTCTAATAATCATCTGCCTTAAAGACTGCAGTGCTTTATTCCACCCTTAAAGGAAGGTAAATAGTTTTAGTCTGGTGAAAGGTTTAAAGTGTGGGTCAATAAACCCAAATTTGCTTTTGGAGAGCAGTTACATAAAGTTTGGTGTCTGTACTGAGCTAAACAAGAGTGCTTTTGATTTTTGGACGTTAACTTGAATTCTTAATTCTGTTTTGCACTGATCTGTACTGTAATTTTGTAATGTATTGTTTTGATTATCTTAACATTTCATGATAAATAAAAAGTAGTTAAAAAACACAAACATATGTAATATTTTTACTGATTCAGAGGAATTCATCTCTTATACGGTACTGTGCAAAAGTGGCCACCACCACTAGACTTCTTGTTTTAGAAGTTTTAATGTCCATCCATATTTATTTTTCAATCTATTTTATTAAGATACAAACAGAAAATACAGGAAATATGTACAAAAAATACATTTTCAGGACAAAATGTCTTCTTTAGGCATTGTCGGTGTTTAGTGTGACCTCTCTTGGCACTAAACACATATTGAGCGTTTTTGAGCAGAAGACTAATTTCTTTAAAATTATATTTCAGATACGATATATAGATGGTTTCATCGGATGCACATGCCAAAGTGTTTTTTTTTTGTGTGTGTATAGAGTTAGCAGGCTTTTTGGGATGAAACCAGTATTCCACTAACTTCTAGGTTAACCTACAACAATATGTCATCCCTGCAGCAGTCTGTTGCAATCTAAATCACACTATACAGTATGTAAAATCATTAACTGTACAATAATCTTGCAAACTAATTAGCCTTTTTTATTCAGGTTAGTATAATCAAACAAGTTAGACTGTGTAGCATAATATTAGTATAAAGAAGTATTACAACACAATACCTAAAAGCATGTGGTTTCCCCATCCCAATTTAAAGAAAATATTTTAACAAAGCACACGTTTGTGTGACATTGTTACAAGATGCACTGCAACAATAACATTGCACACATTTCTCCTACAGGAGTGTTACAGTACTACACATTAGATTACATGGGGCTGTCACTGCACATTCACAGCCACATTATAAGGCCAGTCACAGCACAAACACTTAATATTAAAGATAGTTCTTGCAGGACATTTCTGAACAAATGTTCTCTCATTGGAACAATGATAAAAGGATGCCTCGTCATCTGGGTTCGTATAAATACCATCTGGCTTGTCTACACAGAATCTTCCTCCAGCTGCACCTGTAGGCAAAACATAAGGTCCTGTAGGCATATTTGTTGGCTGATCATGAGGTGGTATTGTTCCTGTTGGCTGATCATTAGGTCTTGTATTTGTTGGCAGAGCGTAAGGTTTTATCGTTGTCCCGCCAGGCTGATGTGTTGCATTTGAAGAGAGAGGAGGGAATTCTGGAGAACAATTAAAGAGATTTCACACTTTATTTAATTTCATAATTACTTTGGTTTATATGGAAGCCCATTTCCGCCATATACGAAAAAAATCATGTTCTTGTAAAAGTTGAAATTATGACAAAAAGGCATAATTATCAGATAAAAAATTGAAATTAGGACTTTTCGACTTCATAATTTCGACTTTAACCAGAACATGATTTTTTCTCATTTGGCGGAAATAGGTTTATACCATCTTTGTATGTAAAAAGGGATGTCAATCTTTTAAAGGGATAGTTCACTCAAAAATGAAAATTCTCTTATATTAAAGTATATTCTCTAATGAACCTACACTGTAAAAAAAATCCTTGTTGCACTTAATTTTTTAAGTTTAAACACGTTTCTTGACTAGTAAGAATTTGGTATAAATTAAAAACATTAAGTTGAATGGGCTTAAGTTATTACAACTTTATTTTTATAATTTATAGCAACTTCTGAATAGTCAGAAAAGTTTATATTAATTTTAAATTCAAGTTGATTAAACTTATTTTTTACAGTGTATGAGATTTGAAGCTGACATGCCACCATAATTAAATGTTTGCTTTATTTCCAGTTTCACTAAAAAGCTCAAAATATTAATAATTTTCTTTCACAAACCTTTAGGGGCTGTTTACACTTGGTATTAAGATGTTTTCATCGATCGGATCACAAGCGGACGAGAGAGACACATTACGTTTACACCTGGTATCCGTCTCTTTTGTCCACTTTCGAGCGCATCTGTCCTGAATACTGTGAGGGGGTGGTCTGTGAGACGGTGGGCGAGTCTCTCTGTTGTCATTCAAACCCAAGCGGGAGTAATTATGAGTTTATATGGACGCAAACTAATATTATGTCGGAGTCCACTGCTTGTTTAGGAAGTAAACATGCTGCACAGAGTTTTGTTCGTGTGTATGTAAGAGCTTTCTCTGAATTTTCAGCGCAATTGATGAAATAGGATCGCGCAACTTTCACACGCTTTGAAAACGAAACTACGGAGATCCTCCTTTTTAGTTTTATCAATGAAAGGCTAAAAATAGCGCTGTTCACCGTATGTTCACGCCAGAAGTCAAAAAAAGACGTAAAACTTGTGTTTAATACCTCAGATTAGATAAATGGGCGGAGAGAAGGCGGTCGCGTGTGGCTGTTTGAACACATTCAACCACATATGCGTTCCGCAACTCCAAAGCGATCCGATCGAAAGTGGTTTCGACTACCTCTGGATGTGGTTGAAAGTGGTCGAAAGTGGACGAGCTCAAAACGTTTTGAACACCGTTTACACCTGGCATTAACGTCGTCCACTTGTGATCCGATCGACGAAAACGCATGTTAATGCCAAGTGTAAACAGCCTCTTATATTTGGCATTTGGATAACATGAATGATGAATGGATTTGCTTTTTAAAGATTTTCCCAGAAGATGAAAAAATGGCATTTTAGTTTAACCGAATAATAGGAAGGCGTATAGGGGAAAATATGGCATGAGGGTCAATGGTCAAGAGAATTTTCATATTTAGGTAAACTATTTCTTTAATATTCATTATTCGTCCGTTATGAAGATTACCGATGTTTAGAAGTTGATGCAGGTGACCGATGAGAGGGTTTTTGCCCTGCCCGCAGAACTGTCCTGAAAAGTCATCGAGATCCAGAGCCCAGACCATGGCTCCTCCGAACGCATTGTCCTTGAGGTAGCGGACCTGAAGCAGAACCAGATTTCATTTTTTAGCACCTGTATATTGTTTGACAGACATCCAATGTAGTGCAGTGTGTAGGCCAGAGGTCTCGACCCTGTTTTTGGATGGCTACTGTCCTGCAGAGCTCCAACCCTTTTAAAACACACCTAAACCAGCTTATCAAGTTGTTCAGGGCTATCTGAAAATTGCAGGCAGGTGTGTTGGAGCAGGGTGGTAACCAATGTATGCAGGAGAAGAGGTCAGGGTTTATAATCCCGGCTGTAGGCTAACGTCGTATACACAATTACCTTTGTATCAAAGCTGTCCTTGTTGTCAAACCCCACCCATTCTTGTCCTTTTGTTGCATATGGAACTTTTTGGTCATCGATGAGTTGCACAGAGGCACCTTGAAGGAAAGTGCAGACCTGATGGGAAATAAGCAAATTATTATATTGCAATTAAGCTGCATGTATAAAATACTTCAGACAAGAAAATAATGCATTATAATTAAAGCATATGTGAGTTTATAGACGAGACCTCGTAATAGGACCAGAATCCGGCCTCTCTGGTGTACGTTCCAGCTGAAGCCGGACCACCAGCTGGATCTCCCACTCCACTAGCCGAGGACGACAGACGGAACGTTCGTCCATATGTTGCAAACCCCATCCTCAGCTTCTCCACAGGAGCACCCTGATCTTTCCAGTATGTCATTGCAAAATCCTGCGTTGTCATTGTGAGATAATTATTATTACAAGATCGTACTTAAACATACAAATGAGATTGATTGCTAGAATTCATATGAAGTATCCACCTTGTTAAATACAAATTGCTTTGTGAAATTGTGCTGGTATGTCATATATTATTTACATTTTGACATAGGGCACCTATTACGCACAATCCACTTAAAGTGTTTGGACATAAATGTGTGTTGGCAGTGTATGAAGACAACAACCCTAGAATGCAAAAATCCACCCTTTCCTAAATTTTGATTCTCTTTTAAACAAATAAGACATGCTATTTTGATTTGTTTGTTAATGTGACATCACACAGACAAAGCCCCTCCCACGTCTACTGACTGACTGGTATTTTTTTTACCCAAAAAGCTTTTTTATGTGTTTGTTAGCACACTGTAGCGCTAATGCAGATAAATATACTATTGTCTCAGACTGTATTCACAGAAATCAGATCTATTTTTAACTGAAAACACTTATCGTCTGTTAGTAAGGGAGGGAGGAGCAGTAGCTCTTTTGCATTTAAAGGTACAGACACAAAAAAGCGCTATTTTGCTCCAACCCAAATAGGGGCATTTTGGACATGCTGTAACAAATGATCTGTGGGGTATTTTGAGCAGAAACTTCACAAACACATTTAAGGCACACCTGAGACTTATATTACATCTTGTAAAAATGGGCGTAATATGTGACCTTTAAAGGCGCTCTAAGCGAATAATGTGCGACGTCACTTCCTGTTGATGTTTGAACTGTTTTCAAACAGACAGAGCGTAGCTAACTCCTCCCCCTCCCCCTCCCTTCCGTGCTTTCATGAACGCGCCAAACCCCCACCCCCAAATCCTTCTTGTCGTTTATTGGCTGGAATACTTTGTTTTGTTTTGTGCTGGCTAGGTTTGGCCGTTTGTTGATATTGCCGTTTGTGAAGCCTGGGCTGTCTACAGAGATCGCGTTTTTTTACAGTTTGATCAGCGGACAGGCAGCAAGCAGATAGTGAGGAGATGTTTCCGGTATGTAACAAAAAATGTTTTATGGTCTAAAACGCTTCAATTCGCTTAGAGCACCTTTAAATTAGAAATATTGTAAAGTATTCTTACGGTATTAAAGTAGATGTTGTCTCCTGTGTCTTTAGACCCACGATACAAAGGACTGTTGTGTCCGGTGGAACTCTCCCATGAGCCGTGGAAGTCGTAAGTCATGACACTGATGAAGTCCAGATACCTGCATTACAAGTTTATGGTATCATTTTTTACATTCTTTAACAAGTAGATACTCAGGATTCAAATCTGATCTAAATATCTTGTAAACAACACAAAAGACATACTTGGAAATTTCTGCAACTTCATAACCACCATCAATGGTCGCTTTCCCAGCAGCCACTGCAGCAGAGACCATGAGTCTGGGCTTTCCAGTAGCTTGACTCTCTGCCTCATAAGCTTCCAGGAGCTCCTGTTAAGGTCAGAATTATAATGGAAGTTGAAAAGTGTGGATTTAAATCCCTAAATGAACAGAATATACAAGTAAACAGTATGATGCAAGACAAACTGTAACCAATGTTTCTTTATACCTCTGGACAGCTGTTTCAGTCATACAATACCAAGTCCTACATCTACTTGAATGGGGGAAAAGCGAGTGATCTTTCAAAAATTGCTGGCTAAAATTGTAATTAAACAACATATTTCCGACCTTACATCAACTGTACCATTAATTTAATGTTTCTTTACCTCAAATTTGCAATAAAAAATAAACGATTTTTGAGGTTGCTTCAGATACTATGCATATCGATTGATAATCGATTGATAATTGGCTCTTTGTACTTGAGGCGGGACTGATGTCACTAGAGCAGCCATATTGAGAGTTGCAATTCCCCCACTCATAATAATATTTTATACCACGTGGCTGTTGAATGCTTGATTCTGATTGGCCGACAAATGTTCCATGGGTGTGATTATTTTTTCAATAACCCCACACTTAAAGGAATAGTCTACTCATTTTCAATATGTTATTACCTTAACTAAGAATTGTTGATACATCCCTCTGTCATCTGTGTGCGTGCACGTAAGCGCTGGAGCGCGCTGCGACACTTCGATAGCATTTAGCTTAGCCCCATTCATTCAATGGTATCAAACAGAGATAAAGTTAGAAGTGACCAAACACATCAACGTCACTTCAAACTTTATCTCTGAGTGGTACCATTGAATGAATGGGGCTAAGCTAAATGCTATCGAAGTGTAGCAGCGCGCTTACGTGCACGCACACAGATGATAGAGGGATGTATCAACTCTTCTTAGTTAAAGGAATAGTCTACCCTTTTACCATATTAAACTATGTTATTACCTCAACTTAGACGAATTAATACATACCTATCTTTTTTCAATGCGTGCACTGTACACCGTGTTATGAATGTGTTAGCATTTAGCCTAGCCCCATTCATTCCTATGGTACCAAACAGGGAAGCCATCAAACACTTCCATGTTTTCCCTATTTAAAGACTGTTACATGAGGAGTTATACTAGTAAGTATGGTGCCACAAAATAAAACTTTTTTTTGGTACCATAGGAATGAATGGGGCTAGGCTAAATGCTAACACATTCATAACACGCTGTACAGTGCACGCATTGAAAAAAGATATATGTATTAATTCGTCTAGGTTGAGGTAATAACATAGTTTAATATGGCAAAAGAGTAGACTATTCCTTTAAGGTAATAACATAGTTTAATATTGAAAATGAGTAGACTATTCCTTTAACCTTTAAAATGTCTTGGGGGGGAGTTCAATGGTATTTCAAGCATTCTGACTTATTAACACAGTTATAGAGTTGTTTCCTCATGCTAAACGTAGGCAAAGTGTCAAAAAAGCAGTTGGACGTGTTACAGAGTATTTGTACCGAATGCACTTCGCCAGGGTTCGCACAAGTTTCGAAAAGTTTTTTTCGATTACAGGTCCAGCTGACGTTTCAGGGGTTTTCTATAAGGGCACTTCCCCCGGAAAACCCCGCCCACCCGTCAATCAGCGGGAGACGCTAGAACTTGCAAATCTTATCACGTGACAGCTTTGTTTAATTTCAAAACTCAACAATGGCACGAAAGAAGAAGTGTGTTTTTGGATGTAAGGAGAAGAAATCCAGCCTTTTGAAAACAATGGACATAGTTTATTATCCAGGGTAGCAGCGGAGTTTTGCGTGTGTGTTTGATGCGCTGGATTTTCCCAACCGGGTCACGAGTTGCATGCGGTAAGTAAGACTTCTGTCTTATGTTGAAAATAGGCGTGTGCATATTATATAAATGACACGAACATGTATTGAATCATAAGTTATAAGTGTTGTATAGTGTTGCATGACTTGAACTCGCTCCTCCCGCGGAATTAACTCCTTTTTCGTACGTTATCGGAAATATTCCGTAAAGCTAATCTCTCTTTTATAAATCTGATTAAACTAAAGACTCTTTGGAGATATAAAGGATGTAATACTACTCTATAGGTCCTCTACATTAACATCAGAAATACAGAAACAGTGTTACGTGAGCTTTAAAAATAGGCACAAGAGCAATATTTTTAGTAAACGTGGTATAAGCGGAATAATTTACTCCATTCCTTTGAATTATTTGAAAATAATGCACACCCAAGGTGTTAATGCGGCACGCATGTAATTTAAAGGCCCGTCGTTAATTATTCCTTACATGTTTTATCATTTTTATCTTTGTTGGAACCAAATTTAATTTTAATACTATTTCTGAGCTTTTTACACTTACAAAATCGTTATAATGTTTGTGTACAGGTCACAGACAACGTGGTGCCTTGATTGTTTCAAAGAGTAAACGCTGAAGTACCTTGCAGAGCAATGTGAACCTTTGCTTGTCTTCTGGTGGACTTCCACGGGAACCAGGATATTCCCAGTCCAGATCCAAACCATCAAAACCATGTTGCCTCAAAAAACTAATTGTGGACTGAATAAACGTCTGCCTGTTTTGTGGGGTGGACACCATGGCACTGAACCTGAAATAATGGCAACACTATAAAAATTACAGTATTACTGGGTATTACTGGCAACTAGCTGCCAGTAACTTACTGTAGATTTTACATAAATGTTATTTACTGGCAACAGTTTGTTCAAAGTTAAATGAACATGAAACATTTTCAGTCTTTATCTTCTACAGTAAGTTACTGGCAACCAGCTGCATAATTACACATTTTTTACAGTGAAGAATAAATCCTATTCAGTTTGATGAAAACTATTCAGTGTTTCAGTATTTAAGCAAGACACTTACTGAGTTACGCCAAAGTTCCAGCCTCCCACAGCCAAAAGTGTTTTCAAACCAGGGTTTCTGTCGAATATTTATCTCATTATTCAAACATGCCTTTTGGAACGGCAAATAATCACTTTGCTATATGATTTAATTTGACACTTACATTTGTTTCAATCCGTTAAAAGATTGGTAGAGAGTTTCATCGTTCCATTCATAGGTGGTCAGCTGATTTGCCTGATTAATTACTGAAAATGCGTAAATCAAATGGGTGCATAATTGTGGGTCTATGTTTGAAGGCAGGTATTTCCCAACATCAGTCCTGTACTGGGACCAGTTTGTGAAGTAGCATACGAGATCGGAACCCAATGCTGGAATAACAAAAAGGAATTTATATAGTGTGAATTTATTAAAATGAACATAAAATTTTACTTAACATTTTTAAAAGAAACTTACCAAAATGACAGAATGCCAAACAAAACCCTGAAAAGATGGGAAATGTTAAAACATTAAACACTCTATGAAACTCAAAAAAAGTAAATACATCACTAAGGAAACAATACACTCACCAGCTAAACCAATAAATTTAGCCATCATATGGTTGTGGTTGTGTCAGGCACGAGACTGCTTGTTACTGCTGTAAGAAAGACAGTGACATTGGTTATATTTTTCCTCTTATTTCCCAACACACACCCCCGGGATGACACCAATGATTAACCAAAATGCAAATGAACCAAAATGTCCAAATATAGCTGTTGTGTCGTCATCCACTTCAGATAATGTCGCAAATTACATGTTTAGTAAGCAAACGTTGCACAATAGCTGTAGGCTTTAGTTTAGGTTTTTTTTCTGTAACATAATTAAGGGGAACTCTGTTACTGTATTTAAATAAATCTGTAAAGGTCATAAGCAAATTGCTGTTTCCTATCACGCAGTTGATGATCGAATCGATTAAAAAATGACACAGTCAGTGTGGTGTAACTAATGCAATAATTCAGATTTCACCACAGCTTTCCTTAAAAAATACCAGTAAGAGTGATGTATGCTGTTTTCTGCCTCAAGTGCAGGGAGTCATACATTCTTGAAAATAAAAAGTTGTTAATTACGAAATCAAAGTATTCATATTTTGAAAATAAAGTCAAAACATTTGTAGAATTATAAGATTACAGTTTTAATTTTACAAGAATGAGTTAAATAAAATTATTCTAAGAATTAAGTAAAAGTAACACAAATTAAGTCATAGCATAAAAGTTACAAGAATGTACAAAAGTTGTCACATAACTGTACCTTTTCAAAAATATATATACTTTTGTAAATAAAAGGTGCATATTGGTATACAGTATTAGGACCCTTTTAAAAAGTACAGAGTAACTTTTATACCTTTTATTTTTAGATTGAAGTATTGCCAAAATACCAAGGATATCTTATTACTTTTTTCTTAAAATATAATTTAACCAAATTCTCTGCACCAGTGTTTGAATTATGTCAAAGATTATGGGGGGTCTCCTAGCTAAGTTCCCACAGCCAAGCAACCCCTCGCCCTCCATTATAGGGTCGCCGTGATTTCATAAAGTAAGATGTAATCCTGTATTAATGTATTAATCAAAGAATACATTGATACCCTTTAAATAAGTGTGAAATAATAGTTTAAGAAGCCATTTTTAAAAGCCCGTAACTTGGTGTGCGTCCCCCCCTGTGTACGATGCATCTCTTCGTGCCCCCCCAAAGAAAATGTATCACTTAAAACAATCTAAAATGAAACAAAACATATTAAATAATAGCCTTTTTTTAAAGGTTTAATTCACAGAATTTATGATAAATTAATGTATTTTATAAAATGTTTTTTGCATTGTTTTCAAATCAAATATCAAAAAAAAAAAAAAAAAATAAGATGGATTGTCTAGATGAGCAAAATATAGTGTTTAGACAAAAACATTCAATTTAAGTGAATTTTTGCTTAAAACAGGCCAATTAATCTGCCATAAAACTTGGGGTCCCTGCCACAAATTGGGACAAATAATGTACAGTATTGTTTGTGGCATCCCAGCACAAGAATTTTAAATTCATGTAGTATTTTAATTTTAATAAAAACCAGGGGACCCCTCTAATTAATATTTTTGTGCTTTATAGGGGGTCCAGGCCTATTATTATTACTGTTTATTATTACAAGTTTTATATAGCACATTTCATATATGTAATTGATGTAGTAATTAATGTAATTCACCAAATGCTATTCAGAGACGTGAGTTAAAAGAGAAAAATATTAAATAACAAATCACAACAAAAGCCAAATATACAATGATTGCAAGAAGTGAAAAGTTGGATCAACTTAAAAAAATACTTCAGTTGGTAACACTTCAACTTAAATCTTTCACCAGTAAAACTTGAAATAAAAAAAATTACATTTTTTAAGTGTTACCAATTGAAGTAGTTGATCCAACGTTTCACTTTTTACAGTGCCTAAGACTTTAAAATGAAAATAAATAAAATGGATTATAAATGCACATAAAAAGACTGAAGTAAAAATGCAGTATGTGTGAGCAGCCCAGTCCTCAGTCAGTAAATGCACAGATAGAAAAAAAAGTTTTTTTTAAAGTGATACTGTTGATATTATCTCGTAGCGGCTTCCCGCTGCGGGTGGCAAAATGAACAAAACTTCCTTCTTAAAAAGTTATTCTCCAACAATTTTCCATGACATCATCTAAAATAAGTTATACAACTATAAAATGTATAAAGTATCTGATTTAACACAAGTTACAGATTGGTTCAGTATCTGCTTGTGAGTCATGATGTGCTTCATTAGACAGCATTCAAATGGAACAACCAAATCTGAACATTAACAATTAGTCCTTTAGCAGATGCTTTCATCCAAATCAAATCATAAATGAGGAACAACAAACAATAACCTGTTATACATGCAGAACTTTCAGAAGTCTAGAGAAGTAAAAGCATGAGAAAAGAGAAAAAAGATACAATCATATACAATACACAGAAGTGAAAATAGGGTGGCAAAACTATTGTAGCGTTTTAATATGGATGTGAAAGATGCTTTGTTTTGAAGTGACATCATGTTCTTATAAAGGTACCGATACCATTTACTTACATGGGTAATTAAGTAATTACTGTAGATACAAGCCCTGAACCTAACCCTAAACCTAATCTATATTAATCCAAACATGTAGTTACAAGTAATATTTTGTTGGGTAAGTGCGCTATAATTATGCTCATACTATTAAATAAAGTGCCTTTATAAAAGCAATGATGGAAAATTGTTTATTTATATCCTGAATAATAGGCAATTATCTATATATTTTAACCTAATAACAAACAGACCATGCAAATTATAACTACATACCTTTAAAACAGCTGAAAATGGCACCACACTGTAGTCTGATTTTTCGGATTATAAGTCCAAAAACACACTGGTAAAACCGAAAGCTTCGAGACTAAAGCCTGTCAGCACACTGTCAGCTATTTACATGTGCAGACTATACGTGCCTGTGCATTACAAGCTCGTTCTCTTCCTGTATTTATATCCTTAAAACTTACTTTCATGTAAACTCGCCCACATGACAACGTAGGAGATTGTTAACAATGATACCAAACAAGGACAGCTTACGGCAGTTTTGATTTGTGAACTGATATACTGAGACAATGGGAAAATGTATATTTCCTCATTAGATATGGTAGTGGTTTGGTCTCTGTGTTACTTTCCCTCTGGACAATGCACACACCTGACTAATGGACTGGTCTATTGTATTTCATACCAGAAAAAAATTGGCTGTGTTCCAGAAATCAGCTCACTAGAAAAGATTTGACAGTCTTGGGATTTTTGTCAAGCGCTCAAATGATCATTATTTAACAGGAATCTTGCTTTACCAGTTCTGTACTCTTCCTTCTTTGGTAGAAAATACTGTGAAGCACTGAGCCTGGAGCTATAAACATTCACTATTGCACAGAGAGGAGCACAACCTTACACATTTTGATTGGGCTCAGTCATTCAAAATGAATCATATTTGTACACAGACAATATCACATGTTTGATACAAATAAACACTTAAAGTTGGTTACTACAATCTACCGTTCTTGTACGATTACACTGAAAATGACAGAAGTGCAAATCAGTGGCGACCGGTGCCTTTTTTTTGAGGGTGCTCGGTGCGAAGTTCGTCACAACATGTATGTAGCCCGTCATGTGTGTGGTTCGTAATTTCTAAATATGTGTTCTGCGCATCGAGTGAACCTATGTGCATCACGTGTCTTGTCAAAATAAGTCCCTGCTGTAGACGTGTCTAAAGGGTTTATGATAAAAGAGACGCCCATGTTTGCCAGATGCTCGCATAAGCTCATGCATAATCAGAGTTTACTGTTAAGTGAGTGTCTTGCGTGTATTTTGTGAACGTGAGCGTCTCTTTTTATCATAAACGGTTTTGACGCGTGTGCAGCAGGCACTTATTTTGACAAAACACGTAATGCACATGGTTCACATGACGCAACAAACTACGTACATAGGGGCATTGCATATTAAGGGCCCTTTATTGAAGATTTTGAAATGATGCTTATTATTTAACAATAATACTGCGCTTCTGTGCTACTCTGTTCTGCGCTTGTTTGACGCACTTTAGTCGTTTGTAAAGGCACGCAACATGCATTATTTGATTGCTTGTCAATGAATGATGATGAATGGCCATTGTTAATAACATTTATTCTATACAGGACTATTTTTACACTATTACATGTAACTGTATTTGTTACTGATAAATAGTTTGGAAATGTTGTAATGGTTTGGACTATAAAGCTCAATGTCTTTGTTAAGAAAACACACAATTCAAATGAAATATTGCTATATTTATGATACCGATGTGCCCCCTTTATATCCCTAAATATGATTTAGTAGTGAATTATGGATGCAAATTACAATTTATGTTATATTGTGCATCATATACAACATTTTAAAATATGTTGTATTAAATTATATCAGTAACTTACCAGCAATTACTTTGTGAGAGCTACTTTTACAATAATATACATGTGTATATACACTAATATTTAAAAATCTATGATGATTAATGTGGATAGGGGCCCCCACACACCATCTATGCATAGGGCCCAAGATTCTGTGCTACGCCCCTGCATACACTGTAAAAAAAGTTTAAAGTTAATTCAACTTAAAAAAATTATAAGTAATACGTTTTTCTTTTTTCTTTTCACTTATTACAATGTATGGATAAATATTTTAGAAATGGCAGCACAGTTATTAAAAAAATCATAATTGCCACTTAATATTGTTAATACAGTTAACATAAATGGAATTTGTTGCTTCCAAATAGTGCTTTGTTGTTGAAGTGATTAAAATACTAATGTTTTATATTATACTTACACTCACAATTTAGAAATAAAAACAGGACTTAAAATGTACTTTCATGTTCTCAAATTAAGCACAAAACAGGATGGTGTTAAAATTATCCCAGTGTTGGGTTGTGCCCTGCTCACGCCTACTTTTAGTTTTTACTTTATCTTATTATACAATAATGTATATGTACAAAATGAATAACATAAATATGAATGACAGCCATTCAAGTCATGACATGCGTTTTCTGTTTCAAAATGTAAAAACATAATGCTATTAACGTATCATTAGGGCAAATGTCAGTATGCACAAAACAATAATAACAAAACAAAGTAACACCCATTTAACGTAGCACTGATGTCAAGGCTTTGTTGAATTGCATAACATCTGCTAATTTTAATTCCTAACATCAGAAAGAATTGTTAATCCCTTCAATAAATACAACCTTAATGGACAAACAGTATGTCAAAGGACTTTAATAATGATGCTCTTGTTATATAAAAAAATAGAGCATGAAGTTAACTCTTTCCCTGCCAGCATTTAAAAAAGTTGCCAGCCAGCACCAGCATTTTTTATGATTTTCACAAAAATCTAATACCTTCCAGAAAATGTTTTTTTGTAAATATATAAGTATACAATATATATCAAATAAAATAACAGACACTCTGCTTTCAAACAAATATACATTTAAAAGTTTCATCCATCTTTATTTTTTCTGTTTTTATCACCTCTAAAATATGGGTAGGTTTCTTTAAATTTTTGTTAGCGATCAGATTCAAAGTGATAATTCAAAACAAACATGGAGATTTTACTGTTTTTGAATCAGTGGGTGCTTAAAGCTCCACTGTGTAAGATCTACTCCCATCTAGCAGTGAAATTCTATATGACAACCAACTGAATATTACTTTCTAGCCCCCCCATTCGGAACGCGTTTTAACTCGTACGGTGGCCGGCCGTGTCATGACAAGGTTAACATGGCTTCCAGTAGCTACAAAGCAAAAGCAATGAAAAAATGAACAATTTACAATGTCCTTTGCCTGTGATCCGTCAAAGCACACAGATTTATGTTTAACATGGAAAAAGTCTGATTTTCATATGTCCGCTTAAAATCACATACAAAAAGCAACCATAAACGTAGCTTAGACACTCCTTTTTCATCGACACGAGGAAAAATATCCCAGGGGCTGTTACACTTGGTATTAAGATGCGTTTTCGTCGATCGGATCACAATTGGATGAGAGAGGCACATCACGTTTACACTTGGTGTTTAAATCGGTCTCTTTTTGTTCATTTTTGACCGCTTCTCTCCAGATTACTGAGGGGATGGTCTGTGGACGAGTCCCTCTCATGTCATTTAATCTTGAGTGGGAGTAATGACGGGTTTAAATGGACGCAAACTAATATTATGTCAGAGTCCAATGCTTATGTCCACCTAGTGGATAATAGCGGAAATATAGATTGCCGTAAAAACTAGCCAGGAAAACGTCATTGGCCGTGAAAAATTTTCTCTTAAAGGGATTTTTTTTGAAAATATGACATTTTTCAGCTCATTTAAAGTTAAACATTTGATTTTTAGCTTTTTGGAATTCATTCAGCTGATCTCTGGGTCTGGCGCTAGCACTTTTAGCATAGCTTAGCACAATCCATTAAATCTGATTAGAGCATTAGCATCACGCTCAAAAATAACTAAACAGTTTTGATATTTTTATTTTATAAAACTTGACTCTTCTGTAGTTACATCATCTACTAATAAGACCGACAGAAAATTTAAAGTTGCGATTTTCTAGGCAGATATGGCTTGGAACTATACTCTTATTCTGGCGTAATAATCAAGGACTTTGCTGCTGTAACATGGCTGCAGGAGGCGCAATGATATTACGCAGGAGCCGAAAATAGTCCCCTTAGTAACTTTCAATGGAAGGGGACTATTTTCGTCTCTGTCGGTCTTAGAACACGATGTAACTAAAGAAGAGTCAAGATTTAAATAGGAAAAATATTGAAACTCTTTGGTTATTTTTGAGCACGATGCTAATGGTCTAATCAGATTCAACGGATTATGCTAAGCTATGCTAAAAGTGCTACCGCCAGACCCAGAGATCAGATTAATGGATTCCAAAACGGTAGAAATCTAAAGTTTAACTCTAGGGGAGCTGGAAAATGCTTTTTTTTTAAAGTGGAGTGTCCCTTTAATTGACGAGATAACTAATGGCAGGGAAAGAGTTCAAACAACTTGGTTTCGCAAGTTGCAAGTTTCAATTCAACCTACTATTTTAAGTCTTGACTAATAAGTTGACATAACTAATAAAAACAAGTTATGTATTGTTAACTTAATTTGTTAAGTTAAAGTAGCATAAAATATATGTTGATTTTACACCATGTTTTACAGTGTATGTTTATCTATCTTTCAAGGCCTAATTAACTTACAAGACAATCAGATTTTGATTCTTAGTGTAATTATACATTTGTGTTTTACCCTTAAAAAAGTGTACCGCATAATTAGATTTTTGAACGTAATAGGCACAATACCCATACATTTACCCTTTTATTATTTATTAAGTATCTTAAATATAGACCTGGGTAACCAATATTTAAAAAACTGAACATTGTCTGCAAAAGTAAATTCTCAGAACCAAGAGTCGTGTAATGACTAACTTTGTCTTTCATTTTTGAAGATAACTACTTTGCCACGTCAGAGACTATTCATAGCTTTGGATGAATGTGTTACATGACAAACTGACCATATGGTCATAAAACAGTGTGGGGTCATTTATTCCTTTACTCATTCACATGTGTGTTATTGGATCCATTTGGCTTTAACTAAATCGCTCATTTAGTGTTTTAACTCGATGGACCTTTAAACTAATAGCTGCTGGATTAAGTAATGAGGAAGTGTTGCAAGAAAATGACGTGAAATACCCTGTTTAGCACAAGAAACTTGAACAAAAATCATTAAACTTTATCTGGATAATTTCACATTTAAGAATGTAAATCTCATACTTTTTTGATGATTGTTGTAAACCTGTATTGTGATCAAATGAGACATGATACTAGATCAAGGTCTGCCATCTAGTGGAGAGTATCCGGTTAGTTAGTAGTAATAGTTAACTAACAGGAAAATCCTATTAGTTAAAAATAAAACAATGTATTGATTTTGCCGACAAATTGCATTGTCTCTGATGTGTGTGACCAAATGCCATTTAACAAAATACTTAGTTGTTTTAACTCAATATTGAGTGAAATTTCTGATTTAATTTAACCCAACGCCTGGGTTTATCTTTTTTTGACCCAACACTGGGTTGAAAATAACCTTTATAGAGTGTACATATCTATACACAAATGGTACGAAGACCTTTTAAAAGGTTACTTCCCCAGTGACCATTTTTTTTTAAAGTTTTCTTCTGAAAATGTACAATCCAGTATTGCATAAAAAGTCATGACATGCACATGACGCCTATATTGTAGGTCTGCTAGCTTCACGCTGACACAGTCATTTATTCAGCTCATGCATTTTAATGACTAAAGCACTAAAACACCTTTGAAAGATAAACACAATGCACAATAAATTAGTGTACAACAACCAGCAGCTTAGGGGTAGACTGTATCTTATTAATGTCACCAACATTAATAAAGAATTAACGTACAAATACAAATGTATCTTGCAATATAAAATAATCAAGCATTAGTAAGAACTATCAGTGATATTAAATGCTTTTTAAAGGACAAAGCATTGCTGAAGTTCTTGACGCAAGTAAACGTGAACTTTGGTGAACAAACACAGGTTTGTCCAGCTTATCCATCAGTCAAAGTTGCTCTTCTGTCTTCTTATCAACATGATAAAATCATCAGGACATCCTTGTCTCGCTTCCTTGATTTCAATCATAACATGATTTGTGATTTGGAAAATCCCCAGGAACACTGCCTCATTTAGCTTTATGCCCAAATACCTTTGAAAACGCTGTTCGACAGGTCACGTGGAGCATCGTATCACTCTCAGTTCTGTAATTTGACCACCGTGAGCTCTAAGCAAAAGAATAGATGGCCACAGGAGATGTGGGCTCAGAGCTGTCATTGTATGGGCTCCTGTCTATGTTCCTCTTGCTGACGCCCGTGTACTCTCCAATGAAAGAGCCGTCTTCATTAAACTCGATCTCGTCCCCCTCTCCATACTCCATCAGGCTGTCATCACTGTTCGCCCTTCTTCCAATGTGCTCGATTGAACCTTGACTGCGTCCTTGATAGCTTTCCTCCTCTCTGGTTAGGACGATACAAATGTTATTTATAACATATTTTATTAATTTATACATCATTAATAAAATATAACAGCTATTGGGATGCATTTGGGCGATTCATATTTTCAATCAATGCATTTTGTTTATGCAGTAAATGCAAATGTGACGGCACATCGATAACATCAAATCTCATTGGTTCTTGCATGTGACATGATGACTAGTTGTCACATATATGTTTTATCATGTGATATACATCTAGAATGGAATGAGTGCGTGCGTGTACATTGAGAGAATTTTCCACTGAACCATTCCTTTAAGATGACTTTTAACAGGAAATGAGGTAACTATTATTTTAAACAAATTGTGTGAAACAAAGCTTGAAAAGATACGTACCGTCTGGAGTAGGGCAGCGTGGGCATTCGTGATATCCTGCAGTAGATATCAAAGTCAAATGCTTTAATAATGTAATGTCTTAATGGAAGAGCAGCACACAAAGGAATTAAGAAATAAATTGTACGACAAATTCTATAAAATCAGAAAAAATAAAAGCTTAATATTTTATAGATCAAAATATCCCTTGCAGTTATTATGTTAAGTACTAAAGCAAAACAAACAAGACAATTAAAGGGATAGTTCACCCAAAAAGCATCTTTTCTGTTCTGTCATCTTATTTACTCTCATTTCTTTTGTTTTGATGAACACGAATTAAGATATTGTGAGGAATGTCCGTAATCCAACAGTTTGTGAGCCCCATTCACTTCCATATTCTTTTATCCTACTATTAAAGATGCAGTGTGTAAATTTTAGTGGCATCTAGAGGTGAGGTTGCAAATTGCAACCAACAGCTCAGTTCACAGCTCATCGCTCACTTTTGAAACGCATAGATAAGCTACAGTAGCTAACAAAGGACAAACATGTCATCGTTGGAGACAAGCATGCCGCACAAGCCCTGAAAAGTGAAGCCAAAACGTCTCGATCGCCCCCCAGTGACTGGTCCCAGTATAGGTCATAAACCCCGCCTTCCGATGTTATTCAATAGGACTTGAGACCAACTAAAAAAATTAATTACAATTCAATTATCTCTTTTCCGAACCTGGTTTCTTTCATTTATTGTAGTTTTTATCACACTGATGTAAATTCAAATGTTTGTTTTTAAAATAAGTTTGTGTTTAGTTAGTTATTTAATGATATAAAAACGGTGGTGTCACGTCATGATTGACAGCTGTGATATCGTGTGATATGCGCATTCTGCGAGGGCGTGGTTTTGATTTCGCGGCTTCACTTCCTGCTCACTACTCCGCATGACTGGTCCCGAAATCGCTACTGCGCAGACTCAAGACCCAAGATGTCAGCGCCATATCGGGACACTGGCGGCTTCACTTTTCACCAATGGAAGGGAGCGAACAGGCGTCGTCCATCTTTTTTTACAGTCTATGGTTGGAGACAACTTAATAAAAACGTTTGTCCGTTGAGAGCTTCTGTAGAAACATGGCAGCACAAAATGGCGACTTCCATGTAAGGGGACCCTCGGTGTATGTAGATAAAAACATCTTATTCTAAGGTAATAAAAACATAATGGTTCATTATGAAAGGTCTTTATACCCCTGATAATATAGTTTTGTATATTTTTTACACCATTTTACCTTCAAAAAAATTACACACTGCACCTTTAAAGTGAATGGGGCTCATGAGTGGTTTGTTTCAAACATTTTTCAGATGATCTTCCTTTGTTTATCAGAACAAAGACATTTATACAAGTTTGTAACAACACGAGAATACGTAAATGATAACAGAATACAACTTTTGGTTGAACTATCCTTTAAAAACATACGGTTAACACTTGTTATGTATGAAATGTGTCATACCTCTCAAGAGACCTTCAGTGGTCCAATTGCAACACATGGAGTGAAAAATAAAAAGAGGGATGAGAGAAGTAGAGATGATGATGTTGATGAATGAATGGATAAATCAGGAGGGGAAAGAGGGACAATTATTGTGACATACAGTGTGCACTTTAAATCTGTGCTAATATGATATTGTTATGATGTATGTATTTATATGACAGGATTACATTTACACATTTGGTGGACATTTTCATCCAAAGTGTGTGTGTGCACCAAGGGTTTGAACCCGTGACCTTTTGTGGTGCTTATGCAACTCTACCACTGGGTTGTACAGGGGCACAGGATTCATTTTCATCACTAATGCAACCCTTATGCTTGATAGACCAATCACTGAATTTTGACTTTGGTGTTGTTACCTTACAGGCATTATCTTATCAAACACTTACCTGTAGTCAAATGTCCCGTTCTCTCTATCATCCATTGGTTCCAATGCAAAATCTTTCTTGTCTCGCACTATCAATAAACAAAATACCAAAAAAAACAAACATTTGTGACCCTGGACCAGAAGTTTATTTGTGAAATCTTGATTTTTTTAAAATAAGCTTTCCATTTATGTATGCTTTGTTAGTATAGGACAATCTTTGATTGATATACAACTATTTAAAAATCTGGAATCTGAGGGTGCAAAAAAAATCAATATTAAGAAAATCGTCTTTAAAGTTGTCCAAATGAAGTCTTTAGCAACTGCATCCACTCACAAAAATAAAGTTTTGATATATTTACAGTAGAACATTTACAAAATATCATTTTTACATAATATCCTAATGACAATCACAGGTGACATGGTATAGTCTAACATGCATCCGCCCTTCTCCTCATTCTCCATATCCCAAACCTTTCCAGACGAGTGCTGGATAAGAGGGAGATGTTGTAACTTTCAGAGAATCCTAACCCTAACCCTGACCCATACAATGTATATTATTTGGCTATATACCCATGCTACTTAAAGGGGGGATGCAAGATTTTTGAGAAACACTTTGGAAAAGGGAGTCAGGCCGACTAACAAAACACACTTGTAGCCAATCAGCAGTAAGGGGCGTGTCTACTAACCGACATCTTTGCCTGGGTTGCGTATGTGTGGGGCGGGTCTATCTAAAGAAGGACCAGATTCTATTGGGGTAGGGGTGATTTTAAATGTCAACATTGGCTTTCAGAGATCATGCATCCCGCCTTTATCATTGGTTTTGTCTGTATCAGTATAACTGATGATTTTTTTGAGTGACACAATTTCTGTACCTGGGTATTTTCCTCCACGGGTTCTCTTGATGAAAAACACTATAAGCATGATAAGAACCAGTAGGGCAACCGCACACATCAAACCAATGAACCAGCCCTGCGTCACGATGTCCACCTGCTCCCGAGCGTATTCTGTTCATGAACACAAACACGTGATGAGGAGCTTACAATCATTTAAAGAAAGTATCAGTAAAATTGTAGGCTCTTACCCTCAGTTGTAAAATGTGGCGATTCTTCCGTAAACGCCTCCCCGACTCCGACCTGCGTTTGTGCCGCCAATGAAAACTTGTATCGTGTGTATCGGTCAAAGCGGTGGAGAGAGAAGTAGGTGATGTTTGGAGGAATGTCTTCTACCTTGATTCGGTCCCCAAGTGTTACGTTCACTGAAGAAGAAATTTCATCACAATTTTATTCAAAGAGAAGCACGTATGTTCAAGCATGTGTAACATTTCCGGAGCCACGCTGTCAGAAAAAATGGCAGAAAATTGTGCCAAGCTGGTATGCCTATTTACAGTTGATTTTAAAGGGACACAAGGGAGCATTTTTATGTTAATAAATCATCTTTGTAAGTCGGTATATGGTTAAATGACTCATTACCCCACTTGCAAGTTTGCTGTATCCGACCCGGTGTCCTTCAGTCTCGCAAAGTCTCAGATATGGCAATGAAGCAGGATCAGTTTACGGCAAACAACACAGAGGCAGGCGAGCTAAACACGGCTAGCGAATGTTGCAAATGGCAGAGCCGGGGAAGAAGCATCGAAAACCCTTGACGGAAGGGAAACATAACTGGGCTGGAAATAAGCTGATAAACTTGGTTCCGAGGGGGGAGGGACAACAGTTTGTTTTTACGACAGTGTGTTTGAAAGCATTTACTTTCAGACACTAGGGGGAGCTCGTAGAGAAATATTACGCAGACTTGCCTGGTTTCCCTTTAACTTTTTGGAATCTCAATCATATGTTTAGTATGTTCTACTTCATAATATGATCACCCTATTTACCTTAGGGGCGAGGTTTACTGCATTTTTGCCAATAATCATACGTTTTTTTGTGCAATTCACTTTGTACGAATAAAAAAGATCCATCTTGTTAAATGTGAATTTCAGTGAGATCATACAGGGGCCCCAAAATTGTTACCTATATCCCTGCATGTGCGCATAAATAACACTTACAGGTCTGGTATTTAAGAATATATCCGGTCAGAATGCCATTGGGTTCTGCAGGCTCCTCCCAGTCCAGATAGATGGTGTCATAGTGCCGGTGCATTATCCTAAACGATCTGGGAATGGATGGCACTGTGGTGGAACAGAAATATATTTTTGTTCACATTCATGAGTGTGTACAATTAGTCAAAATGTAAGTTTCTGCTGTGAATACCTCCTTCGGGCGTCTGAAACTCAATGGTGTGGCTAGGTGGACCCTCAAAGCGATTATTGGCCACTACAATATACATCTTGTAGTTACTATAAGGGACAAGACCAGTCAATGTTCCAGACAGACGTGGCCCATTCGCTTTAAAACTTTTCGTCTTAATTCTCCTGCTCACAATGTGCGACGTCAGGCGGCTGCTTTCTCGCCAGTAATAAACCTGAAACATCAAACACAGCTTATATTACTTACTGTGTGAACATAGCTTTACATTTAGATTTACACATTTGTCAGATGCTTTTATCCAAAGTGACTTACAGTGCATTCAAGCTATACATTGTTTTTCTTTTTTTTAGTATGTGATTACCCAGATTCAATACCATGACATTTGTGTTGCTAGGGAAATTCTCTACCAATTGAGCTATACAGGAAAACAAAAAATCTCTTCTGCAAGAAAAAAGTAAGAAGTATGTACTAGTCTCATCTCTGACTCATAATGATATCATTGTTTTAAAAGTCTTACCTTGTACTCCTTTATTTCACCCATGATGTCAGCTCGTGCCACTGGTTCCCAATGAACCGTCAGCTTTGTGCTTTCAATGTCATCTACTCTTAGATCAGATGGAGCGGCAATAGGACCTGTTTGAAAAACACAAGTTGAGTAAAGCATTTTTTTCTATAAAAGGCAGTGTGTGTTATTTTCTTTTGAGAATCCCAACTTGCAAGACACAGCAAAGCTGGCCCACCAGCTCATGTGAGTTTAGGGTGGGACTATCCCCTTGTTTGACCAATGGCAAGTCTTTGGAAATGTTAAAGAATTGTGTGAGTCAACGTACGGTCCTCTCCGGAGTAGCCAAGGATGACAGGGGATTCTGGGCCATAGCCGAAGAAGTTGATGGCCTGAACTTTAATCTCATAGGGTGTGAAGGTGTCGGTGTCATAGACGATGTAGCTGCACCACCAATATGTTGTGTAGTTCTTCCACTCCTCCCTTGAATCCCTGCGTCTCCACCAAACCATGTAGCCTAGTTTCGGGCCGTTCCACTCCCTGTATTCCAGTGGCTTCAAACAGGAAAAAAACATCAGGGCCAATATTATGCTCATTTTTACAAAATGTAATATAAGTTTCGGGTGTGTCTGTGAAGTCTTAGCTCAAAATACCATGCAGATAATGATCAAGCCATATCAAGTCCAAAGTGCCCCTATTTAGGCGGAAGCAAAAAAGTGCTGTTTTCATGTGTGCACCTTTAGCTACTGCTTTCGGTTAAAAATAGATCTGATTTCTGTGAATGCAGTCTGGGACAATAATATCATTAACCGCATTAGTGCTACAACGGACTAACAAACACATTTAGAAAAGCTTTTGGGTAAATTAACCAGTTAGTCAAGCAGGGACAATAATGAGACTGTTTCGGTATAATGGGGATTAAAAAAGGAGTTGGTGGATTTTTTCATTGTAGGGTGGTTGTGTTCACACACTGCTGACATACATTTATGTCCAAACACCTTGTAAAAGTGGATTTTGCATAATATGGGCCCTTTAATTTAAATCACAAAATGCAAAAAATTTACTTATGCAGTAGATGTGACTAAAAGAAATGAATACAAACTACATAATAAAAGCTAAAAGAATCAGCCACTGATCTACTACTGTTGATGAATTTCCAATAGTTTTTAATATCAATATGGATTACGTTTTATTATGCATTGCTAATCTTACACATCATGTCAAGATTTGGTCCTGAAACAGGATATCTTTAGGGATGCACCGATACCACTTTTTTGGAATACGAGTACGAGTACGAGTACTTACATTTCAGTACTTGCCGATACCGATACCGAGTACTTAATAAAAAACATGATTTAAATTTACAGGTAACAGCTTTAGTCATATAATTTAACAAGAAAACAAAGGACTAGTTTTCCAGTTTGTGGTAAACTCTGCATCTTTGGACAACACAAGAGGCATTAACCCTTTACACGCCGCTCAAACATAGACATTTCTCAAACCGTGGTATCGATTCCAGGAATCGGGGGACTTTTAACGAGTACGAGTACTTTAGAAAATGTGGTATTGAGGCCGATACCAGTATCGGTATCGGTGCATCCCTAGATATCTTAGAATAAATTACAAAAATTATTGACATTTGTCAATCATCCTTCAATCACCTCCCAGCTGATTTCCATGTTATTTCTGAAAACTCCTGTACCCAGTCCTTGGATGTTCCTTGGAATGGCATCAGGCACTAATGAGAAAGGTTAAATACAAAAATAAAAGTTAAATAAAATAAAATAATGTCACTTTTAGAAAAACGGTAAAAAGCTGTTACTATGATGGTACCATTTCACAAAGTACACCTTACCTAAAAGGTGCATGTTAGTACTTCAAAGGCACATATTGGTACCTCAAAGATACACATTGGTACCTAAATGATATTAGAATCTTAAAGGGTACTGTCCCAATGACAGCTTTTGTATTTTTTTCTGAGAGCATATAACACACGCACTCACACGCACAATATATGTGTGTGTCATAATATGATACCATGGATCTTATAAATGTCAACAGGATCTGTACCTGCTCCACCAGTCTGGTAATACGCAGATGGCCAACTAGGTTTACTGGGTCCGATACCATTTATAGCAATGACCCGGAATCGGTACTCCACAAATGGTGTCAGCTGTAAAACGACAGAGTTTAGGCTGCCAGGATAACTGGTCAGGTTCTTCCAGCCACTGGGGATCAGCCAATAGTCAGCAAGGAGATCTTCAGTATATTGAACCAAGTACTCTACAAAATAATTAATGTTATTGTATAGCTATAGAGTTCTTGACATTTTCCTAAATATTTGAGGATTTGGATGAATCTCAGTATTGTGTACCTTTTATAGGATTGTGGTGGCTCAGTCCTGGTATCCAGGTGAGTCTAACACTCCTCTCTGATGGGTCAGAGATCTCTAAATCAGTGGGGGGATCTGGACGGTCTAAAAGAAAAAGTATACAGTATATGTGACCCTGACGATGAAATCCAGGCTGAAGTCTCATAATCTAATGATAAGATTAGGAGCTTCAATCTTTGACATGACCTTACTCAGTCAAGATATCAAGGTTACATTTTCTGATTTTATGTTAAAAAAATTCCTAAAAAGATTACTTTTAGATAGGTTTTCACAGACTGGGTGACATGTTTATATATTAGAAATATTGTTTGTTTTCACTACTACAGTTGATGTACAGTATATGCAGGGTTTAAATTGGGCCGGAGCCGTCCGGGGCTAAGCCCCGGCACATAGGCTGAAGGTCTCGCTCTGCTCTTGCCAGTGTACCCGCTGCGCTGGTGCGTGTGCACTGACGCGAAGGGAATAATGTGTTTTCATTCATTATGATGCATACTCACCAACGCAAGTTCAACGATTTGCGCGAGCAGATTACATACAAAGTCAATGCAAAGACGCAACCAGGCGCGTCCTCGCACGGGGCGATGAAAATGACGCGAATTGGGCGCCGCAATTGCCGCGAAAACACGCGCTTTTCCCTTTAAATGCGTCTTCGCGCAAGTTATGCAGCTCAAGCGAAAACACTCAGAACTTCAAGAACGCGCTCTCACGCAGGATCATTTGACGAGAGACAGAGAGAGAGAGACAGAGACAGAGAGAGAGAGAGAGACAGAGAGAGAGAGAGACAGAGAGAGAGAGAGAGAGAGAGAGAGAGAGAGAGAGAGAGAGAGAGAGAGGTAAGAATGGTGCCCACGTCGAGAAAACTTCATAGAAGACTAGAAACGTGTAAAGGATTAAAGTATGTATGTCTCTCATCTAATTACATTATGTTAAGGATAACACTGGATATAACTATTGTATAGTTGAATAAAATAATGTATTTTGATTACACAAATCAAACCTAACTATATGATTGTTTTAGCTGCTGACCAGCATAGGGAATCTCTATGGCTCATTTCTAAGACATGTTGATGATACAGTACTGTGTGTTGTACCTCTTCTTGTTAATTGAGTCTTTTGGGGTAGCCTATCTTATGCCTAGAATTATTCAAGGAGGTTGATTCTTTTAACTTCCTTTAAAGTTTGATCAATTGTGCATAATGACATGTGCAACAAATGGATATAGGGTGTCAAACTCATAGATTTGCATCATTTAAAATTCAGAAGCTCTTTTTAAAATATTTTGGGTCAACCTCTGGCACAGCTTTAAAGCTGAAACTTATCAAATCCTATAGAGGTCCAGAATGTCATTGAAACACACCAGTGGCTTTGCTATCATCAGTATTAAACATGTTACCCCTTGAAGTACCCCTCCCCGCAGAGCCCCCCCACATAACAAATCCCAATTTAACCCCTGAGTATATGCATGTAAGTGCATGATGGGAGTAAGTGTGCTGGTACCCATCACAGTAAGTTTGGCTGAGACAGTGACCTCCTCCAGTTCACTTTTAATTCGGCAGGTGTACAAGCCTTCATCCCTTCTGTACACATCAGCAATACTCAGAGTATCTTCATCCTTTGTCATCCTATAACACATACACAATAAGACATACAGTACAAATAACACATCAGTCAGGATAGTTCGATTTAACAGCTCAGGTGGTATTTGTGTTTACCTTCTTCCAAGTATCAAGAACTTCTTGTCCTTAAGCCAAGTAACAGTAATGTCCAGAGTCGGGTCAAAATTAATCTTGCAGTCAAAGCGGGCGAGACTCCCTCTGATGACTGTGGTATTGTGTGGGGCACGAATGATTTTAATGGGCTCTGTGAAATAAACACAGGTTTAGATAGCCAAAGATCCCCAGACAACCTAGTACAAGACTAAAATGCTTGTTTGAGCTGCCTTAACTGAAAAGAGCTTGTACTGACATATCATAAAATAAATGAATGCAAAGGTTTTGTCTTAAGATGCACACCTGTAATGTTATTTTCAAGATATGTTTGTAAAAACAACTTAAATGTCCTTTTATAACTAAGGCCGCGGGCACCTTGTTGGGGACCACTGATCTAAACACTGTCCAAGAAACATAGTGTACAGTATAGAAAATCTCAAATTATATCATAAATCATCTAGGGCCCTATTTTAACGATCTGAAACGCAAGTGCGAAGCGCAACGCGCAAGTGAGTTTGTGGGCGGATCTTGGGCGCTGTTGCTATTTTCCCGGCGTGAGAAATAACTCTTGCGCCGGGCGCAAATCAATAAGGGGTTGGTCTGAAGTAGGTTCATTATTCATAGGTGTGGTTTGGGCGTAACGTCAAATAAACCAATCAGAACGCTAGCCAACATTCCCTTTAAACGCAAGGGCGCAAGTTCCATGGCGTGTTGCTATTATTATGACGGATTTACCAGGCGCACGCCAGGAGCGGTTCACAGCCGAGGAGACCGACGTCCTTGTACGGGGGAATCCCACGCTTGCCAGCATAAATCGGGCACGCCGTGTAACGGGAGGTGGATCTGCCTCAGGACTTGACGCCAGCAGAGGACATCGCTGCGTCCACCCTCACCGCTGAAAGGGTTTGGGGGCTTTGAAATCGGACCCAAGAAACGCAAGCAAGGTCCAACCCCAAAGTACTCTTACAAATCAAGTTCATATACATTAAGGTTTCTTATGAAAACATTTTAATTATTATTTACATAAAATAAACGTAATACAGCCACACAACAAAGTTATGAAAATATTTTAATCGTTATTTGCATGAGAATAAATAAAAACTATCACCACAATGCTCACCACTATGATTCCCCTTATCTCGTGTATTAATATTTTTAAGTGTAACAATTTATGATTTGCAAAAATAACTGTTGCATCTGTGTAGATTAGATAAGCAAAGTGTATGCGCGTTGTGCACCCTATACATTATGGTCAAGCATGCGCCCTTAAAATAGCATAATGAACAACGCGCAACGCGCCACTGACTTTAAACTTTTTTTTTCTGGTCAGTGGCGCAATTGTTTTTTGAAACTGCAAAATAGCATCAGGGATGGTTTGCGCTGGAACACGCCTCTTTTTTTGCGCTGAACCACCCAGGGAGCGCAAGTTCATTCCCTAGTTTGCCGATGTGCTTCTGTGACGGGAAAAACCCGCTGTGCGCCGGGGCAAAATACGAATGATACATGCGTCACGGACAAAGTCAATTGCGCTGGGTGCAAGATAGAGCCCCTAATCTTTTTTCTTTGTATATTTAAAAAAATGATGTATGTAAAAAATGTAATTTCCTCCCTTAATTTTGTCCATATTTATGTATTTATATTAAAATCAAAATATATCTAATATTTTAAAAAGCAAACTAACCTTTGACCTCTAGTTGAACCTCCTTCTGATCTTGTCCAATGACGTTTCTCGCAGCACAAACGTAGGTTCCCTGATCTTGCATCCTTGTGTTTTTGATCTCTAGTGTGCCATTTGGAAGAACCCTATAATTACCTCCTCCTAAGGAACCTATTCCACCTTTTGACCTACACACACACACACACACACACACACACACACACACACACACACACACACAAACACACACATAACATGCTACCATCTCTATCTTAAAGTTTGAAAAATACTGTACATTATACTGCATATGATTTCAATTTGTTTTACTTTAAACAATGTTTAATACCTAGATACATTGTACATACATTAGTGTGTCTGTTATAGTTAAAGGAATATTATTATTATTCACCCTCATGCTATCCCAGATTATGTGTTGTTATCTAGTTGTCTGAAGCAAAACGATACATTGTGAGAGAAAAGTCTGTGTAAAGTCCGATATTAAATGTGTTTTCCTTTTGTGACACCACAGAAAAACATGATATTAACCACCCAGCCAAATGTAAATGATTAAAAAAACTGCAAAATAAATTAAATAAGTAATAAAATCTTGAAAAACAGACAGGATTCCCTGCTGTCTAACATTGGGGGAGTGTCCGCTGTCAACGGTGAAGCCATGCCCACTCACGGGAAAGCTGCTGCCTCTTTCAACTTTGAAACTGTTGTGGCTAGAAGGGATACAGCTATGGCCAAAATCTCATGAAATCTTGCCGGAAGAGTGCTGTTTTCATCCTAATCCTACCCCTAAACCTAACATTGGCTGTTTCTCAATGTCAAGGAAGGATCCTCAAAAGCCAGAAATTTGAGGATGCTACGTCATCGACATCCGTCGAAGGGACTGTTCCAATGTCGAGGATCCTCGGAATTGCAACCAAGGACTGAGTCCTTCCTTCGAGAAATATCCCAT
The DNA here is from genome assembly GCF_030506205.2 of Paramisgurnus dabryanus. Classification (NCBI taxonomy): domain Eukaryota; kingdom Metazoa; phylum Chordata; class Actinopteri; order Cypriniformes; family Cobitidae; genus Paramisgurnus; species Paramisgurnus dabryanus. Next base: position 18,480,982 of record NC_133357.1, read on the forward strand.
ATACAGGAAAGAATGCATATGTGTATCCTTTGCGCTCTCAAATCACCCACAATCCTATGCGCGCAGCGCCGAAAGGATTTACGCTGTAGCTGTATCCTAACCTAACCCTAAACCCAGAGGAGCTGTATCCCCTCTAGCCATAACCCTTTGAAACACTGGGTGTTTCTCAATGTCAAGGATACTTCCTTGGCAGGACTGGTCTTTCCAAGTCACTTCCTTTAAAGGCTAGGCGAGGATCCTCTTTAGCATTCAAAGAACACGTAAATGGAACAGGCTAGCAAGTGCACGTCATTGCGTCATTACGTCAGTAAAAATGTGTGCTTTCGGCGCTGCATGCATAGGTTGTGGGTGATTTGAGAGCGCGAAGGATACACATATGCATCCTTTCCTGTATATGGGAAATTTTTCGAATGAAGGACTCAGTCCTTGGTGGAAATTCCGAGGATCCTCGACATTGGAACAGTCCTTCGACGGATGTAGATTTCGTAGCATCCTCGAAATTTTGGCTTCTGAAGATCCTTCCTTGACATTGAGAAACCGCCACTGCTACAATGTGAATGGATGGGGGCCATGCTCGGTTGCTACAGCGTGTCACGGAGCCACAGTTTTAGTCCAGCCTAAATAATCCTCAATACAGAAATGTGGAAAAATTGACAGTGGTACGCCACAATTCAGTACTGCATAGTTCACGGTAAGTTGGCAGATCAATAACCTTAAATCTCCCAACCAATGAGATTCAACACCATTGTCATGTCATTTAAATATAAAATTATTAGTTTGTGAAGAAAGTAAGTCATACATTTGGGATGGCATGATGGTAAATATAATGTGAGAATTTACTTATTCCATTAATGGATAATGACAACAACAACAAAGTATAGTCACCATTGCAGGTCGGGTTTGGGAGAGCCAAAATACGGACAGTCTAAAAGAGTATGATTGCCTTCTGTTGATTTAACAACTTCATCTCTGGGTCCCAACAGACGTGGTCTCATATCTACACACAACAGTCGAATGCATTAGTTTTACATATAGATGATAATATTTTTCTATTCAACCTTTTGTAGCTCTTACCCATCACAGCCAGGAACGCATTGGCCATGATGTAACCATATGGGTTTGAAGCGTTACACTGGAACACTGCAACGCTGTCAGGAACCACAGAGCGAAATGTCAAAGTGTCTCCTAACACCTGTCTGCCAGGGCTCTTAGGGGCTTCTGATGTTAATACAGAAACAAGAGTTAAAGAGCTCTGCTGTTCACCAGGTGATGTTCATGATGATGTTGTCTTTCTCACCATCGATTGGCTCTCCATTAACCATCCACTGGATCTGCGGTCGAGGAATACCATCAGCTCTACACACAATACTGCCACCGTCATCACGCGACAACACCAGACTCTCAGGTTTCTCCACCCAGAAAGGAACCGCTGTAGAAGAAGAGTTTTGATTCAAGAAAACCAAAAAAAATCTTGTTTGCATCTATAAAAATCATTACAGGTTTTCATTTGTAGACAATTTGCGCTGTACGTGAAAAATAACATCAGTTTACTGCTGAACTGTTCCTTAATAAGTCAATAATGATGGACTTGAGCTATAGTAAGAGAGTAATGAAGTATTCTACATTTGACCCTGACAGTGATGGTGTGGTCCAGACTGCCCATTCTGTTGAAAGCGGTGCAGATGTAGTCTCCTCCATCATCCATGACGACCTTCTTTATCCTGAGCGTCTTGTTGAAGTTCTCCAATTTCTTCCCTGTCATGGACAGCTCGCCCCCATTCTTAGTCCATTTGATGGAGGGAGTCGGACTGCAATATATAAGAGAAAATCAGTCATTTTTTCTTCAATGTTGATGTCTAAAATCTTTTTTTTTAAGATTTACAGTTTAGATGATCAGCATCATGTCCTAAAAAATTAAGGAATTTCTTACCTTAATGTGTATATGACTTCCTTTTTTCAGTCAAATACATTTAGGCTGCCTTCAAAACTGCCTACTTCCATACTATATAGTAGGTGAAGAGAAGTAGGCGAGGCGAGTAGAATGTATGAATTCATAGTAGACAAAATGTACCCAGGTGACCGACTACTTCCGACAAGAAGCTGAAGGTCCTGTCCCAAATGGTGCATTTCATCTGGACTTTCGGTCTAGTGGCCTTAAATTGTTTATGCTTGCTTAGTCTACATGTCCGTAGAGTGTCCCATCTGTCATTTTATGCTCCGAAGTGTGCTCATCAGTGCCCCCTTTGCACCCTTGATGCGGTCTTCGGTGAAGCCCGCACTGCAGCAGGCCTCACGCACTTTACCGTCCCAGAAGTCATTGCAAAAGAGCAATCGGAGTCGGACCAATCAGACGATAAAAGGGAGGAGTTCACACTGATGGCATCTTCTCTTCCTATTTCCAGCGTGAAGCTCGAGTCTGACTCAAAATACAAATCCAGTGCACCCTCGTGGACTCAAGGGTCCCTAAGGTGAACTACATGATGTCATCAAAGTGTGGACTCTGACAGTACATTCACACGGAGCGTAAGCGTTGAAGCTTCGCATTCACTTTTAATGGGTAACGTCATGCGTTGCCGAACTGAATTGTGAACAGCCAATCAGATCGCCTTATGCAAATAACATAGGCAGAGGCAGCCAATTACGTTTATGGAAGACCGGAGCATCTGTTGCTGTCACTGTGGTTGGCTGTTGGCCATGCTTCAGACAAGCCTTCGGTAAAGCGATAAAGGTAGGGTAACTGATTTGATCCTGAAACATTTTTAGTTATGATGGTTAAAAGTCTCCTCACATCCTGATAGCAATCACTGTGTTAAGTTGTTTAAATGTATTTGTAGAAATTTATGTCATCTGTGAAAGGCTTAGGACCAAAAAATGTTATCATTGTATCATAGATTTCGGTCCGAACAGACGTTGCCTTTTTTGTCCCCCATACGTAAGCGTAATTTGAATGCCCACCGCGCAGCGAGTCCACGCAGACATCATACGTCATCGGTGCGTTCACGTGCGCTCACCTCCTGTCTGTAAACAGCGCGAACAGCAAACTTTTCTGCTGAATTGACAACCAACACAGGAGGGACAAAACTAAAGGCATCTTTTATAACAACAACAGCAAAAACTGCCTGGATCAGCAAAAAACAAAAACCCAAATTAACATCGGTAACTTTACTGCTTTACCACAAGATGAAAACAGCTGCAGGAGGCAAAGGGTCTGAAAGGGTCGTTGCACTGTTTATTTTGGTAAGGTAGGTACGCGATATGTTTGTATTGAGATGGATTCAGATATTTTACTTTTATGAAACATTGTGTTGCTTATGAAATTTGTGTTCGTTTACGGATTAGCGTATCGATATAGTTACTACGTCTACACAACCGAACGTGTGCTTAAACTAATTCTGATGTAAACCAGTTGTTTATGTTGGTTATTTTGGAAGTGTTATTCGCTTTGTACTGCAAAGTTTTCTCACTGGTGAATGAGACATGAGACGTGACCGTCTGATCTGTGCATGTTCATGTGTTATGAAAGAGGCGTGACTTTGGATGGCGATTTGACTTGAGGGTGGGATCGGGATTTCATTGCTAGGTGGCTACCGTTAGCATTTTTCAAAATGTGTTACCCTCCCTTTAACGCTTCTCTCCCGTGTGAATGTACCGTGAGGAAGTCCACAAGTCCGGAGTGTGCCATTTGGGACAGGGCCAAAGTGTTCATTCGAAGGACACTTTACTATCCCGTAAGGCCCCGGGGAGTTATCCAACAAAGAAGAGGACAAGTGCGGCTCTATTCTCTACTTTCACAGTATGCGATTTTGGATGCAGGGTTAGAGTTATATCAACAAGTTTTTGCGTACTGACGTGGAGTCAACATGCTGCTATTTTTTATCTAGATGTGCTTACATTGAAATACAATGTATCAGTCGCTAAATACGCCAAAATGCAAATTGTTTCCTTTCAAAAATGTATCGTTTCACTTCAAAAGACATATATTAAAGAGATAATTCACCCAAAAATGAAAATTCTCTCATTTACTCATTCTCATGTTGTTATAAACCTGTATAAAATTCTTTGTTCTGATGAACACGAAGGAAGATATTTTGAGGAATGTTTGTAACCAAACAGTTCATGACCCCTATTCACTTAGTATTCTTATTTACTATAGAAGTAAATGGGGCTCAAGATCAGTTTAGTTAGAATTTTTGGGTATACTATCCCTTTAATTCACTGTAGTTGAATTTCTTTATCTGATGATTGATAGGCTTAAAAAAAACAGGTACTCGTCAATGCCACTATAAAGCTAGTAATAGTCATGATTTTATTTAATATAACTCTAAGGGGCAGTTTCCCGAACAGGGATTAGACTAGTCCTAGACTAAAATAATTGTAAGAGCTGTCCAAACTGAAAACAGCTTGCACTGACATATCTTAAAATACATCAGTGCCCTTTGTTTTGCCTTAAAATGCACACAAGTAATGATTTTATTAAGGCATGTTTGTTAAAACTATTTCCTAATTAAACTAAGGTCTAGTCCTGGCTTAGGATAATCACTGTCCGGGAAACCACCCCTAAATGTTTTCAACTGGAGGAGGGAAGTCATATTCACCGAGAATGGCATTAAGGTGAGTAAATTATGAGGCAATTTTCATTTTTGGGTGAACTTTTATCATCATGCTTTTAAAACTCACACTCCAGCAGCAAAACACTCCAAAATGAGTTCTTCGCCCAGCATTGCAATTGTTGTGCTCATAAATCCTTTAGGTTTCAAGAACTTGGGTGCTGCGTTGGCCGCCATTCGAGCTACACAAACATAAAGCAACAAATAAGAGGCATGTATATTAATACCACTCACATACTGCCACAGCAGGCCAAAGCAATGAATTAGTGGTTTAGTAGCGGCGTGTTGAGTGTTTAAAAAAACATAACCATAATAAGACTCCCAACTCACCACTGTATTAGACTGTTAGATGGGTTTAATCATCGTTCTTCACCGACTGAACACGCACAACCACAGACACATAGCAAAATATTAGACCAACTGAGTGAAAAGTCAAATGTGCTGTTATACAGAGAAACCAAATTGAGCTTTCAGACCTGTGAGCACCTGTAGAATAAGTGGTGGCTTCTGATGGATGGTGTTTGTGAAGGGGAAACGAGCAACACAGACGTAATTGGTAAGAGCATCTTCTGCTACGATACTGGAGAAGTACAGATCTCCATTCTCTGCCTTGGAAACTCGCCGATCTTGACGGATTGGAGCCATAGCTATGGAAAAAACATTTGTGTATAAACAACTAAGTAATGTTACGCTAGTAGTGCAAAGGTTATGGGTTCGATTACGCGGGAATAAACATACTGATCGAATGTGTGGCTTCAATATAAGTCATTTTGGATAAAAGCATCTGCCAAATGTATAAATGTAAACTGTAGTTAATATTCAATTTTCCAAAATCTTGGTTTTATGGTAGTAGGCCATTCCAGACCAGCACCAATCCAGCTACCAGCTGTTCATACCAGCTAAAGAGGGCCAAGTTGGCTAATGCACTGTCAGAAAAAATTGTCAAAAAATTTTGCCAGCTGTCACTCCGGTAGTACCCTTTATAAGGTCCTAATACAGTATGTATTTAGGTACAGATATGTATATATTTTGTACCTCGGTGGTACTAATATGAACTCTTTAGATGCAAAGTTGTACCGCCCCAGTGACAGCTAGAGACAAGACCAGACAGTGTGGTAAACTTATGCGAGTAAATAACCAGCTAGTCATAACTATATAACTGAATACTTACTGCTGTTCAACCAGAAGGTATCAGGTTTTGGAGGACCTTCAGGAGGATTACATGGAAGAATAAGAGGAAGTCCAACCACCACTGAGACTGGCTCCAGGTATTCTTTTAACCACGTTCGGGCCTCTATTCACAGGATGGCAAAAACAACAACAACCTCACATTAAAAAAAACATAAACTCTAGTTCAATAACCATTTAAGTGTGAATTCTTGCTTACTAGAGACACGCAGGTGGATGTAACTTGACAAAGCAGAGCCAAACTCATTGGTCGCTGTGCACTGATACACTCCCTCATAGTCTGCAGGACGACCCCAAAAGAAGATCTCCAACGTGCCAGAACGTCTTCTCATGCTGACCTGGGGATCTCGAGCTACGTTCAGGTACACACCATTGCGCGTCCATGTAAAGCTACAGAGGTGAACAAGTGGAAACATTTATTTGTTATGTGTGATAAAAAATGATTGGTCAGAGACAGAGTTTGCTTTTAACTTATAGAAGATTTGATGGAATTCTCAGTTGTTTTTCATTTAAGGATCAACTTAGTCTCGGAGGTTTCTCCTAAAATTGCTTAAAAGGAAATAAAAAACAGAAACAAATGAGACATTGGTGCAGTAAGATAATGTAGACCAGGGGTTCTCAAAGCCTGGACTTGAAGGGAACTTGATCCGGACTCGCGTACATATTGCAAGTGCATTTATTTCTATGTGATTGATTAAATATGTGCATTTGTTACTTTAAAAATGCATATATTTAACTTGTAAACCATTCGTTTAGTTTTTTCTTTTTAGATTTAAGAGTATTCCTGGTCTGAAAATAAAACGAGTTATTTAAAAATTTCCTGCGTGACGCTATAGCCATCACACCCAGCTATTCTGCACAGCTATTTCATGTACTACGGTTTTTGATCAGTAAGTCCTTATCAATCTGAAATCACTGTTGTTTGAGTCGTTTAAAACATGCATTTGAAAAAGCAACACTCGTCAAACATAATCATTATACGTATTCTTTATTATCATGAAATACCTGAAAAGGTTTGAAGAACAGCAATATAAATATATCCTTAAGACATTTCCTGGAGCTGCGTGTGGTGTGTATGGTTCTTCGTCTGCAGCGCATATTGAGTTTCTGCACGAGAGCGCCCTCTGGCTTTTGGATGTAGCGGCATTTCATTGTAATTCATTGTGTCTCCAATCCATCTACCAACCACACCTTTTTTGCCACGGTTTATGCATCTGATGGAAAACAAACTGTGGCATTTCTCTAATTAGGTTGCTCTGTATTTTGGACCTGGTTACTTTTGGCATACTTCTTGTGTTTCATGTATAAAAATGTTTTTACTTTAAATGCAAAATACACTTGTAATGAATGTACTTTAATAGAAAATACTTTTTTCCAAACTATTTGTATTGATATGTTATATAAACAAATTATTTACATAAAGTTATTACCATGCGTGACAATTTTTGTAATAACCAGTTTTCTATACCTATGAAAATGATGAGAATTCAGATTTGAACCTTTGAATGTAAACTTTGAGAACCCCAGAACTGTAGTTAAAATAATTTGGACTAGAGTAAATTAGATAAGAAATATTGACGTTTGCAGACTTGACAAATCTGAGCTCAGTTTGTGACATTGTTGAGACATTCGTAAGATTTCTATCTTTTTCTTGTGAGAAATATCTGAGACGCAAGATACACTGTTAACCCAGAAATTGTCTTTACTCAAACAATCAAGGAAAAATCATTAATATTTTCTGTTTTGAAGCCAAAGCTTAAATTGATTTGTTGATTTAACTGTTAACCTTACAAAATCTATTAAACTAAAACATTCAAGTAAAATGAACTTAAAATTATTAGTTCATGTTGTAAGGAAAACCCATAATCCTTTGCGCCTGAATATTTTGATTATTTTCTGCTTTTTCACAAATTAAAAACTGATAAGAACTTTCTGTACTCAAATATTTGTAAATAAAATGTCATATAGGTTCAAGCTCTTATATTATTGATGTTGTTTTGTTGTAAATTATAATTTTGTGAAGTCACCGTTCAGGTGATCAGTGTTTCCTTACATGAACCCTGTTCAGAACATTTTATTGTATTTTTCTCCACAGTACTGACAATGTATTTCAAAACACATTTTTTGTGTGTTTCTGTGGAGAATCAGGTTTATTCAATGACTGACTTAAAGTCATTTTTTTGTTATAAAACCATTTATAACATCAAATGTAACATAAAGTAATAAAAACTATAAAGTTGTATGCAATGGGTTTCCTCACACATAATGTCATCGAATCTGGGTTAAGAGTGCAGGAATATTGGAAGAAATTAAAACATGAAGTACATTAAACTTAAAATTACTTGTTATTTCAACCAGGCAAAATTAACTTTTTTAGGGCAACGAGTTTCCATAAATGTTTTAGGTTCAATCAACCTGTATGGGTTTACAGTGTACTTAAGCGAAAGTTTATTTTTATTAATTGAGACATTTGGTACCAATGTACCTGTGAGGTATTAACATGACTTCGTTAGGTAGGGTACTTTTAGAAAAGGTACAGACCCAGTAACATCTAGGGACCATTTTTTCAAGTGTGTAAAGCCATATCAGACATTATTATAACAATACACATCTATTACATTATATGCACAGTAAAATCAGATTGAGTATAAGTAAAGTGTTGGATACTTACACTGGAGGAGGGTTGCCTGTTGCTTCACACTCCACTATAATCGGATCAACCGGATCTACGATGTGATCTTGAACACTCTGTTTGAAGATCATTGGAGGTTGTCTGACTGTGGGTTTACACATTTATTAATGTCATGTTTTAACCAATTAAAATGACAATGTATGAGAGTAAAGGATGGCATGCAAAGTGACCTTCAGTCATTAAAATAACAGCAGATCAATTACCATCAGGTGGTATTTCCATAGCTAATATCCATGTTTGCTGTAGAATAAATAATAAGGCTGAAATCCTCCAACATGTCACAGTTCTCATGTCTGCTATAGACAGCATCTGCTGTGTTGTGCTCTGACAACAAACAAAATGTAAACACAATGATGTTTTGAATCATCTTGTTTGAATAAACACAGTGGTGGAATGTTATATTAATCCATATTGCTTTTCTTTAGTGTTTTTAATGTGGTTAATGGTGAGCAACAAAAGAAAAGCATTTCCCAACTGTGATTCTGCCCATAATAGAGGTTTTTGTAATTACACACTCCATCAATAGAGGTGCAAACAATAACAAACACATTTACTTGCATTTATGCCCTGAAAATAATTGAAATGTATTTGTTGACATAGTATTATGGCAGTAAGACAGTACTACAGACTAATTATGTTGCAATATAAGAAACTTGCATTAGTAATTCACACTGTAAAAAAAAGATGTGGTTTCAACTTAAAAAAGTAAGTGTTTGTGCTGCTGCCTTAAAATGTTGGGTTAATTGTACTTAAAAATATGAGTTAACTTAAATTGTTTCCACTTTAAAGGCAGGATAAACACTTACTTTATTAAGTTGAAACTACTAATCTTTTTTACAGTGAATATGCATATCATCGGTTTTTTAACTAGCTTAGTTTTCTGTTTAACGGATTAATAATTTTTGCCTTTTACTGTTAAAGCTTTGATTTCAAATATGTTTCTGAACATAAAAAATGCAGCACTTTTGTAATTTCAACATATATTTGTATGCTACTTTAACTTCAAAAATTAAGTTAAACAACTTCAAGTTATTTATATAAGTTATGTCAACTTATCACAAGTCATAAAATAAAACATAAAATAGTAGGTTAAATTAAATTGCAAAACCAAGTTTTTTTTTAACTTAATGCTGCATTTTCCAGTGTACATAATACAGTTTTATAATACACAGTGTTAGGTTAACACTATATAAAGAAAGTGGCTCACCTGTAGCAGAACAGTAGTATCCAGTTTCACAAATTCTGTGTGCAGGACATTTCACAATGCTAAAAAACAATATTGCATTAGACATTTGATGTCAAAAGAGTACTAAATTATACATTGTTATATAACAAAAACACACATTTTAATTTAAGTAGCACATTTGTATTTGTTTACCTTTCATATCTGGCCTATTTTCTTATTATTGCAATGTTAAGATGTCATAATTTCATTATATTCCAAAGGCAGAATTCCACTCCCAAATAATTTTCCTTTGTATTCATAAACATCCAAAAACAGTGTGATGGCTCAGCAGATGTACTTCATTGTCTTAATCCATTTGTCCACTTCGCCCATTGACCATGAATGATGTTCCACCCCCTCTATCTCTCACTGTCACTCAATCTCTCTCTCTCTCTCTCTCTCTCTCTCTCTCTCTCTCTCTCTCTCTCTCTCTCTCTCTCTCATAATCACATCCTTTAAATCTAACCAGCTCATTTTTTTATAAGAACGCTACGAAGTACAACAGTAGTTGTTGAGAGTGACAAACGCTTTATTATAATAGCAATAATGTAAATTAAGTAAATAATGAAGAAAAAATACAAAAGTCATTGTTTTATTATTTTCTTTTTTATACCCCATATTTGCATTAGCGCAAATCTTTACGCCAGAAATAGCCCATACCGATCTCAAAGATATTTTGCATTCTTTTTGAATATGACATCAATGTGTGGGCCTCATTGTTCAGCCGTGAAAAACTAAGCAAACTGAATGAATGAAATGTTTGTTTCTCCTGCAAAATTTAAATGTGGTCATGCGACCCGTGACTTCACATAAAAAAGATTTACATTGTTTATAGATTATAGCCATTTAATTAAATAAACCCAACTTTGCATTTCTGCTTTGAATACTAGAATGCTTGAAAATGCTGTAATTGTTGTATTATTATGATCCAGATGAGAACAATAACAGGTGATGAATAAGATCTATATCACATCACTTCTAAATGGGGCAGAGCTTGACTAAAGAGATGTGGGTGGAAAAAAAGATCTCATCCACTGACACACATTCCCAACCCACAATGGCACTTAGGCATCCAGGCACACATAAAGTACATTTCACGGCGTACTGTACACTGTACACCGATTAGCTAAATAGACATTGGCTGTCATGAGAAAACAAAAAATCTTCTTTAGTCATCAAGTCAACAGAGACATAAGTATGATCTAATTCTGCTCATGTCCCTATTGCTTTAGTAGAGCAGAGTGTATGACATCACCAGCAAGCGTTGCAGTGCCATGCACCAGACTGTACAGCGCAGGGCACGAGTCTGAATAAAGCTCTTCCTCCGGAGAGAAACAATATAAACCTTTGTCAACATAGACACAGTCAGCTCGTTCTGTTCTTACAGAATATCTTGGACCGTTTTATCAGATCAGCTTGTTTTGCAGATGCTTAAGAGAGCATCTTAGTATACATTAAGAGCACTGTAAGGTAGTGGATCATATGAAGCTCAGTAGCTTGCTTTAAGATGCAATGTTATGTTTAAGGTGGTTGTTCCTCATGAAAATGTAATTTCTTGACTATATATCAAGTAAATTGAAATGATTTGTACAGTTATTTGGTTACAGCATGCGCATTGCATGTAGATGTTTATGTTCATAGCTAACATTCCCCTTTAATAAGGTGCACAAGGTTTTTATTTGTCTGTAGTGACATTGTCTTCACTCACAATTGTAGTTCACATAAAGCAGCTGACTCACTCAACTAAAGTCTGAAAGTAAGATGACATTACAATGTAACACACATTGTTTTACTGACAATGACCTCATTACCACTTTACACACACCCATAGTGATTTCTTACCCAAAATGATATTTCAAAAACCTTAGTGGTCAGTGCAGATAAAATACCCTGTGCAGATTTGATGTTAATTCCAGTTTATATGTGGATCGTTATTGCATGGCCACAACTATGGATGCCCATGCCATTGTAGTCTGTAAAAAAAAACAGAAAAGTCCAATAGTAAAATCTAGATTTAATGTAAAAAGAAAGAATTGCAGTCTGATAAAGAATATTGCACAATTGTAAAAAAAAGAAACTGCAATGCAATGGTCATATGAGTGCTGCTGGCTGTGACTAAACATCACTCATGATCAGCATCTGTTTATTTTATTTCACAAGAGAAATGAATAATACATTATTACTAAATAAATACACCAGTCCATTATTATTAACTTATACCACAGGGCTGTTGAATTCTTTATTCTGATTGGCTGAGAATTCAATATTTTTCTGTAAACTGCACACCTAACCTGTAAAATGTCTTTAAAAAAGACACCAGAGCAATGTTTTTAGTAACCGTGGTATAGACGGTTTCATCGGTCGCACGTGATACACGTCTGGATCCGAACCTTAATTCCGGTTTCGTTTTTTTTAATGGTCTGACTAGTTACTAAACTGATCTCTTGAACGAATGCCTCGACGAAAATAACAAATGTTTTGGTTTCCTAGGTAATCTATGTGTTGTTTTTTTGCTTGTTATATAAATAAACTACGTTTAAAGAACTTCGTTGTTATTTATTCTTAGCGGAGTTTACCGGAAGTTACGTGCGGACCGCGACAGCCGCTTGTTTATGTTGTTACTGCTGAAACGGTCTATAAGAGTAATAATTGACTCTGGTCCGTTGAATTATTTGAAAATAATCCACACTCCGCTTCGCGTCGTGCTGCATTACCACCTTGGGTGTGCATTATTTTCTTATAATTCAACGGTCTGCCATCAATTATTCCTTACATATATATCAGCATTTAAAATCTGCATTACATTGGCACTCCAAGACGAACATTGCCTATCCCTGGTATATAGTATAGTTTGTATGCATTTATTATGGTTTTGCATGCAAAATTATTTTAATTACTGATTATTTATTTTCATATACGTTCACGGACCATGCAAGCTTCATACAGGCAGATTTCTTTTCATCAGGTCATTTAAAATCCATTCAGGCCCAGCGCTGCTGCAGTTCCCACGCTTTCTCACCAATCCAGTCCCGTGTTTTCCAGATGGCTGTACGCTCTGTCATCAGCACTTTGGATAGGCGCTCCAGTTTGGGTTGGTTTCTGTCCAAATACAGCTGTGTGTCTTTTCTCATCTGCTGAAGAACTTCGGGTCTCCTTTCATCCAACGTGACGTCTAAACTCAGCATTGGGTTGAAGCGGAAATACACGTTTGGTGATAAAAGGTCATCTAGGAGAGTGTGTACACCTGAAAATACAATATGAGCAATGTCAACACTTTTAATTTATGCACAATTCATTATTTAAAGGGATAGAATAACCTAAAATTAAAACTTTTGTTCTTGTCTACTGTACTCATTGAAAGGTTTCAAACCTATATGAATTTCTTTCTTATACTGTGAAGGTCATCAGTAAACACTTTGGAAATACCAATTTTTTTTATTATTTTCCAAGCATTCAAAAGTGCTTATTATAAAATGTAATAGTGTACTTATAATCATTTCTATTTCCCAAGCATGTTGTCAATACCAAGCTTTTTGTTATTTTTTAGCTAAAAGTTCACAAGACCTTTTTAAGATGTAAAAAAAATAGTTTGTGTCCCCAGAGTACATATGTGAAGTTTTAGCTCAAAATACCATATAGATATTTATTTATTTATTATAATATGTTCAAATTGCCACTTTGTAGATGTAAGCAAAAATGTTTGATGAAAAAAAGCTGATGAAATGCAAACAATGATCGCCATAATGGTGGTTTGTTAAATTGAAACAGAATTGTGCTGTCAATTTCTCTCTCTCTCTCTCTCGGCCCTAAATGGCAGTGCCATGGTTGTATAGTGAAGTTTAATGGGCGGAATTATTATAATAAGATCCCTCTCTGACATCACAAGGGGAGCCAGATTTCAATGACCTATTTTTTCTACATTCAGGCAGAGAATGGTTTACCAAAACTAAGTTACTTAAACATGGAAAATGCAGATTTTCATGATATGTCCCCTTAAACAACCCATGGCCACAATATACTATCATTGTACAGAAAAAACTACATAGTTGTGTATGCAAACAATGATAACTTTGTTTGGCACCTGTCAGATCCAACACAGATATTCAGGACATCTTCCCTTACCTTCAGTATCAGTGGCGCTCCAAATCAGGTTGCTGATTTTGTCTCTCAGACTTGTGGATGTTGCAGGTCCTCTTCTATCGTCGTCATAGCGACCGGTTCCCAATGACAGCACACACTGAAAGGGCTGATTGGGCCAAAGCAATCGGCTTTCATGGACAGCCAAAGCACAGGGGTTATTGAGGATAAGACCACCATCCTGGAGAGGAAAGATAAAATGGTCTGAATTCAACTAATCTGAGCTTAAAAAAATAAATGAAATGTTTAAATGGTTGATGGGATTTAAATAAAGCCTTTTAAGTGGCATGAAGCAATATTGTGTTATTCACATTTATGCATTTGGCAGACGCTTTTATCCAAAGTGACTAAACAGTGCATTCAAGCTATACATTCCTATCAGTATTTCTGTTCCCTCAGACTCAAACCCATGGCCATGAAGCTTATTTTAACCTGGTGTATGTCCCCATAAAGAGGGAACTCTTGGAAATAGCCTGGAGCAGCAGATGAGGCTCGGACAGCCTGCCACAATCGATAGCCTGATCCTCCAGGATAGCGACTCAGTCTATGTGGAGCATGGTTATAGTTACGAAAGATAAATGCTTTTGGACTTCTTCCCCAATTCACTACTGCACTTACAGCAGAGACCTGTTTAAGATAAAACTGCAGTCAGTCAGACATTCGAGAAAATACACTTTTCAACTCAGATTTACAAGTCATGTCAACTTACTTTTATTTATCTTGACAAGAGATGAGTTGCTAACTTATAAAATGAAGTTGACTTTTTCAACTATATTTTATAAGTTATAACAACTCATCTGTGACTGCTCCAGAAAGTGACCCTGCATCATTGATGATAATATGTGACCCTGCCTGTGAAATCCAGGCTAAAGTCTCATAATCTAATTGTGATTTGAAGCATCAAAGTTTGATTTCACTCATTTACCTCACTCAATATTAAAGATATCAATTTTATATTTTTACAGAATGGTCTTTACATTACATGTATGTAGGATGATTTTATGTATTATGGTAAATTACCTTAGGGCTTAATTCATCTCTTGCCGTTTTAATCAAAATCTCCTCCCCAATTTCCTCCCTATGATGAACACACAGAGAAAGTTACAATACAGTACAGTAGATATGATCTCACTTTTCTTCTTCCACAGTGAGTAAATCCAACCTCAAGATCATTTCCCATGTTTCTGTGTTATAGTAGGAGTGTGTCCAGCCCATCTTCACAGTACCAATGAGAGGGTTCTGTCTAAAAACATCTGACCCGAAACGATGATACATCTCCTCACAGTCATCCAAAGGGATACGAACTAGACCCAGCATGAATGCCAATACAGCTCCTGTACAGCAAACAAACATGAAAGATGATGCAAAATATACAGAAAGATGTAAGCAATAATATATAGCTCCTCAGTCATTATCATAAAATAAACACAGTCATACATAACATTACAATAAGTATTTCATTTACGTTTATGCATTTGGTAGAGATTTTTATCCAAAGCAATTTGAAGTGCATTCAAGCTGTATATTTTATCCGTATGTGTGCTCTATATAATGTTACCTGTGCTCACTCCACAAATATAGTCAAAAAGTTGATAAACCCGTTTTCCAGTTTGAGACTCCAGCTGTTTTAACACTTGCAATGGTACAATGCCTCTGTAATGCATAAAACAGATGTAAGTATGAAAGACATAATCCCATCTCTATTGGTTTAAACCAGGTTTCCCAAAATGGGGTCTGTAATGGTGCGTTCACACCAGACACGGAAGAGGCGGCAAGCGCGAGTGATTTACATGTTAAGTCAATGCAAAGACGCGAATAGGCATCCTGCGGTGCGGTAACCGGGAATGGCGCGGTGCGGATGGCCCGTTCCGCGCGAATTGAGCGGTGACGCATATGACATCACATGTTGAAAAATCTGAAATTTGGCGGATTTGCACTCCGCATTAACCAATCAGGAACTTGATTTAGCAGTGATGTGAGTACAGGAAGACCGGAGGCAGAAAAACAAAACAACAGTTGAGGACAATCATCATCGCTACACGAGACATCTTTGTACTTTTACAGGATTTAAAAGGATCTTGTTTGGAAGAAAGTGTCAATAAAATTTTTTAATTTAAACATAACTAAATAAACACTAAATACACAAAATATATTTTATTTGAATAAAATAGTACTGATAAAAACTTAAAAACAGATAAAAAAATGTTTAAGTTAAACATGCGAATGTGCTAATAAATGATTAAAATATGTAATTAAAGTCTGTGTAAAGTTCGATATTAAATGTGTCCTAGTTTGTCACACCGCAGAAAATTTGTTATTAACCACCCAGCCATATTTGAAAGACGAAAACGTAAACGTAAATGAGCAAGACTACCCAAGAAAATAAGTCTAGTTTTTAGACCAAAAATATCAAATTTAAGTGATTTTGTGAATAAAACAATTGCTCCAATTGGCAGATTTTTTTTTTGCTTGTTTTATTCACAAAATCACTTAAATTTGATATTTTTGCTCTAAAAACTAGACTTATTTTATTGGGTCATTTTGTTCATTAAGAAAAAGCATCTTAATTTAAGATTTTTTTTACATTTTTACTGAAAACAAGACAAAAATACTAAGATTTTTTTTCTTAAAAATCTTTTTTTGCATTGTGCCATCAGTTGTGGTCTTGACCGATCTTGAAATAAAATTTCGAGTCCTCTTTGTCTGAGACAGAGGGAAGACCGAGTAAAAATGCGGTTGATTCCAAGACGAGACCAAGACCTTTAAAAAGTGGTCTTGAGACCGGTCTTGAGACCGAGACCGGTCTCGAGAACTACAACACTAGCAGCAGGGATGACGGATTTTTGTAGGCCGACCTGGAAGTTAGCGGGATTCTCGCCAAAAAGCCCATTCATTTTTCCCATAGACTTTTGACTTAGCTCAAAAAACAGATGAATACAAATTTTATGAATTTTGAAGTGTAAATAAAAAAGCAGAATTAAAAAAACCCTGATTTAAACTATGGTAACTGTTTGAAGATTCCTACTTGGTGCCTCCTCCGTCAATGGACAGAACTCTGATCCCGCAACCTTTGACTGGATCTACATATCCAATCAGAGCAAGAGTTTCCCTAATGGCTTCTTGAAGTTTTTCATTCATCCAAAAGATCCGCCTCCTCCTAAGAAGCTGCAGCACTGCTTTATCCTGGATTTCATGAAAGAAACACAAAAAAGACAGAATTTACAGCATATACTGTAGAGTTTTATATCTGATAAAGGGACGTGAGTCTGTACCTGCCACACTACAGCTTTGCATGCTGGGTGTTTAATGAGGTGAGAGTTCAGTTCCTCCACACAGGAAGTGATGGATGAGGGCACCATGGCTTCCTGCAGGCTGTTCAGAAGATCTTTAGTAATCTCCTCTGCTTTTCTCCTTCCCAAAGTCTAGAAAGAAGTTTTACTGTTACAATGAATTCATTTCGTCACTTCGAAGTGTAGATTCAGCAAAAAAGCAGTCTGTCATTTAACCAAACAACAAATGCACATAGACTAAAGAACCAGAGGTAAATTCAGACATTCCACCCTATGTTAATGTTCGCATATGCACGAAAAAAAATGTATTATCCAAAAGCCAATTACAGTGCATTCAAAGTATACTTTTTGTGTTTTCCGGAGATTAAACCTATGACCTTGCTCTACCAATTGAGACAAATTACACTTTATTGGATTTGATGTATGTTTTTTGCAGACACTTATTTCCAAAGTGATTACACATGCTGTATATTTTATCAATATGTGTGTTACTGAGATCAAGCCCATCACCTTTCCCATTGCTAACGCAATGCTCTACCAGTTGAGCCATAGGAGCATCTCTTAAAACTCATTACAGCGTATAAGTCACTATATAGGACAGAACAGACAAGATTGATAAAGGAAGGCTTACTGTTTTATACATCATGGTCTCTGGGATCCTGGCTTCAGCTGTGGTCTGGTCACTACGGCTGCTCATTCCCAGGTAATTGCCCATAAGACTTGGTATAGCTGATGGTTTCAAAAGGCACTCGAAAAAGGACACTTGTTTCTCCAGAGTCACTGAGCATTCAAGTGAACTTCCAAAGTACTCTGTGTGGATTTCCTCGTCCTCAGTGGCTGTAGATCCTTTGAAGTACCGGTTTATGTGTTTGGCCATATATGTGTAATTTTCTCCGAAGCGTGTTGTGAGGCTACTCATGTGAAACAAGCCTGGGGATTTGGGCTGAGGTGGTGATTTCAAGTCCTGTGTTCTCTCTAGAGAAAATACTGAAGATTTGTGCACCTGTGTCTGTGACTCCTCAGCAGTATCTGCCACTTTCGCCCCAAAATATCTGTTGATGTGTCGGGCAAAGTGAAGATATCCTTCCTCCCATGAACTAGATATATTGTTATTATGAACCTCTGCTGCTGATGTTCTTGTTGGTATGCTTTGGTTTTGCAAGGGTTGCTTATTATCCTGACAAAGAGCATTTTTATTACCCTTAATTCTTCTCTTTCGATTTCTGGACCTTTTGAACACATCCTCTGATGATGCCATCACATGGATTTGTTTTGCTGGACTTCTCGAGAACATAGAGTTAATATGGTTGGCCACATAGGTGTAACTCTCACCAAATCTGGTCGCTAGGGAGCTGATATGAAACAGCTGTGGCCCAGGATAGCTTGAATTCAAAGTAGATCCTCCAGACTGGTTTGAGGAGGCTTGCTTATGGACGGGTGACCCTATAAATCTGGTGTCTCTGAGCACTTGCCTTCGTATTCTTGTAAGGGGTTCATGAATTAACACGTCCTGTTTCGGCTTAAAGTATAGGTTAATATGACTGGAGAGACGACTAAAGGATTCTCCGAATCTCATCTTCCATAAGTTCATCCGAAGGGAAGTCCTGCTATTCTGTAAAACTCCAATCGGAGCCTCCGCTTTGTATTCCTCTCTACTGGAGGTTGAGTATAATCGAAACATCTGAAGGTTTTGTTCATTCTCATATTTCATATTTTTGGCAATTGGTCCAAAGATTCTGATGGGGCTAATGCTAAAATTCCTCTTTTTTGATCTATGAGGTTTTAAAAGGTTTCTCCTTGAGTATTGAGCTGATGAATAGATGCTCAGGTAAGATCTATGAAGCCTCATGGAAAACAAACTTCTTTCAAGGTGAGATAAATGTCTAATGTTTGTAAGTAGATACCTCATCTTTCACAACCACTTAAATCGTCTTGACCACAGAGTCGACAATGTAGGCTACCATCCCACTCCTCATGCACAATTTAAGCAGAAATAAAAAAGACCAAACAAGATGATCTGGATGATCTTTGGTAGCAGAATCAGAATCATGAACATGTCTAAATAAAAACGGTGTAAGAGAATAGTTATTAATACACATGTATAAATAAATTACTCTTAAGGCATTTAAATGCTCATGCAATGCAAATGTTTACAAATATATCTATCTTTTTTGTTATTAGGCTTTTCAACATCGCAAGAACCGCCAAGCGGATGACTTCAAAGGACCGCGAGAGGGATACGCAGTAGTGATTTCGAATTGCTCTCGCGGTACTGTGATGTAAACTGCCTGTCAGTTCTTACACACCTACAATCTAATCTAATAGGATCACATTCACATGACTTTTTGACACACATACTAAAGATTTGTGTTTTGATGCCCCCTTCTGGTCAATTATATAAAATCACAATTTTTTTTCACAATAAAATTTGTTCCGATGTCTGACATAAGACATATTTTACTTTTAATGCATTTAATTCATACAACTTAGTGATTTTTATTTGCAAACTGAATAATTTTTGTAAAACTTTATTAAGTAACTAAATAGGACTGCATGCTGGCAACTTTTGAAATTGGACCCCAATGGGTCAACAGTAGGCTGGAAAACAGCATGTTCAGCAACTTCTTGAATTCCCAGTGCATATTTATAGTTCCCTGTGGGTCATGTGTCATAGAAATGTCAGTCTTTTCTTTGCTTGTCTTTGTTGTGATCTATCAGGACTGGCACATTGTGAACAGACAGTTCCAAAACATGTCCCTATATCCATGTGCCCAGTCACATGGTAACAAGTCCTCTCTTTAGCCCCTAATGATAGGCATAGTGAATACTAATAGACCCAAGTGCCTTTTCTGTAATTTGTTCATTGTGTATATAATGCGTGAAAAAACTTTTAAAGCAATGTTTAAAACTTGTATTATGAAAAAGCATATTATTTCCACATAAACCTGTGGTCACCATTGTGGCAATGAACATTTAACCTTGAGGGTGACTTGAAGTTCTTCAAGTCTTAGAAAAAGAAAATGACATTTTGCCTTACCTGGATCTCTTATCTTCATGAACTTGACTTTGAGGGGGCAAATAAATGCTTTCCTATTGCTTGTCTTGCAGATTACTTCCTATGATGTTTACCTTTGTTGCTGTTGTGGTTAGTAATGTAACCCCACCTTTCCCCTAAGGTTTAATCCTATTGGTCGGTTTAGTTGGTCATTCCTCATTAAAGCAAAATCTGTCTAGTTGATGATGACTAGTCAGGTGGGGGTTCTAAATTTACAAAATGTACCTTCAGAGATATATAACGTGCCAGCACTTTGATTTTAGTTTTGTCACAAATTTAATACTGCAACATTGTTTGTAATGCACTGACACTGCTTTAAAACACAATTACAAAAGTAAATTATCACCCATGTGAAATATTCATTTTGTTATTAAAGAAAGCTTGAATTACTGGCACATGTTATTACTGGACTCAGCATCTGCACATCATGTGCATTAACATTTACAGAGGTAAAGTGGATTTTAACACAAGCGTGCCATCAAACTACTGCTATGTGCACATTTTTATTTTGTGTGTTCTGGGAGGAGTTTAGTTTAGGAGGTTTAACAAATGTAAACTATTTAGTTCATTTTATTTGTGCCACATATTAACCTAAAAAGCATATTATTAATTACACATTATTAATGAATTATTTTTGTCATTGCTTAGGACAACAACACATCATTGTCATATAACAATACCACAAAAAGCAACTAAAAATGTTATTTTTATTTAAGGGTAAACAAACTTACATAAAAAACATTAAACATGCAATATTATCAATTTACATTTGTTGAAAGGCAGACAGAGTTGCAAATAATGAGACTCACTGGTAAAGCTCTATGACACCGGTACTACAGAGAGGAAGTGGCACCATTTCGCACATGCGCAGTACTAATCGTGTTTCCGGTACGGGTCAATACATCGCGCGTTAACTCACCTAGAAACGCAGGAAGAGGATGAATACCGAAATGTTTTTGTCATGGGTCTATAACCACCCAGAACTTTATGACAAAAATCACAGAGAGTACAAAAATAATGACAAAAGAGAAGCTTTGTGGAAAGGACTGGCAGAGCAAATGGGAATCACTGGTGAGTTTTGTGTCATATTTTCAGATAAAGTTATATTATATTTATTGAGTTTACTCTCAGTTTTCTGGTGCATTAACAGTATATTTTATATATAAAAAAAATAAGCTGACGATGTTAAAGCTAAGTGGAAAAACCTACGAGATACCTACACGAGGAGAAAAAGAGAAGATTCAGAGTGTCGTAATGAGCAGGCTGCAAAAAAGAGGAAGCCATGGAAATATATGAAAACATTGGAGTTTCTTGCAGATTTCATAGAAACAAAAAGGTACAAACTGTGCTATATTTGGACTATATACGTAAATTGTAATAGCCGCACGAACACACACACACGCGCGCGTAAATGTAAGTATGTATTAAATTATGTTAATGTTTATGAACTGTAGATGTAAATAGAACAATTAAACCTTTAAACTGCATGTACTGAGGTATAATAAAGATGTATGTGATTAAATGTTACGTATGAGTGTGCATGTAAATAACATATTGTCAAAGTTTTAAATTGTGTCTGTATTTTACAGTGTTCACAACAACATTGAAGAACATAATGATAGTGGAAATGAAGAAGCCACCTCCAGTTCTGGGGCATCAACGAGAAGTTTGGAGAACCTGACTCACGTGTCAGCACAAAAAAAGAGAAAGCAACCAGAGACTTTGGACTTATTGGAGAGATACCTTGAAAATAAGCAACAAAGAGACAGAGAAAGACAGGAACAAAGAGACCTTCGTATGGAGGACGACGTAGGTCTCTTTATGCAAAGCTTGGTTCCAGTCATTCGAAGACTGTCCCATGATACTCGTTCTACACTTAAATTTCAAATTCACACACTTGTACATGAAGCTGAGTGTAGAGAACGGGACATGCGGGCTTCTTCTCAGCAATTATCAATGTCCTACCACAGTTCCCCTCCACAGACACCACCACAGTATACTGTAAAAAATGAAGACTGCTCTATTTAAAAACAATTTACTTCAATTGATTACACCTAAAAAATAAGTTTTATAAACTTACATGTTCTCACTTGGAAGTGAACAATTTAAGGTGAAAAAATTACAATAATTACAAATATTTAAAAAATGTTAACTTCATTTTTTACCTTCACATTTTTCGGCATTACCAATTGGAAGTTGATCCAAGTTTTACTTTTTACAGTGTATGATTGTTCTGCCAGCTAATGGCATTCACTGTATAGATGTACAGTTAATTGTGTACATAGTTTTGTATTGTATGTATGTGAAAGCAATTGTGTTTTCAAATATTTAAGTTGTGTGATGTGGACTTGTCATGTGTTTTCTTAAATGTTATAATCTTAAGTTTTAGAAAGTTATATTTACAGGTTGTGTGCATTTTTATTTACAGTTTATCTGCATGCCCTAATGTTTGACGTTCACAAATAAATGGTATTTGTCCTGTGATTTTGCATTACATTTTCTATTACTTAATTCAATATATAGCTGTAAGGTGCAGTTGATAATACATAAACAACAACCTTTTTAGTGTATGATTATAGTACACATGATTAAATAACCTCACCATAGATACAGTTATAACTGGTAGGGATGAGCAGGACACAAACTAATGCGGGTTTAATTGTAACATGGTTACTCTACATAATACTACAGGGCTGTGCTTTTGGATCAATGTTGGATCCTGACGTCGGATCAATTTGTCCCAAGGCATGTCCATATCCATGTTCCCAGTCACATGGCAACACATCCTCTCTTAAAATGACAAGCATAGTGAAATACTAATAGACCCACGTGCCTTGTCTGTAATTTGTTATTATATCCTTTAACATAAACATGTGGTCAATGAACAATAAACCTTAAGTGACTAGAAGTTCTTAGAAAAAAAGAAAAGGTCATTTTGTCTTACCTGGATTTTTTCTCTACATGAACTTGACTTTGAGGTAATAAATAAATGTTCACTTTCCTATTGCTTGTCTTACAGACTACTTTCTTGTGATGTTTAGATTTTGTTAATAATGTGGTTAGTAATAATACCCCACATTTCCCTTACAGTACGTTTAATCCTATTGGTCAGTTCCTTTACTATTGTCCCAATTTAAATACTGTCACATTGTTTGTAATACAGTTAATCTGAGAGTCTGGGGCGTTTTCACTAACACAAGTATAAAGTATAGAAAATCTGAAACAAATGTAAACCATCGCCCATGTGAAATATTATGTTATTAATGTTTGCTTCCATCTTGCAGCTTCTTAATTTTTTTTTAAACACAATAACATTGATTACAGTTAAGATTCCATGTTTATTTAAGTTATTCTGATCCTTAAACATCAATATCCCAAGGACAATAACAATAATTTAAAAAATGGTTCATCATATATATTTTAGTGCTATATTTTAAAGAGATTATGGCTCTCATTTTTTAATACATCGTCCTGTGGTGCAGTCTTCTCTGCCAGTCCACTTTAGTCTGTTTCTTGCAAACAGTCCATAGGCTCGGTCCATCAGAGGTCTGATCAGTGGAAAAGAGATCAGCATACCGAGCCAACCCAGACCCACTGCACTGTACATCACTGCAAAAGCTGGCACACCACGGTGGACCTGTCATTAGACGATTATTAAACAGCATATTCAATTATTATATATCAATATTACTGTATAACTAAATATTATTATATATTAAATATTGTGCCATTTCTTAATAAACGTCAACGCTGGGCGTGGCTTCCTCCCAACTCCTCGTGAAGGTGCCGCCCATTTTAGAGTTCACGACACGCACCCGTTTTTTGGATCTACGCTCTGCAGCTACCGTATATCTAGTTATCATCAGTAATCCAGTGCACAATACTTTTAAAGTTACACATAGTGAAACTTCACTCGCCTTGTTATTCTCATCAATCACCGTCATTTCCGCCATTGCAGTCTCATAACTGACTCCCTCAAATTTGCTTGCATTGTATTCAGGCAGTGAGATATCCACAAAGTTTACTTTATCTGCCCCGTATCTCTGAAGAAAACGGATTTCCTTAACGCATATGGGGCATTCTCCATCATACAGTACCTATCACACAAATGAAACATTATAACATACTCATTTCGTTATAGGTGAACACCATTATCATCAGATCATTGATCTCTCACCCGTATTGCTTTAGAGGAGCCTCGATCTCTCGGAGTGCACAACAACCTATGTGAAGTAAACTGATTCGACCTAAAACCGAAATTACGCAAAGATCCAACAAAAGCTGCCCGGACGACCATCTCTTATAAACTGAACTGAGCGAGTTAAAGCAGATAAAAAAATCTCCCGCTTTGATCTGGGTGGACCTGACGACTGCTCACTTATGTCAGGCTTGCACAACACGTTTAGGTAACACGCGAACTATTATGCCTTTTATTAACGAGTTTAAGCATTTGTACAAGAGTCCACCTAGCTTTCATTGTTGATTTAAGTTAGGTTAATTATTGTAGTGATTTAATTATCATTGTTATAATCAGTGTTCACACGTGCGATTATGTTTTACAGTTCACATTTGATTTTTCAAAATAAAAGCCCATGAACGTTACATTTCTATCACCTGTTTATTAACTCTTTAATAGTAAAAAATACGTTCTCAAAGCTGATGTGATTCAACAACATCCTTAAGGAACCTGTAACCCCTTTCCGCACTTATAAATATTGTAAAATGAATGTACCTCTAAATTACTAAGTTCAAGTGTTATGACATAACCTTCATTTTAAAGGTCACATATTATTAAGCTTTCTAGAGTTTATTTTAGGTTATGATGTCCTTAAGAATATATATTTGCAGTTTAAGTGATTAAAAATCATCTTTATATATTTTTTTACAGCTCCTTTTTCAGGAGCTCTGCTAAAAAGTGTCATTTTGGCCTGTAATAAATAATATTCATGAGCCTATCTTCTGATAGGTCTGCTGTTTTATGAGTGAAATACACAGTTGAAATAAATTTACCCATGGAATTACACTAAATGTTAGGTTAGTAAACCAACAGACACAGACAAAGATATTTTAACCGTACCATGCTTAACTCAATAAACAACAGACACCAACAGGGCTGGTGTCTGTAACTTAAGAATACAAACAAAGTCTAATTTCCAACACATATTCTATCAAAACCGGTGGCTACCACTGATCTATATAAATGACTGGATTGCGCATAGAACGCTTGACGTAACTGCGTGAGGTGAAGCCAGCGCAGAGTTCGAGCCGCCATCTTTGTATACCCAACCAGCAGAGAACGTCATTGACTTCCATTCAAAATCATGATCAAAAATTTACCCCCTTTACAGCGTATCAGTTACACAAGGTTACTTTTTAGGATATGTGCACATATATATTTGTTAATTCTGGTGTTATTTGCAATGTTTATGTTTTAATCGGGCAGGATAATGGATTTATAAAAAAACGTTAAAGCGTAACTAAACCCCTGGTCAGAGCCTGACTCCGCCCACTGGTAATATTTGAAAAATGCAAGAAAAGTGGGAAGATCCCAACGGAGATAGAGGGGACGAACTAAGCTCGTATCAAGTGTGTGGTGAGATCGTAACAAGGGCGTGGTGAGCTTAAACCTGCTTACGTCACGAGTCATTTTTTGGACCCAATACCCAATAGGAAAATTCAACTGCAGTAGCCACCGTTCAACCTGAAGAGGGCAGCACTCAGACGTTTTTACACCATATATTGCAGTATTGAAACACTTTATATCCAAATGGCAAAAAAGTTACTAAAATCAATGAACAGCACTAATAAAGCATCATTCTTACAGATCATTAACTAAAAAAAGTTGGTTTAGGGTTTAGTTACTCTTTAAGGTGAGTGTGTCTGTTGCATTTGTTAATGACACGGGTATAAATAAAGTTTTTTTTTTTGACATTTAGCTACACTGTGACGGTCAGTGTTATTTCTCTAAATAAGTTTAGGTAACTTGTAAATTTAGATAACATAATTACAAAACTAGCAAATTATTGCATGCACATACGGTACAAAGCATGATTATTTATTTAGATTTCAGAATGAGCACGTTTATTGTCATTAATACTAAATATGCTGCGGTCTGTCTGCTGATCTGATACTGTAATAAAGATGAATGTATAATAACTGATTAAAACGCAAAATGTACAACTTTTAGTAAATACCTATTTACATGCTTAGGACGTTTGTGTTGTAATAATGTACAGGGTAACTTCACATATAAAAACGAAGACGAGTAAAGTGATGTTTTATCATTAAAATCTGATAACGTCCATTGATTTAATAGAACGTTTGGGTATACCAACATGGCGGCGCGGTGGCTTCACAAGTGTGACGTCATGCGCAATCCAGTCATTTATATAGATCAGTGGTGGCTACTAAAGACTTTAAGGTTACAAAACAACCCGTAAGCATCTTAGCAAAATTCTAGCATTGTATAACGGTTTACAATATAATTTCAGTTTTCTCTGGCTCCATAATGTATCTTTAAAAGTTAAGACTGCTGATAAATCGCATGCGATTGTCTCGCGCACCTCTTCAGTAAAGCCGGTTCATTGATTAGTAGTAAATCACCATCAGCTGCTTTCAGAAGCAGAAACCGGCTACTAATCAACGAGATACGCGTAACAATCGTTATCATGAAAAAAGCCACAACATTTCTGACAATATGTGACCTTTAAACTAATTTTAATAAAAATATTTATTCACAGACAAGAATGGGATACTAGTTGAGTTTATTTCCCTTTGCTGTGTGTAATTCATGGTTTCAGGACAATTTTATTGTAAAATGATTAATTTTTTTAATCAATAGTGAAAAAGAAAAGTCACAATAGATACAAAATGCATAATTTCATCAATCCACACCTTTATTTCTCTTGGATATAAATTGTACAAACAATAATGCAGATCAAATCAGCAACATCTTATCGTGACCCAGTCCCTCGCTTCCTTCTACATCGTCAATTCCTGTAAAGACAGACCAAATATTATACTAAGTAAATTGCTCAAAAAATACCCTGACACAATATATAATGCAAGAGCTCCGCTCAGAACAGATAAACTGGCTTCAGAGAAAATTCAGAAGAACGAAAGTCATACTGTTAATTCATCATGGAAGAGTACAGAATAAAATAATAAATCAAATTTTTAAAATGAGCTCAAACTCACCATTATAGCATTGACAATGTCGTTATTGTTATTCTTCAGTGCACGCACAGCCTTTGCCCTAGACACGTTGGCCTGCGACATGACCAGCTCAATGTCCTTAACCTCCACGCCAGTCTCGTCAACCTATTAACAGCAATACAAATATTTCCATATGATGAATTTGTTTATTTTTTACTTGACTTTTCTTGATGCAATCGGAGTGAATAAATCACATTGACATCACTCACTTTCACGAAGATACATGTTCAAATGTTCAATAAAGTAATATTTTGTGATGGCATAACAATAGTGCACACACCTCTTCCTCTTCGCTCTCCTCCTGTACTGTGGGCGTCTGTGTGTTTTCCTGGATGTTTGAAACGGCTTCTCCTTGGACCTTGAACTTCTCGGCAGCAGCCAACTGAGCTTGCTGGGACAGGTCTTCAATCTGGAAGCAACAGAAAACATTAGGACTTTAGATTGCTTAGTGAGGTTTCATTTGCATCTATGTTACTGTGACAGTTTCCTCTATCAGGACAGAAAGTTTGGCTTCATCAGACTCAGAAGAACGAAAGTCAAACTGTTTACATCATCATCAAGAGGGTAACTAGACTAACCAGGTCTAATAGCCATTAAGTGTTAGTTAACCATTTAAAACACTTGATTTCACACCCAATCTTTACCTTTGCCTCGCCGAAGACGATGTAAGTATCTGAAGCTGGACTTTTGTAGACATCTGGTTTAGTGATGACGAAAAGAATGTTCTTGGACTTGCGAATGGTGACCCTGGTAACACCAGCGACTTGTCTCAAACCCAATTTGGACATAGCCTGGCAAAGGAAAAACAAGGTGACTGGTAAATTAACATCATATGCCTGCCTGTCACAGCAAAGAATCAGATGTTATAGTGATGTCACAGCAAAGAATCAGATGTTATAGTGATGTTTTTATGCTTGCAAGCTGTTGAATGACAAACCTTTCTGGCTTTCTTCTCGCTTCTGCTTTGTTTTGCTTTGCTGACAGGTTCCTCGTCGATTTCAGCAGCTGCTGCAAGCTAAGGAAGACAAAAAGAGTTTCAGTTCATTTACAGGATCCAACGTTTTTACTCTCCACAGATCTTATTAAGAGCATTGGGTGATGTTTTGAGGTTTTCCTACCTGTGCCTGCTGTGTCTGTGCCTGTGCAGAGTCCTGCTCCTCCAGGTCGGGAACAGATTCATCACTGTCAGATTCAGTGCCAGACCCTAAAAAACCCAAATATCATCTTAGTTAAAGCCACTGGAGACACCATGCATGAAAATAACTTCTTACTGAAAAGAAAGTTTTTTGGAATAAATATAATGAATATTATACTGCTAATATGCTGCAAGATCTAAAGTAAATGACCATTGTATCTAGATGAGAAATTGAATGATTAGTTTAAATCTGTACTTTCTCCTAACTTACTATCAACTTTGGGTACAAGCCTGAACAAAAAGTCCCATTTCTAAGATGCATCCAACAAATACACTAGCTTCATAAGTATCAGACAAATGGCTGTGATTATAAACAGTCCAGCCACTACTATAGAACATCCAACGGTGCATTTAATGATCTAGGGCAGGGATGGGCAACTTGGGTCCTGGAGGGCCGGTGTCCGTCAGAGTTTAGCTCCAACTTGCCTCAGCACACCTGCCTAAAAGTTTCTAGTATGCCTAGTAAGGCTTTAATTGGCTTCTTCAGGTGTGTTTAATTATGGGTGGAGCTAAACTCTGCAGGACACCGGCCCTCCAGGACCAAAGTTGCCTATCCCTGATCTAGGGTTACCTGCTTTTTCACCAGGGATGACCCTAGAGCGATAAAAAAAAACACACGAATATACACCATACCAACATAGAAAAGGAAATGGACACAAAGAGAGAGAGAGAGATACCCTTGTCGTTCTTGATGACTGGCTCCAGCACAGATGGGGCCTTTACTGGTGGGGGAACAGGGGCAGATTCAACTTTAGGGGCAGCTGCAGCCTCTGCCTTAGGGGCAAGGATAGACTCAGTTTTTGGGGCAGTGTCAGGTTTAGGGGCAACCTCAGCTTTAGCAGCAGGAGTGGCCTCTGCTTTAGGTGCAGGAGTGGGCTCCACCTTAAGAGCAGGTTCAGCTTTAGGGGCAACCTCTGCTTTAGGTGCAGGCTTGGTTTTAGGGGCAGACTTGTCTTTAGGGGCAGCAGCCTCAGCTTTGGGGGCAGACTCAGCTTTAGGGGCAGCTTCAGGTTTAGGGGTGGCTTCAGCTTTTTGGGCAACCTCAACTTTAGGGGCAGCTGCAGGTTTGAGGGCAACCTCAGCTTTAGGGGCGGGGGCGGCTTCAGCTTTTTGGACAACCTCAGATTTAACTTTTTGGACAACCTCAGATTTAACTTTTTGAGCAACCTCAGATTTAACTTTTTGAGCAACCTCAGCCTTAGGGGCAGCCTCAGCTTTAGGGACAGCTTTTTGGGCAACCTCAGCTTTAGGGGCAGGGGCGTCCTCAGCTTTAGCTTTTTGAGCAACCTCAGCCTTAGGGGCTGGGGCAGCCTCCGCTTTAGGGCCAGCTTTTAGGGCAACCTCAGCTTTAGGGGCAGGGGCGGCATCAGCTTTAGCTTTTTGGGCAACCTCAGCCTTAGGGGCTTGGGCAGCCTCCGCTTTAGGGACAGCTTTTTGGGCAACCTCAACTTTAGGGGCAGCCTCAGCTTTAGGGACAGCTTTTTGGGCAACCTCAGCTTTTGGGGCAGAGGCGGCCTCAGCTTTAGCTTTTTGGGCAACCTCAGCCTTAGGGGCTGGGGCAGCCTCCGCTTTAGGGACAGCTTTTTGGGCAACCTCAACTTTAGGGGCAGCTTTTTGGGCAACCTCAGCTTTTGGGGCAGGGGCGGCCTCAGCTTTAGCTTTTTGGGCAACCTCAGCCTTAGGGGCTGCCTCCACTTTAGGGACAGCTTTTTGGGCAACCTCAACTTTAGGGGCAGCCTCAGCTTTTTGGGCAACCTTAGCTTTAGGGACAGCTTCAGCAATTTGGGCAACCTCAACTTTAGGGGCAGCAACCTCAGCTTTAGGGGCAGCAACCTCAGCTTTAGGGGCAGCAACCTCAGCTTTAGGGGCGGCTTTCTGGACAGGCTTAACTTTAGGGGCAGAAGCAGCCTTAGCTTTAGGGGTAGACTCACCTTTACTGACAGGTTTAGCTTCATGAGCTGCTGGGGTGACTACAGGGAATGTGCTAGGTGGCATGGGGGGGAAAATAGGCATTGTAACAGGATTTTCAGGTGGTATGAGAGGTGGGAGATCATCATCCTCTACTGCTGCAGGGAAAACCTGGGGAGAAGGTTTTGGAGGGGAAACGGGAGCAGGGGTTGGCTTATCTTTTAAAGCCTCTGCTTTACTAACAGAAGAGGCTGGGGCTGACTTTGGGGCAGGCTCAGGTTTAGCAGCTGCTTTTGGAAGGGGAGATGGTTTGGATTCTGAAACCGCAGGGGTTTCTACTTTTGCAACTTCAGTTAAAACTTTGGGGGCTTTATTTTCCTGAGCAGGCTTTGAAGTGGAAACGGGCGCAACTTCTTGTTCGGCAGGTTTAAAATGTTTTGCTTTTTGTTGCTTCCCCTGTTTGCCAGCTTTTACAACCTTGGGAGCACTTTGCTCAGCTTTGCCAGTGGCAGGAGAGTCAGCTGGAGGTGAAGCCAGAGGGGAGCAAGGGGTGGTTGCATGGGGGCCAGAGGCAGATTTGGGAGAGATAGGGGAGCTTGAGGAGGCAGATAAAGAGGAGCGTTTCCTGCGTCCAGTAGGAACAGGTTTAGAGGCAG
Organism: Paramisgurnus dabryanus; assembly: GCF_030506205.2. Classification (NCBI taxonomy): domain Eukaryota; kingdom Metazoa; phylum Chordata; class Actinopteri; order Cypriniformes; family Cobitidae; genus Paramisgurnus; species Paramisgurnus dabryanus. Next base: position 18,512,150 of record NC_133357.1, read on the forward strand.
AGGTATGAGGAGATGTGGACAGCTTGGGGTTAGCCTTGCCCTCTTTAGACTTTGCCTTAGAGGAAGCAGGGGCAGCAGCAGCAGGAGGTAGAGGACCAGCAGGTGTGGCTAATGGAAATAAAGCGACTAGAGTGATTTTTTTTATGGTAAACTTGCATGGTGTCAATCTTCACATCCATGCCGGTTAAAAGGGATGCTCTCAATCTCACAAAGATGTTAAATTGCACACTTGAGATGACTGTCCACAAACACAACTGGCAACTAATTATTAAATCAAACCAAACACACAACAGAAAATTGGTTAGGATATGAGAGAATCTGTCAAACCATCACTTAACTCGCATGCATGTACACACCATCTACTGCCATAGAACGACATCTATAGCTAAACACATGGATTAAAGTGAAAAAAATTCTTCTGACTGAAATTTTTTTCAGGCCAAGTCATATTCCTTTAACTAACACTCTATGTAGGCGAGACCAATAGCATTTTAAGGGGAGATTTTTTTGCCATTAATTCCATATTAAAGTCTCCTGTGGCATATATAGGTTGCTGTAGTTTGCATGGCATTTAAGAGATGAAGGCAAAACAGCTAAATAACTGACTATATAAAAAGATAACATGAATATCAACACCTTTAATGAATCTTTTATTAATTATTTATTAATTGTAAATGTATTTATTTTAGCATTTACTAATAATGTTTTAAATCAGAGTTGAAACTGTTAACATTAGTGAATGCACCATGAACAACCATCAATTAATGTAATGACATAAACAAGAATTCATTAATGCTTATATACTCTATATTTCAAATTATTTGTTCATAATGCATTTACTAATGTGAAGAAATACAACTTTTTAATATCATATTATTCAGTACACATAAACGAATAATCCAGGGCCTGTTCTGTTCACACAACAGTTTACAGTCACAGCTATAGCCTACAGTAACGTTATAAATATAAACCCTGAACGAGTAACTCGAGTTAAACTCGTGTACAATTCGCGCACAGGATCACTGTACCTTTATCAACAAAATATTATGTTACAGTAGAGGCAGCGCTGATGTGCTATTTTATGCGCAATGGTTCTGCAGTTTACTTTCTCCTAAGACCTAAATGGTCGTGTTTATATGAGGATACTTGCAAAGACGGGATTTTTGACGCTATTTGTATTTAAGGCCAATAAAGTGGCAAAAATACTCACAAGCTCAATGAAGCGAATGCGCGGCTTATGTGTTCAGCTCTGACACACAAACAGCGGATGCATTTAACGTTAGCACTGTTGTTTGTGTTTGAATGGCTTAATATATCACTTGTTTATAAACTGCGGCGCTTAAATATGTGTGCAAATTTTACGTTTTTTGAGACCACACGCAAATGAAACTGCAAGAACCGACAGGTGGATGACATCAAAGTGACGCGAGAACATCAGAAGCAGTCTCCTCTTATGATTCCTGAAATCGCTCTCACAGGATGTGGATGTCATCTGCCTCCTGGTTCTTGTGGCGCTACATAAAGTTTACCCACGAGTTTAATAAACCCGTTGTATCAGCAACTGGCCTGATGAGCATAGCAGTCAAAAACGGGACGCGGGTAATCACGTAACTTTACGTGAGAAATCATTTACCCCCAAAATACAGGAACCCTAATCGCAAAGACACGTAAATTACCTGGCGGTTTGATTTTCTTATCCCACGAAATGAAAGGCTTGCCAATCTTCATCATTTCGCTAAGCCAAGTCAATCTCCATTGGTCTTTTACACCTTTATCAACCGCCAAAACATCGGAGCCTTTCTGCATTACAAGTTTGTCCATAGCTGAAAAATGTTTTACCTCAGCTTAACGTGATACAGTCAGAAAACCCGGAGTGGATCCTGTGCGTATGATTACAGACCGCTTAGAGTGGAGAGAGGAACGTGATTTGGCTCCACTCCAGGCTTTGATCACATCCAACTTAAAAAAAGGTGAATACACGTCGTCTTTATGAAAAATGAATTTAATAATTTTGCAATTGACGGAAATCCGTCTAGCGACGGAAAACTTTAATCCATGTAAACATTCAAATTAACATTGTTGAACAATTAACACAATCCCTGACACAATCAAGTCCAAATCACTATTACAAATAAATTACTCAAAAGGTACATATTATTGCATATTTCTAATTCACAGAGCAAAAGCTGTAAGCATGCTAAAAATTTACACAAATACTGACACAGTACACACCAAAACTGCCTGTCTCTTTACCAATGGTACGAAAACAATGCAAGTAACAAACTAAACTATTAACATCTTTTTGAATATACGTTGCCATTATGGCATTTTACGTCCAAATTTTTGGGTAACACCATCTTAGGCTGCTCCATATTTGTGAACTGGTTAAACTTGTCCATAATTTGACTAAAATTTGTTTACGAATTTGTCGTTCGTAAAAAGTCTAGTCAAAAATAAATTATTAGGCTACGCAACAAACTCATAAATATTTGATGCTTACAAAACTCACTGTAGATATATGAATGGAAGATTAACTTTAAAATCAAGTTCAAGACAGACTTCTAATCTGCAGATGTCTTTTCCTTTTCTAGCCAATTTGAAGATTACCACAAGTACATAGTCAAACTAAATCAGTCCTTTCAGAAAGCCACAAAAACATAATGCACTGGTGTCACAGACAAGGCTTAGCTAAAGCCAGGACTAGACCTTAGTTAAATCATAGTTTATAATCATGCATTAGAAAAAGATGTTACTGGTGTGTATCTTGAGACAATTCAATTGTACTGACATATTTTAAGGATCTGTCAGGGCAAGCTATTTTCAGTTGAGACAGCTCAAACATGTGTTTTAGCCTAGGCCTTAAGCCTTGTCTGTGAAACCAGGGGAATGCCTTCTAATCTAACTCCCAACATCTAATGTTTCCTTATAAACTTGAATATATATTCAATTCAGTGTAAAAGCTGAGATCTCTCTCTTAAATTTAGGTAATGTGAGGAACATTTTCATGCAGATTTGATTTGTCCATGTTTCATGCACATACACTTACCAATGGCCATGCTTTCAAAATACCACTCCAACTTTAGTACAGCACTTATCAGTACAGACAATCACACAGGGTGGTCCTGGATCACTTGTTGTTTCAAAACCGTACGTTCTCAGTATCATTAGCTCATAAAACTATATGCTACATATTAATTCATTAAAATACAGAAAATTAAAGGTATTTAATGGGTCTTAGTTTAGATCTTTAAATCTAGGGAGGGGCTCAAGCACAATGAACTAATAACTTTAAGTGTATAAAAATTGTGACTCAGCAGCATCCCCACCCCCATAAAACGACAACACCCCAACCAGAGAAACTTGCTTTGAAGCCCCACAACAGTTGGTTAACGTCCAAAAAACATGACCGAAACAGCTGCAAAAACACCATCAATGGTCTGTTCAAATTTTTTATAGCTACTTTACATTAAGAACGCTAATAAAATAATTTAACTGTGAATTTCCAGGACCATGTACACGCATGCCAAATATGTGGCGCTGTCTGTGAAATCCAGGCTGAAGTCTTGTAATCTATTTATGAGATTTGGAGTATCAGAGTGTGATTTCACTCATTAATTTCAATTTTCAATTATAGACTAAGGCCATGTCAATGATGTCCATGTTATATATTCATAGAAAGTTCTTTACATTACATAGAATGGTTTTATCTAAAAAAAAAACAGTAATCACAAAAATGTCTTTAGCTGAGTTTTCACAGACTGGGTCACATAAGATGTTGGGCATGCACATAATTTAAAAACAGAACTAACCTGTCTCTGCTTGAGGCTGCAGCAACTCCTGCTCTGTAACAGGGACAGTTTCTGTGGCTTCGCCTGGCATTGTGGACTGTAACAGAAATGGTAAATGTTTACAAACAAGGAGCACACACGATGTGTAAAGTCTGACACAAGTTTGCATTTATACTTTTACAATCATGTGTCTATCAGACTGCAATCTGAGCATGCGCACTGTCTCTTCACGATAGGCCTGGTCTGTCAGATTTCTCACTACCGGCTGAATTAAACCAGCTAACGTTAGTATCTGAACACGAAATAGTATCGAGCTAAAATAATAACAGGATTCCTGAACTGAGACTAAACACAAACTACGTCACTTTTGAAGTATAGTAACTACACAGAGCGATCGCTTTAGATGTGCGCGAGAACTCACGTGGGTAACAGAGTAGCACTGTCACGCTGTTGCTGCTTTATGACAAAAAGTCTGAAGTAATGATAACAAACCCACGTGGACTAACAATAAAACAAACAACCGCTCTTTATAATATGTAGCTGTCACAGTATTCACACTTCTCTCTTACTGTTAGTGAATGGCTTGTTTTCTGAGCGAGAAAACTTCCAATTCAACCACGAAAGGCAAACAAAGCACACTGCCTTTATCACCATGTAATGTTACAAACTTCAGTTAGTTAAAGTAGTTTATAATATAGCATTTGCAAAAGAAGTCCTACGATTTAAACACTTTGCTAGAAACAAAGCCCACAGCCAGAGAACAAACATACAAAGACAACACGGTGCGTCTCGCTCCCCCATTTTGAACATTCAGCCGGTTGTATTCATTAAATATCTCCTTTAAAAACAAACCGAATAAATAAATGTTTAGAGTTTTGCAACGAAAAATACTAATACATCGACTCTCGCGCTATTTGAAACATAGTAATACCTTAAAGAACGTTGGATTACAGTAGATTTAAAACAGAAGTACTCACAAGTTCGGGGCACAGGATCCAAGATGGCTGTAAGAGAGGATATCTGACCTCAGCGTCGCTGTGATGTCACACTTACACTTCCGGTCTCTACAGGAAGTTGCTCTTGGATACACTACTTTCTGACAGAGTAATCGCATATTTGGGTAAGATATTGTTTTAATTTTGTTTTTAATACGAATCAGTGACGTATATGTCGTAGATGACACACGATAATTGAATGTACTGAATAAAGTTAAATAGCAGAATTGTTAGCAGCAAACCTTGCTGTTGTAATTAGCAGCGCGATGCTAACGAGATTATTTCAGCATTTGAAACGTTTGCATGACGTACTAGCATTATAAAAATGTTTATATAGTAATGTGTCGTGAGAAAACAAAACGTTCTGACGCCACACAAACGTGGGTTTTATTTTGTTATGGGATGACTAATATGTGCATTCATATTTATATATATGCTGTGCGAGCTATTGTGAAATGATCATTTATAAAATAAAAATAAAACATTATTAAATTTCATTCTTACAGAAATATGTCTATGTCCCATTTGTATGGGCGTAGAGGGGATGATGATGATGAGGGTGAGGATGGAGTGGAAATTGAAAAATTTGAGGTGACTGAGTGGGACCTGGCCAACGAGTTCAACCCAGAGAGACGCAGGTTCAGACAGACTAAAGAACAAGCAACATATGGGATTTGGGCAGAACATGACTCTGATGAGGAGAGACCCAGCTTTGGAGGCAAGAGGTATGCTGCTGTTCCTATTCATTTGTTGTGTAACCTGACATTCACCTTAAAAACAATTTCCAGGCACGTGCAACATTCACATATCAATACATTTAGTATTGAGGAGTTACATATGTTGTATTTTAAAATACAGTTTTATATTTGTATCTACATAGAGCAAAGGACTACTCGGCACCTGTTAACTTTATAAGTGCTGGCTTACGAAAGACAGCAGCTGAAGAGAAGGCAGAACATGAAGGTTCAGATGAGTCCAGTCAAGAAGATACACCACCTCCAACCCGCACTGCAGCTTCCAAAAAACTCCAGACGGTACAGTGAGATGCCTACAGGTGCAATAATACCATTATTTTCGGAATCTCGAAATCATTTTTATATATCCATTTTAGGGTGGAAGCTTTAAGACATCCCAGAGATTTGCAGGTGGCATTAAAACAGGGAAAGATCTGGGATCGTGGGAGAAACACACACGAGGCATTGGGCAAAAACTCCTGCAGAAGATGGGCTACGTTCCAGGAAAAGGACTTGGCAAAAATGCTCAGGGTAAAACAAATTGAGGCCATAGCCACAATAGGTTTTATACCCCAGTCAAATACATGCTTTTGTTCATCTAGATGCATTAAACGAAATCTGTCTATGGTCTGTATTTAGGTATTGTGAATCCGATTGAGGCTAAGCTGAGGAAGGGGAAAGGAGCAGTTGGTGCATATGGGAATGAAAGAACCCAGCAGTCTCTGCAGGATTTCCCTGTTGTAGACTCCGAAGAGGAGGAGGAGAAAGTAAGTTGACTCGAAAACAGGATTGGTGTGGAGTTAAGGTTTATTTGGAAATATCTGGCCAATGTACATCTGTATAACACACTGTATTTACAGTCTAAACTAATTATTCAACATTCAATGGTTGTAACAACGTCAAACTCAAACACATTTTTAATTGGGTAAAAACATTAAAGACAGCTAAAATCCTCATCGCTTATTTATTCCAACTGAAAAATATGTATAGATAGACAGCATTATTAAAATCTGAATAAATACAACTGCAAATAAGACTGCTAAATTACAAAATGCCAAAAATAGATCTAATAAAGGACTACAAGACACTAGTTGTTACAAACCTCAGAACACAACCTGCTTACACATTGACTCATCCTCTTACGTTAAATTGTTCACTCCATCTTTACAGGAATTTCAGCAGGCATTGGGCCAGTGGCGTAAGGAGGCGGGAGTGGCCAAGAAAAAGCCCAAATATTCTTATAAGACAGTGGACGAACTAAAAGCTCATGGCAAACTGACCAGCAGGAACATGAGCAGACCAGCTGGGGAGCTGTCACAGGTCAAGGTGAGAGAGGGGCAGGTTTACAACAATGATAAAAAATACTACAGCACAGCTCACCTTACCCATTCCTCCTGTGTTTCAGGTGATAGATATGACAGGCAGAGAGCAGAAGGTGTATCACAGCTACAGTCAAATGAGTCAGAAGCACAGCATCCCCGAAGAGACCCCTTTGAACGTGAGCGTACGGGAACAGAAGAGTTCTGGCTTCGCTCTGCCAGAACTGGAACACAATCTTAAACTGCTCATTGAGCTTACAGAGCAAGATATCCTGCAGGTACAGCACACCACAAACACATCTCTGTCAGCTTTAACTCAATATGAAACTAATCAAGACAAAGTATCATGAAAAAGCCAGTGTAATGCATAATTTATACATCGTTTCATTGATTAATACGTTTTTAAATTCTTACTTGAAAATGAAGTACGACCAAAGTACGACGTTTTACAAAGCCCTGTTATATGTATAAGGTCTTACACATGACTGGGTTTGTGTTGTCTTTATAGAGTGCACGTCGTCTTCAGCACGAGAAAGACACAGTGGTCACTCTGACCCATGAGGGCGATGCCCTACAGAGCAGATTGGCCGAGGAGGATGAAGCTCTTGGGAGGCTGGAGAATGTCCTGGAACTGGTGGAGCGTTTTGAGGCGGGTGATATGGATGGCAGTCCTACGCTCAGCCTTCAGGAATGTGCCATGGTTTTCCAGCAGCTGCAGACAGAATTTTATCAGGAGTATAAGACCTTGGGATTGGGCGATCTAGCTGTGTCTGTCGTGCATCCTCTACTTAAAGAGAAACTTCGCAGTTGGGAGCCACTCAAGGTTAAAACTTCACATCCACTGTTAAAAATTTTGTCATGATGTCCCCAATTCACCTTGTGTACACTGTAGGTTCTGAACAAATTTTCACAATCTGTCTTGTATACTTAGGACTGTTCAGATGGTTTGGAGGAAGTCGGTCAGTGGAGGGCCATTCTTGAAAACCCACAGTCTCTTCACAGCGGACCAGACAGTTCTCAGATGGACCCTTATCACAGGTAAACCAAATCCTCTTTTAAGTCCTTTGTATATGGTGTGTCTGTATATATACAAGTAGGATTGTTAAGCAGGTGTTTCTGTGCGAGTGCAGGTTAATATGGGAGGTGTGGATTCCTGTCATGAGGACCTGTGTGTCTCAGTGGCAACCCAGAAATGTGGGGCCAATGGTGGACTGTGTGGAATGCTGGGCCCCTGTGTTACCAATGTGGATTCTGGACCATGTTGCTGAGCAGCTCATTTTCCCACGACTGCAGAGAGAGGTTTGTGTTCAGGAAATGAATCAATTGAATACTTCAAAATGTGTCTCACATTTACATTCAATGTTTAAGTCCTATGTTTTTGATAGGTGGACAACTGGAACCCACTGACAGATACGGTCCCCATTCATTCATGGATTCATCCTTGGCTGCCCTTGATGCAAACCCGCCTCGAGCCCCTGTACGCACCAATTCGAAGTAAACTTGCCCATGCTTTGCAGCGTTGGCACCCTAGCGATTCTTCCGCCAGACTTATTCTACAACCCTGGAAAGATGTCTTTACACCTGGTGCATGGGAGGCCTTCATGGTGAAAAATATTGTCCCAAAGCTTGGTATGTGCCCATTCACCAGACTGTTAGTTTTAACTTTGTCTGGGAAAGTGTCTTAACTTTGTGCTGGTGTTTTGCAGCTCTGTGTTTAGGAGAGCTGGTGGTAAATCCTCATCAGCAGCTGTTGGAGCCGTTTAACTGGGTGATGGACTGGGAGGGCATGTTGTCGGTCTCTACCATGGTGGGACTGCTGGATAAGAATTTCTTTCCCAAATGGCTGCAGGTCAGCATGTTGTTTTATGTCATTCATGTTTTATGTTATATATTAAAAGCGGGGTGCATGATCTTTGAAAGCCAATGTTGACATTTGAAATCACCTAAACAAACACGCCCCTACCCCAATAGAATCCGGACCCTTTTTTGATGGACTGCAACCAACATGCGCAACCAAGGCAACAATGTCATTTTGTAGACACGCCCCTTACTGCTGCTTGGCTACAAGTGTGTTTTGGTAGTCTGCCCGACTCACTTTTCCAAAGTGTTTTTCAAAAATCATGCACCCCTCCTTTAATGCAAAGTGATGTACATGTTCAATCACTTTATAAAATATAGTATTTTTAAGAACCATTTACAATTTTTATGTTGCAGGTGTTGTGTTCCTGGCTCAGTAACAACCCGAATTATGAAGAAATCACTAAGTGGTATCTGGGCTGGAAGAGCTTGCTGTCAGAGAACCTTCTCAGTCACCCAGTGATCAAAGACAAACTGAACGAGGCTCTTGACATCATGAACCGTGCCGTTGCTTCTGGACTGGGTGAGTCATATAGTTTTGTTTTGTAGTCATACATGTCTTATTCTACTTTCCTTTGTCTTAGGCTGGCCACAGACTTAAAGATTTTAAGCACGATTTGCCCCCTCGGCGATCAAAAGGGGCCATTACCCCATTAATGTTTTATCCCAGCCGAGAAAAACTCGCATATGTGGTGTTGTGATTATTTTGCTGCTTGCGATCGCGTTGGAGCGTCCAAATAATCACGCTCTCTGGTCTAATGATCCAATGTGTGCGCGATAAGGATTATGTTGTTAAAAATCACTTCAAACTGTCCTCACATCTGTGGCTGCCCATCGATTTAAGATGCAAAAATCATCCAGTGTCAAAGGCATTATTCTACTTTCTTCAACACTGAGGTGTAAAGACACAAACTCACTGATAATAATAAAAATAATATTAATCTTATCTGTTCTTATAGGTGGGTACATGCAACCTGGAGCAAGGGAGAACATCGCATACTTGATTCAGACGGAGAGAAGGAAAGATTTCCAGTGCGAGCCTCAGCCAGAACGCCGTGAAATTGAGAATTCTGTCCCACGTCCCCCAGGCACCAGCCAAATACCAACATCGGTACCCACCAACTTTAAAGACCTAGTCCAAGCTAAGGCTGAGGAGAATGGCATTGTCTTCATGCCACTTGTGGCCAAACGACACATGGGCAAACAGTTATTTACATTTGGCAGAATAGTCATCTACATCGAGCGTGGAGTGGTCTTCGTCCAAGGAGAGAAAACCTGGGTTCCAACGTCATTACAAAGCTTGGTTGACATGGCTAAATGAGACTGATGATTAATCGAATGTAATTCAGAGAAAGTGTTTAAATTTCCTACTTCCCACTTCTACTTTCCTACTGGTCCCCTTCTGCCTCGACTCCGATTTGTTGATCATAATGTTGTTTTATACTGACAAAGAACTGGTTTTGAAATAAATAAGTGCTAAGAAAAATGCTTGAATCATGTTTCTAGCTACCAAGCAGTTTTTTTTAATCTAATATTACAAGTTTTGTAATATTGGACTTTTGGTTATTGAAATATAAAAATGTTTATTGAAAAAAAGTGTACCAAGTTGGTCGAAAATTCATTTACAGAATTACAAGAAAATCCAAACATTTCAAATACAGGAACAATGACATAAACTCAACCTTATTTTATACATTTGACAGCTTGTAATGTGCATCCAATGGAACTTTTAAGAGCAAAATGGCATTAGTTGTTTGTATGTCATAAAGTGTCCATATCTTCTGAAGAAAGGGGTGTATGTGTGTTCTTGTGAGCTGCAGGTTCAATTCAAAACTCCTTTTGAAGATCTGTAAAAGTCACATTTTATTGATTACAACACACCAACATCATTCGACTCTGATGTCGAGCTGAAAGTGTATTTCAATTGATAAGCCAAAGAAACAGCTAAGTGACTTATTTACAAACTCACCACTCTGCTTCAGCATCTCTCCTTTCCAAGATCGAGCCAACGTGTCCAAAAAACGATCAAAGACCCTTATGTACTTCGCAAGGCTGGTGCGCTTATAGTCTGGATTGTTATAAAATGCATTTACACATAATTAGAAATGTGTTTATAGCATTGCCGGATTTAGTATCAGACCTCAGTGCAGACTAGATAGAGAACAGTTTACATTTCACTTACCTCTGATTCTCCGGCGCTCTCCTGCATCTTGCTCATTCTCCTTGTCCTTCATTTCATCTTCCTCTCCATCATCTGCTTTGGATCTCTCTAGCTCCTCACAGATCAGACTACAAAACACAAAGTAGTTTAGTGTGTTTTTCAGTATTTATAGCAGATGTAAAAGTGTCTGTGTAGGAAATGCCTATATAGGAAATACGTACACTGATTTAATTAGGATTTACCTTATTGTAGGGACATCGAAAGGATCAAACGTGTCTAGTTCTTTCAGATCTATTGGCACAGAGATTCGACCTAAAGACCATTTCAAACACAAAGAAGTGACTGGATTGTTTAAGTCAACACAAAATAACATTCACCACTGTGGTGGCTCGTGACTGCTCATCCGAGGGGCGCAAATTCAAAATAAGTGTTGGGAGTGTCGCGTGTTGCTTGTGTTTTTAAAATATATGTTTGTTGCGTGAACCATGTGCATCACTTATTTTGTCAAAATATGTGCCGTCAAAACCGTTTATGATAAAAGAGACGCTCACGTTCACAAAATGCACTCCCTTAACAGTAAACTTTGATTAAACATGAGATTATGCGAGTATCTGGCAAACGTGAGAATCTTTTATCATAAACCCTTTAGACGCATCTGCAGCAGGCACTTATTTTGACAAGACACGTGATGCACATAGGATCACTCGACGCACAAATTTGGAATTTACGAACCACACACATGATGGGCTACATACATGTTATGAAGAACTTCGCATCGAGCGCCCTCAAAAAAAAAAAGAAGTCACCAGCCGCCGCTGACATCCACAATCCATATTTCTCTTATGACATGTTTTTCAAGGTGTTGACTCAATTTGTTTTTATTATTTTTCCCAATGTTATTTTTTTAGCATGTAGTAAAAAATTTTTGTGCTCTTCTATTCAGTCTTGTGGGTCTTACCTGTCTTAGGGTGCACGCTAAAGGGACTCTTCAGTAAATGATTGACTCCCTTACTGACATTGACGTCCAGACGTGGGTAACAGTACTGCAGCATGATCTCCTTATCGAAGTACTGACCACCTTTCTTACTGCTCGACTTCACATGCACAGACAAACTAAAATTATTCTGGAAACTGAACATTGAGTCACTTGTATGAAAGTAAAACTGTTTGAGTGGGATTTACCTTTCTATGTTCAACCAGAGCGCAAAGTCTGTCCCATCGCTTCATTGGGTTCTTCTCGCTCTGATAAAAATCTGTCAACTCCTTTCTGATATGTGCGGTTAGACTTAAAGAAAAAAATGGACTTCAGATATATGAGGATGAATTCACAGTTCCCACTCTAAGTCAAATTCCCTGACTTTAACTGACTAAAAAGCTGAATTTCCATGACCTATGTGCGGGACGCCGTGAGCCTTGGTAATGTAGTGTACAGCGTGAGTTTAAAAAAATTTAACTCAAATGTGTAAACAGTGCCAATAAACAGCTGTTTAAATTGTAGTCAGTGGAGGCTTAGGCCGGAAATAATATTCCTTACATCACAAGTTAACAAGCGGATTACATTTTATAAATGGAAAATAAATTTTAAAGCAACAAACACAAATCCCTGTTATTCCATGACTTGGACAAATAAAATCTAAAATTCCCTGACTTTTAATGTCTGGAAAAGACTTTTTGTAATTCCATGACCTGTGGGAACGCTGTGAATTTCACTAATTGCATCCTTATTTACAATACTGATCGCAAAAGAACCTGGCACAATGCTGAACAACATGTGAAAGGATATCATCAGGTAGCAGACCGAGCACTTTTTCGATGCTCTCCTTACTGCCCAGTATGTCCTGTCCAACAATGGCATACTGTGGGAAATAGCGTTCGACGACAGCTAGAGATTGACTGAGAGAGGCAAAGATTATTTACATTTATGTATTTGTCAGATGCTTTAATCCAAAGCAATTTACAGGAACTTAAACTTTGTAGGAATAATCACAATCAAACCCATAACCCACCATCAGCAATAACTACATTATCACAAACCATCTAATAACACATGATATCTATACACTACAACTGCATATCTAAAGCTAGGTACACACCAAGCCAGCGGTCAGGCAGATTTTCAGCATCGTCTGACTTAATTTTTTCACTGTGTTTTGCACTGTCCGCTAAAGTATATCACGTCTCCTTTTTTGGGTCGATTCACAAAGGTGCTCATCTGGAAGTCGGATCTTTCTGATTGGCTGTGAGGCATAGCCAACTGTAACACACTTGAAGGAAATAGCAAGCGTGTGATTTGGTTGGGTTCTTTTATTCAGCCAGCATCATTTGCTACAGCTCCGTATCACACAGTACAACAAAACATAACACTGCCAGTCTCATCAACAACTCTCACTCTTCGGGTTTTTCCCCGGGGATTTTCTCTGGCTTACTGCCACACACTGGACAACCATTGCATTGCTGCATACTACAAATATACATGCATGTGCTGAATAATTAACTAACCAATTTTTAATCAAATAACTATCAAATAGAAATGACAAAACTATTATGGGGGGGGTCTAACTTTTAACTACAAATTATATTTAATAGTTTTTCCCACACAACCAGTGCACAAGAAGAAAAACGGAAGTGACGAAGCAAGCAAACGACAAAATCAAGTGTGAACGCACAGAACACTCGTCTCATTTTTTCCATCTCTCGTTCAAATACGTGAATATTTTTAAAAGAGATGGCTCATAGGTCATTACAGATATATCACAAATCCGTCTGTGGTTAGTGGGATTTGTATGAAACTGGTGACATATGAGCTGAAATCACAGTCTGCGCTAGTTTTTGCCGTCGGTTTGGTGTGTCCTAGGCTTAAGGAGGTGTGTGATTAATTTTCCCTACCTGATGAAAGGATGGATTGGATCTGAGAGTATAACTTTCCTTACTGTATCCTCACCCCCCTAAATTGAACACATAGCACACGATTATTAAAATCCTGACTTTTGGAATAAAGAAGTGATTTAGATCAATATACAGATCTTCGTTATAAAAAAACAGTGTTCAGTGATACCTTAACTAAACTGAGGTACTCTGCTACAGCAGACCGTGCAGCCACTGAAAGCTTCCTAGCAGCATCATCACAAACCCAGCAATGCACTCCTCTTCTACCAGAGTACACCCACAGAAGATGCTGGAAGCCAAAGTCATCTGAAGCACAGCACACAAACAGTTGAGTAAACACATAAAACATTGTGTTCATGATGTTACACCTTTCTTTGGGGATTATCAGTTTCACTCACCTCGCAGTGCCCGGTCCAGAATACGAATAGCGATTGTCATTAAAGTCCAACACTTGGAACAGATATCAGCAGCACTGAAAAAACATATATAAAACATTATTAAAAAGGGCTGCATGCTATATATATATATATATAATATGCAGAAATGGAGCGAGGAAGTATGTGAAAGGGAATCTGTATACCTGCAGCACCCTCTGACATCATCATAGTCTGTCATATCGATATCAAACACCAACTCTTTCTCCAGGGCCTGGAAAGTTCCAGACTTCACAGTGTTGTGTTGACTGGGCTGTTACAGAACCAGAACATTATTAACTATGCAATAATACAGAGCAGAAACATTATTAAATATTTATTTCACCTATATTTGTTACATTACTATTTTAATACTACATATTATTTAATTAATGATCAGACATATTACCCGGTGGCTGTACACTGCTCCAATATCAATCTTGTAGGGAACCATTTTCTGCATCTCTTTCTCCAGCTCATTCTGTGTGCTGAACGACTGATATCTCACATATATGTCATCTTTCAATGTGAAGGAAAACTCACGGTTGTGGAAATAGTTTTTAGACACTGCAACAGACAAAATGCAGAGATCAAGTATAGTAAAAAAAATCCAGCGTTTGTTTTGTTGATGTAAGGACATGCATGCTATGTGAATGTTGTTGAATGGTTTTATTAAAAAGTAACTTAGCTGTACTTATTAAAATAAAAAGATATGTTAGTACTTTGTGTTTGTTTTGTTGATGTAAGGACATGCATGCTATGTGAATGTTGTTGAATGGTTTTATTAAAAAGTAACTTAGCTGTACTTATTAAAATAAAAAGATATGTTAGTACTTTGTATTCTAAACATACACACATAAAGATAACACGAGTGAAGTAACAGACTCTTCATGCTAGCGTAGTCTTTAACTTAGTGTGTTGTTTACTTACCCCCGCCATAACTTAACCAGCGGTAGTATTGTGGAAATGGGAATAGTCGGCGATAATAAAGCGGTAACAGGTCAGGTAAACAAGCTGGATCGTAATCCGAGGACGTCATGTTTAAAACGATCAGTGTTGCTTGCTTCTCAATGACAGCCGACTTCTCCCGCTGAACCTGTGAGCAGCGCGGGAAAATCAACGTCAACAGGAAATGACGCACTCCCGGTTTTTCGTTGGTAACGCACGCTCGATATGTTTCATTACACTGCTGCCACCTTAAGACCCGGAGAAAGGTTGCTTTTCAACGGTATGTAATGTACATTTACCTTGATTCACTCAGTTGACTATTTTATCCAAATCTGAGCCAACAAAAGTGTAGCACATAGACGGGTGCCCCTTCAATTTAGTTGCTAACCGCCAAAAAACTCCAACAGAAAACTAAAGAAGAAGAAACTTCAGCATGACATGTTAGAGGAATTAACTTCTCTTCGCCCTAAAGATTTAGATGCAAAAATTCAAAACCTTGCCAAGTGACACAGAGTGGAATAAAACAAGGGCGACGAACATTAATAGCAATAACTTACGTGGATCTTCAGCAACTAAAAGCCAAACTTCCACATTTCTTCTCGACAGGTAAACTCCTTTTACAAACAAGATAGTGTCGTGATCCAAATAAATTGGTAAACACTCGGGAAGTTTGTTTGAACAAGAGTGTTTGTGAGAGAGTGATATGAGTAAACTTTTGAAAACACACTTTTAAACAAATCCGTTTTGTGCGACTGCCACAGAAAATAGTTATCTGAAGAGATTTTAGATATCAAAATATCAGTAACTTATTTTCACAGAATGTTATGTACATTATTTTATGTAGAAAATGGTAAATTGCAAAAAAATTGTTTAGCTGAGTTCTCATAGACTGGGTTACAAATTATTTCCACAGGAGGGCAGACATTCCTCAGATACTGCATGGCTAAACTTCAACACCTGACCCTGACCCATATGTTGTCTGCATGCATACAGTTTGCAGTTTATGTTCAGTTGGATCTGCTGAATTTTCAAGCACTGCAGAAAACAGATCAAGGTAAATGTTTGTGTGAGATGCCTGTGTGTGTGTGTGTGTGTGTGTGTGTGTGTGTGAGAGAGAGAGAGAGAGAGAGAGAGAGAGAGAGAGAGAGAGAGAGAGAGAGAGAGAGAGAGAGAGAGAGAGAGAGAGAGATTGTCATAAAATGAAAATAAAAACACGTCACAGTGCACAAAGTTTACAATGTTTGCTAAAATCTAATGGAGTTCTGCTAACAGGAGCTCTTGAACAAATAAGAGACATGTCATAGACATAAGCGGCAGTGTGTTTTTCATTCATTTTAAGTCAATTCAGGCAAGGCAAAGCCCCTGTATTCACTCTGCATGGTATTAGAGGATATTACATTGTCACAGAGCATATCAGTTTACTATCATCCTCCTGAGTGTCTCAATAAAACATTGCTATCCAGAATCTCCTCAAAGCTGTTTAAACCATAACACTCTTCGCACTTTTCCTGTTCTCTTTCACATCTAGCCATTATTAGCACTTTGATTATACAAAAGTGTACAAAATATTTTATCACCTTCTCCTAACACAGTGAATATCAAACTTTTCGATGCATTGCCCCTGTGTAGGGTGTGCCCCTTCGTGGCCCCCAAAGCAACATCTTAAACTTTGAATTTTAACTAAACAAAACAGTGTGGTTTCAAACACGTTTCATTGACATATTTTAACATATATCAGTGCCATTGATGTTTTGTCTGTATATATGCACACCAGTTTTGTTTATTTTGTAACGTTTGTTTGTCATTTATCATAGGCATTTGGCAGACACTTTTATCCAAAGCGACTTACAGTGCTTTACAAGGTACACATTTTTTTTATCAGTATGTGTGTTGCCTGGGTTCGAACCCTTAACCTGTCCTTTTGCACTGCTAATGTACCACTGTACCACTGAGCTCTGCAGGAGCACATAGCTTTGTAAGAACTACTTCAATGTCCTAATATAACTAAGGCCTAGTGCTGAATTAATCTAAACCCTGTCCGGGTAACCGACCCATAGTATATTTAATAATCAGTTTTAATCATGTGCGTGGGTTAAGGCCCACCATGTATAAAAACTGGGGTTGCAAAGGGGTGGAAAGGGTCCGGTAAATTTCCATGGGAACTTAATCTGGGAAATTTTGGAAAATTTCAAAGTGGAAACGTAACGGGAATTTATGGAAATTTACGGGAATTATTTGGAAATGTATTTAAACTATATCATGTACAAACATAAATAAACATTTTGTTTGGTCATAAGCAGAAATGCATGCAAGGCAATACGAAGTCTATTTTGTTTGCGGTGACGAAATTTACAGTCAAGTTCCCGGATGTGCCGGTAGTCCATATGGAGGTATTTTTTTAAAGGGAATTTGTGTGTGTGGGGTGGGGGATAATTTTTAGACAAATTTTTGTAAATATTTTACCTAAATGTTTTCTTAGTCAGTGTATTTGTCTTATCAATGGTATAATGCTGTTGCACACTAGCTTACACAAAGCACCAGGAAGTTTAATTTAACAAATGTATGTAATTTCTTTGAATACATGCAAAGATGGACATTTTGATATTATTTTGTGTCCAAGATTTAAGAAATTATCTGTGCATGTTCTGGAAGAATACAAGTACATGCGAGGGGTGTGGCCTCAACGCCCTTTCAGTAAGCAGCTGTGTGCGTGTGACTTAAGTGTAGGGGCGAAACAAAATTATGCTGCAAGATTTGTTTTAAACTACATTTAAGTTCCCTGTTATAGGCAACTCTGCCATTTTATTTTTTCAAATTCACAGTTTATTCCTATATATTCCTGTTAATTCCCTTGGAAAGTTTCCAGCCTTTAAAATTCCCAGAATTTTGCAACCCTAATAAAAACCTGTACGCACACAGGCACATATAAGGCATGTATGCATTGTTTTCCTACTCTTTTAAAAATGTTCCTCTGACCTAATCAAAAATCCATTATTCAGCTATTATTGAACCTTTAACCCTTTGATAACATAGTCATGCACATTTAAAATGTGACTGCTGTCCAACAATAACCGTATTATTCTGCAAAATCACAATAAAAGCAAGTCCAAATGGACAGTTGGCAAAGTTTGACTACTACATTGTGTGCAACAGTCAGAAATGTATTTCTAGCCAAGTTTTAGTCATGTTGTTCACACTTTGTGATCTGATATTTCAATGTTAAGTCTTTAAACTTCTTATTTATTCAAGGACAAAACACAAAGGCTAAGCAGATTAAATTGTAATTTATCCATATACTTACACACATTGATTTTAGTAACATTGTTGTGGTTTATATGAGTTTGCTTGTTTGTTTTTCCAAATCTTGGCCGTCTCTGTGGTGAGAAAAGTAAAATAAGGTTGGCGGTGTAAGTTCAGCACCGCCTTGTTTGCTTGATCAGTCGTGACAGAAATAGATTTAACGTTTGTTAAATAACAATGGCTGTCGGATGAGAGGCTGGTAGAGGCACGAGAGAGAGGAAAGGGTGTTATCTGGGCGACAGGGTAAGGCATATCAGGGCTTGAACAGAGGAACTCCTCCGACAGATGAGTCTCTATTGTTCAGTTCATATCCTCCTCCAGACCCGGTGTTCTCCATGTGTGGGTGGAAGTGACTTTTCCCTCTGTTGAAAATCTCAAAGCTGGGCTTTTCTTTATAAGCCCAAGCTTCCTTCTGAGAAGAAAAAGAACTTCCTTCAAAGCAGGTGCTGAAGCATGCAGACTGTTGATGATGGTTTGCGCAGTCGAGACTGGCTCTGACATACTTACAGAGATCTGAGGAGGATCTGCCTGCTTTGTTGTCGACTGAGACTGAGTTTTGAGTTTGAAATGTGATATTGCAGGTGACATCAGTTGATGATGGTACGTCAGCCAGCGACAGCTGTCTTGGATTATTATTAACAATACAATAGTGATCCAGTGATCACCATTTGTGTTCATTTAAATCAAGTAAATTGCTAATGTGGTCACTGAAGAGTTTGCATGGGTACGGCATAGATTAATAATAAAGTGGGGCACAGGTGTTCATTAAAATGCACCTGTTGATCAGCACCTGCATGCAGTTGCCATTTTCATACAAAGAATATAAGTGTGTGCGAATGAGAGCCGTTTCTGTTAAATAATTAATCTTGTACAGTTTTCTCTTTCACAAGGGTGACAAGCAAATCTGGATTCATTCACACAGAGGTGCATACAAACGCTAACCTACACAGACACGCTCTCTAAGACTTACTGCTGTTGCTATGACTACATTTCCTCTGCAGTAAATGTATTGTCTGACACAGTAAAGTCAAAGAATACTCCTGCTTTTACATCTACTCTCACTACTCTCTCCTTTCTCCACACACACAAGGCTTTATGGGTTTTTTTCATTAAGGCTTTATAAGACTTTAGTTTGAAGCCTGTCTCTTTAAGAGCTGCACACAATCAAAACAATACAGGTACACTGAAAAAACAAACTTTTTGGTGTAGTAAAAATTATAAGATTAACCCCCATAATTTCTACATGGTAATATTTTTTTGAGAACTAGATTTTCTTAAGTAAAATGATAATAAATACACAATTAGTTCATGTACAAAATAAACTGCGTTGGA
This sequence comes from Paramisgurnus dabryanus, assembly GCF_030506205.2. Taxonomy (NCBI): domain Eukaryota; kingdom Metazoa; phylum Chordata; class Actinopteri; order Cypriniformes; family Cobitidae; genus Paramisgurnus; species Paramisgurnus dabryanus. Next base: position 18,531,883 of record NC_133357.1, read on the forward strand.
ATAGTAAGTTGTATTATATATTTTCTTGTATTATTTAACTGTTTTATAGTCACTGGACATAGTCCTAAAATTATTAAGTAAATCAAAAACTTTAGCACGTTCAAGTCAAAAATTGTCGTTAATTTAACTCAAGCATATAAAATCCATTAAACTAAAACATTCACGTGAAATAACCATACATTTCTTTGCACATGGTGTAAGGAATACCCACAATCCTTTGCACCTAAATATTTTGATTATTTAAGCTTTTCTTCAGAATAAGAACTGATAGGAACTTTTAATATTTGTTAAAGGTCCCGTTCTTTCTGTGTTTTTGAAGCTTTGTGTTTACAGTGCGCAATATAACGTGTTCATATTTCACGTGTAAAAAAACACATTATTTTTCACACAATTTACTTATTTTTATTGCGCTGTTTTCATTGTCCTCAAAACGGGCTGATGTCTTGTTGTATGAAGTCCCTCCTTCAGCAATACGTATTGAGTTCTGATTGTGTAGCTTGTTTAGTGTGTTGTGATTCAATAGCAGCTTAGCTTGCTGTTAGCTTAGCTTGCGACTGACGTATTCCTGAGAGAGGAGTTTAGTAAAAAAAAAACTGTTCTGCTGACGTCATTTAAACAGGAAGTAGAGGGCTGTAGTCCAAACCGGACGTTCACTGTAGGCTTTGAAAGGCGAATTCTGTTTGTGAAAATAAATCGCCTGGCAGTGAACTTTTAGCTTAATCATTTTACAGGTATTATTTATGCTATTATAGCAACATTACACACTAACTAGGATTAAAAATGGGATCAGAAAGAATGTGACCTTTAATGAAATGTCATTAAGGTTTACGCTCTTATATTATTGATGTTGTTTTGTTGTAAATGATAATTTTGTAAAGTCACCGTTCAGGTAATCAGTGTTTATTTGCATGAACCCTGTTCAGCACATTTTATTTTATTTCTGTGCACATGTCTGAAAATGCATGTCAAAAACCCAGTTTGTGTGCGTTTTATGTGGAAAATCAAGTTTATTTAATGAACTAAGTACATACAACTATGTTAAAGAAAATAACAAACAGTAAATACAATCTACCATACAACAGTAAATAAGATTTATTTTAAATTTTTAGGTCAGCAATGCTTCAATATTCAAAAAAAGTAATACACTTTACCTAAACGATATAAATAAATCTAAAAAAATAAATGGTAACACTTTACAACTTTTATGGGGTGGTGATGGTGCAGTGGATAAGACACACGCCTTTGGCGTGAGAGACCCAGGTTCGAATCCACTGTGATTGTGTCCCTGAGCCAGACACTTAACCACTTGTTGCTCCAGAGGCGTGCGACCTCTGACATTAATAACAATTGCAAGTCGCTTTGGATAAAAGCGTCAGCTAAATGAATAAGTAAGTAAGGTACATTAACGTGAACTAATAATGAACTGCACTTATACAGCATGTATTAACCTTTGTTAATTTCAACAATTACTGATACTTTATTAAAATCTTTTAACATTAGTTAATGCACTGTGAACTAATATGAACAAACAATTAAAAGCTTTATTTCCATAACTAACATTAACAAAGATTAATAAATACTGTAACAATTGTATTGCTCATGGTTTGTTGATGTTAGTTAATACATTAACTAATGAACCGTATTGTAAAGTGTTACCAAATAAATAAATCTAACTTCTAAAATAAAAATTATTAAATGACACTTATTTAATTAATTAACAAATGTTTCATGCATTATTAAGTAGATTTTATTTTAGTAGGTAAGTTGTACTTTAAAAATCTGTCAAATTTCCTTGAAAAAATCCTTGTAACAATTTGCACAAACTTTCTAAAGTAAATTTAGTTGTTTTTCTTTCAGTATACGATAATGGCTTTAATAGCTTCTATCTCTTTCTTCTTTCTTTCTTTCTTTCTTTCTTTCGTTCATTCTTTTGTAGAACCTTGTATCTTTGGTGCAACCGAAATGTGCATTTGACTTTCTAAGTGGTCATTCTTCCAGAAGTATTTTTCCATTTTTTCCACAGTGGGACTTAGTCACCATGAAATGAAAGTATCTGTTGGCTTCTGTTCTGTTTCATGACTGATTCTGTTCTGTGTCAAGAACTGGTTGTATCGTTAGGAGTTGGGCCATTTTGCTCATTGCCATTTTTTCTCGGGCAGAAACAAGTCTGCGATAGCCCTGCCCCACCCTCACGGCATTCCTTGTGACAGGAAGTGAAGAGACGTCTTTTTGAGGAGGGGAGGTAGTTAACGTATTGATTTAAAGATTATAAGGGCACATAAATAAAAACAATTAAACGCACGGATAAATCATTTATAAAAAAAACTGCTCGGAAAATGCGACTGCACCCTTTTTCCCCATTTTGGACATTTTTGATGCAGCATTTTGAAAAGTTGAAGCATTTTTTATTCGCTGCGGCATCTGGAGCAAAGCTTTGAGTGCGCTTGCCGGGAGGCTACATTCAATATAATGTAGTGACATATAGTGATCTATTGATTTTAAGTTATTGATTAAAAACCAATATATTTAAGTTCACTGATGGTTGGTTTGAAGGGAAAAACCCAACCTTTGTTTTTTGTTCTGTAGGCTACTTTATCTAGTCTATAATAAATGTATGCTGAATCATGTTTTTAAGGAGAAAATACATTATTTAGTAGGGATGCACCGATAGGATTTTTTTGGCCCGATACCGATTTAAACAGACAACTTCTGTCCGATACCGATACCGATATTAAACACTTGTATACAATACTATACAGTTTGTCTATTAGCTAGTTTATTTCTGCATCAAATAATTTTTTACCTGAACATGGATTGGATCTAATTAACATTCAACTGACCAACATAATAAAAGAAGCACAAATTAAGCTAAAACAAATATAATAAGACAACATGACAACCTTCAAAGGTGGTGTTTGCTATTCAGTATTTATTTTATTAACAACATTAACTCATTTTTTTACATATAATGGATATCTTTATGCAGTTAATTAATAAACAATCGGTATCGGCCTTTCTTGTGCTATTGCCGATATGCCAATGGTTTCAAATTAATCAAAAATCGGCCGATAAATATCGGCGGCCGATACATCGGTGCATCACTATTATTTAAACTGTTATTTTGTTGTTTACAGACTAAACACAGGGCAATCCAAAGTCAAAACACCTGAGCCCAAGCGAGGGACATCTGTACAGTTAACATCCCTTAAACTAGGTCAGATTTCTAAAGCATGTTCCCCGACCTAAATATTCAGCTGTAACCAGCAAAAACCTGGTTTGTGATTTAACTGTAGGCTAAAGCTCCAGACACACAGAGCCATCCTGACCTGTCTAAACACACACACCCTTTCCCCTTTTCCCTGTCTGGCTCAGGGACGCAGATGCCATAAAACCATGGTTGGCTAATTAAACAGCCAAATATGCTCATTCATTATCAACACACCTCTGGGGCTCATCATGACACACTGTACATGTGCTATTGGGGGTGGGGGGTGGGGTGTACCTCATGGGTTTTGGAAGAGCCTAGGGGATCCCCACGGCAAGAAGAATCCTGCAGCAAAGCGAGAGAGATGTATGTGCATGCGAGGGCACATTTGTGCAGTTCGTTTACAAGGGCTGCATAAACAAGCTGTGCAAGTTTTGCAACACAACACTACTTAGATCACACTCTGCTTTAACACAGGGAGTAAATCATGCAATTACACTTGCAATATAGTTTATCTTATAGTAAATGAAAGACTTCTACTCAACTAAACCAGAACTTATAAAATGATGCATGTTAAATGTCCCACATAATTTATGCTAATATCTGAATTTATTTATTATGCTAATTATGTACATAATTTTTTCTTAAGGCCACAAAGCCTGCAGTTGCATTAGAGATTGTGTGTGTGTGTGTGTGTGTGTGTGTGTGTGTGTGTGTGTGTGTTTGTGTGTGTGTAAACAGACATTCATTTAACAAGGGTTGACTGGACGAAATACATGTGTAAACCCCCTTCCAAATCACATGTGAAAATGTATATATAATATTAGTGCTGCACAATTAATCGCATCGCAATCGCGATGTCAGCCTGTGCAATTATATGACAGCAAAATGTTGCAATTATATTAAATAAATAAATGTGTGGACTTGTTAACACAAACTTTCTGATAACAGTTTGATGATTTTCCTTGCTGTTTAAAAAAAGAAAGAAAAATGAACAAAAAAGGCAGTGCACGTGTGGCATGCACGTCTGTGGTGTGTGTCGTCACTTATACCAGAGCGAAGATGGATGCAGAGGAGGTTGACAGTGATCTGGTAGCTAAAAAAAAACTCTATGTCTGTTGTATGGTGGTATTTTGGATTTAGGATTACTGACACTGAGCAGTTACTACATCACGTGGCAATACGAAAACATTTCTAGTTTTACAAATACACATTTTAGCTAAACTGTGTGTGGATTTTCCTTAGAACCCATCAAGTTGACTCATGATACTATTTAGTATAATCGCAATCGCACATCGCAATTTTAGCATCAATAACCGCAATGGGAAAAATTACCCAAATCGTGCAGCCCTATATAATATGAATAATATGACACTTTTAAAGGTTGGAACGCGCATAGCAAATGCACTACGTTAAACGTACATCTGTGTGTAATGATCCCGCATTGTTATAGCCGTACTACATCTATGGCATTGTTAGCACTGAAGCTGTGCATGTGTTTCTTTTTCTGCTTGTATCTATGGCGAACTAGGAAAGCTCATTAGTAATTGGAGGCATAAGACTTCACATTATTCCATTCCTTTCTTTAGTGCTGGCCCTCTATCCGATAAGTTTAACATTTTGCCAAAGACATTTGCTTTTTGAGAGATGTGTGACCCTCTCTGTAAAATCCCAGCTAAAGTCATGTTTATGTGATTTATTGTTTTCTACATAAAATGATTCATTTTGAATCATGTCAAAGATTGAAATTAATGTGAAATAAAAATGATGCTACTGTAATCTAATAATTAGATTGAGTTTTTAGCCTGGATTTCACAGACAGGGTCACTTACTGGATGGGACAAATTCAAGCATTCTCAGTCTCATGCAGTTGTTTTCTTTCTTTTCCACATTAATTCCTTAATTTCTTCTCAATCTCTTCTGGTATGACTCTTTCATATCAGTGTTCTCCACAGTCACATTTCTCGTTGAATGTCTCGCCTTTTAAGACGTGGTTGATCAAGGTTGTCTCAATTTAATGCTTACAATGAAAGCGCTGAACATGGCGTATGGTATGAAGGCACTTTTAGTTTTACCATAAATATTCTATAACAAGAGTATGTATGCTACTAGATAACAGACTCAGGAACATGATGTAGAGGAATCTGGAATATTATAGATCAGGGGTGGGCATCGAGGGCCACAGTCCTGAAGAGTTTAGCTTCAACCTTAATCTAACACACCTGAATGTCATTTCCAAACAGTCCTCAGCCTGTGTTTGATTAGGATTGGAGCTAAACTCTGCAGGGCTGTGGCCCTCAAGACCAGGAATTGCCCACCCCTGTTATAGATCATAGTTTACAGGTCTTCATAAAAATGTGTTAGTCCCTCTGTTGTCAAGAATTGTATTATTTCAAACGCATGATTGAGCATTATAAAAATTACCTGATACAGTAATTTCTTCACAATTTAAAACATAGGGTTCCCACGGGTCCTTGAAATTCTTGAAAGTTTGTTAATCTGGGGGAAAAAATTCAGGGCCCTGGGAAGTTTTTGAAAATATATACACATAGATACAGGTCATTGAAAGTGCTTGAATCTAGTTTATACAATAAGTTTTCTGGAAAAAAAACATATTATTCTCTGTGTAGTGTATATATAATCAAAATTCTAGACTTTTTAAGCACACGTGCTAAACTGTTCGCTTTAAATGCTTATATCTTCTGTATGCGAATGTTGATTCATACCGAAATACTTTTTTGCATAGTTGTGTTTGACACATGAAAACGTCTCTGAAACTGTTGTTCCCTGAGAAGGGAACGAGACGCTGCGTCTCCCTTGCCATACTTCCTGCATCCCTGTAACGCAGTCTTTGGCAATATTTCAGATTGCGATATACTTCCTGGCTCCCTCGTCACCCTGTCTTTGTAGTTAAGCCTCACCGTTGGTTGAATTTGATATACACATTCAGACACACTTATCCCTCGAGGCGTCCCCAAAGTCGCGAGTTACCTTGAAAGGGAACTGTAACAATTTATATTTAAAGGTAACACAATGTAACCTTGCTCTACCTTGAAATGTGTCCCCACATTTAGTCCTTGAATTTGAGGGTATTGGACCTGAAAAGTCCTTGAAAGGTCCTTGTATTTAATGTTAATTAAGGTGTGGGAACCCATAAAAACAGCTTTAATGTGACTCTACAACCTTATTAAAAAATCACATAAACAATAATAAAAACCTGATTTTCCCCACAGTGGGACTTAAAGAATGATACATAAAAATATAGGCTATAACTCTTTGAGACAAATTTGTCACTGCTAAGAATGCACATACATTAGATATATGAAAAATGTTGACCTTGACCTGATTGTAGATCAGTGGTAGTCAGAAATGTGGGAGAGAAATGTGTTTAAGGAAACAAATTTGACTATAGAGATTGTACTAGAACACTTTAGAATTTCATACCGCATCAAAAATGAATACAAACAGTTGCATTTATTGAACAAATCCAGGTTTTAATTATTTTCAGACATGAGACAAGGAACAAAACCTTTAAGCAATATTTAATATAAAATAGACTGTCTGAAACTAAGGAAATAAACAAAAATCCACCAATAATTACTTTTTCATTAATAAGTTACACATAACATTTCATACACAGTCATACCGTCTGTTGTTAAATGTTTTGATCCACAGACATTATTTTAAAGGGCTACAAAATTATGCACACCATTAACGTTTAGACTTAAGGAAGATGGTGGAGGTTCACCACAGCAAACATATATAAGAGTGCTACCAAATAAGACAACAATAACACATTTATATCAAGATAATGGCCTGTGAGATGCATCACATATTAAACTATAAACTAATTATAGATTATCATGATGACCTTATCTGTGCAGCCATTTGTTATGCTACAGTAAGAGAACTTGTCCATATTTTCACTTTTTCATCAAATTCTCGAGTGGTTTACAGACATACAATTCACCTTAACTTGCTAAGCAATAGTAGTATTAAGGATCTGTATTATGTAGCATGTGATGTAGATTCAAACTTTTCATGTGAACTGGAATCTGAATTAATGCAAATGATATAATACTGACAAAGTTCAGAGGTGCAGTTAAGGCAAAACCAGTTTGTATGTTCACTGTTTCTCCTAAGGCCAGTGTATCGTCCATTTCTTAAATGTACGTGGGGGTCCAATATTTTTGTCATCAGAAGCATGTGCGGGTACTGTACGCGCACTGCCGGATTTTGGAAACCCTGGTACATTGTACGCGTAGGTCGTGTATGCGCCTAATGGAGAATGTAGTGTGTAGCCCAGGAGATGCATTGCAAACGCTTGTGTACACGTACGAGTCAAATAAACTATGCAAGGCTGTGCGTTCGACCATGTTCGTACAATATCCAATATACAATTGACAGATTCCCACTACCAAATCTTTGGGATGGCGTTTAGTGAAAGGTTTACCCAGAGTTATTAATATAATTCATGATCAGATTTAATCCTGTAGACGTACATCTACACCAACCCTCAAAACCCACAGCATGCTTACTGTCATAATTCTGATGCATTTATTAAATTTATTTGGCCTTCTCTTCGACACGGTCATCTTGTGTTGTCCAGTTTACACAATAAGCTGATTGTTAAAGGTTGTAAACACACTCACCCTTAAATAACCGTCCGTAAGGCAACAATAACAAACCCCAAGGGTTTCAGTTTATGTTAATGAATGGGAAAAGCAGTTAATCTTACAAATGGGAGACTTGCATAATTTATTTACCAAACTGTCCACTTGATGAATTAAAATATAAGCTACAGTTCTGACCGATTCCCCGTAATCCCCATCTAAACTCACAATTCATGTCTACATGGCCATTTATAAAGCCAAAGCGAGGATTTAGTCATTTTATGATTAAGCATTACACAACCAGGGATAGTGGGATTTAAAACAGAGATTACTACCATGAGGTTTAGGTTGAGAGATAAGTCGCCATTGATAGTGAGCTGACCGAATGCATCACAATACAAACTTTTCATAATGAATATTAATGTAGCATCACATGTAACCTTTCAGGGGTCAGGACAGAGTTTTTAGATGAAAGTCCTGTTTTTAAGGATACGTAAACAGGCACATCCAAATTCTTATGTAACATTGATCAATTTTGGTGGATTGACGTATCTGTCAGTCCTTTAGTAATCTCCCATCCTGTTTCTTTCTGATCTTTTCAACCCATGTTCAAAATTACTTTTAAGAAAGATCTTATCCCCAAAAAACCCTCAACAGCTGGGACAAGTCTTTGTAGCAATCTCATATGCATTTGTTTGGCTATGTAGGGCAGTGCAGGACCTCACCCAATTTATGACCAACTCTTTAGTAGCATGAATGACTACAGTAAAGAAAGAGAGAGTAAACAATGTGCGTCAGCATCTCCAACACATTTGGATTCGATCAGTATCTTCGTATAGATATCTAAGCTAGCATCCTTATTTGATCTAGAGGAAATATTCTTGTTTAGCTCCTCTACTTACTCTTTCATGACTTCAAATCATGTCGCTTGTGTCATTGTAGATTATTCCCTTCCCTAATACACTTTTAAAACCTTAAAAGAGTGTAAACAAACTTGAGTGGTATTGAAATGGCAACTAATGCCAACCTGTATTTATTTATCTGCTCCTGCCTGACATGTCCCAACATTTAATCTCTCACATCCACTAAAGTGCAGACTGTGCAACAGAATGGCACCCTCTTGCTTTGAATATCAGCTTGCGTTCACAGTTCATACCTTATTCTTTTACACAAATGCAAGCTAACAAATTAGACCACAAATATTTTTGATGCACTTCACGTCCAATATTCCCTCTTTGTCCGACTGATCATTAATACAAAATGCAGTCCATGTAAAGCCATACGCTGGTAAAGGGAAATTAATTGATATTTTTAAGCATCTGCTCTTTGACGTAGAGATGAGTGTGTTTGTAGGTAGGGTGTCAGAATGGAAGAAGAACATAAGTATATAGAGAGTGGGTGGGATCATGAAAGTTTATGCCCTCCCCTCTTCTCAAAGCCCCTAACCAACCCTCTCATAGAGCACAGATGTGGATAGCGGCAAATGTGGGCTCACATGATAGAGCAGCTCTTGGTTCTCTTCTTGCTGAAGCTGGAACTCAGAAGCTCCGCCTTGCTGGGCAGGTGAAGGAGGCGTTTAGAGAGTCGTCGAGTTGGACTTTGCTTAATGGGTGGCTGCAGTTTGTTGAGACACATGAGCGCGGCTGAGCGAAACACACTGTGGATGCTTTTCTCTGATGTGAACGCAGAACATTCCAGGTACACCTCTGCTCCGACCTGCTTTGCTAGCAATGTTCCCTATAGGTGAAAAAAAGACAGGAGGACGTATAGCGTCAGGAAATAAACACAAGAAGGGTGTAGGAAAAGGAGGGTGTGATCGACTAACCTGCTCATGGGAAATGGGTGTCAGTCTCTGATTGGACAGCTCCATCAATGTGCAAACGTCTGTGCGCAGGTCCGTCTTGCAGCCGACCAGAATTATGCGCGTACTGGGACAGAAATCCATAATTTCTGCCTTCCACTGCAGAGGGATGCACATTGTTACACTACCATACCTGGCAATAAAGTATTTTGAAAACATCAATGTAAGGTGCATCACCTTTTTTAGGGCACTTTCAACGGTGTCAGGGCGACTTATATCGAAGCAGAGCAAAACGGCATCTGCGTCACTATAGCACAGAGGCCTGACGTTGTCATAATAAGGTGAACCTGCAATGGCAAACACAACAAAGATCAATAACACACACTTACTTAATGAATCCAAATACTAAGCATACTGCAATTTTGAGATTTGTTTTTATTCCATAAAAGTTCATACTATAATTGAAGTGAGTCTGACATGATTTTTTGTAAATTAGCATTTTTTATCAGACTCTTAATGGATTCTGCCAAAAAAGTGGTATTTCTGAATGGCCTGAGGCCGGGATTAAGCAAATTTAAAGGATTAGTCCATTTTCTTAAAAAAAATCCAGATAATTTACTCACCACCATGTCATCCAAAATGTTGATGTCTTTATTTGTTTAGTTAAGAAGAAATTATGTTTTTTAAGGAAACATTCCAGGATTTTTCTCATTTTACTGGACCCCAACACTAAACAGTTTTAATGCAGTTTAAAATTTCAGTTTCAATGGACTCTAAAAGATAACAAACGAGGCATAAGGGTCTTATCTAGTGAAACGATTGTCATTTTTCGCATTCTGTCCTGTGACGCGCCAATGCGACCTCACGTAATACGTCATCACGCCAAGAGGTCACGGATGACGTATGCGAAACTACGCCCCAGTGTTTACAAGTGTGAAGAAAGAGGACCGTTCAAATGATACTAATTAATGTATTTGTGTCAGTTTATTGTTTAAAATGGTCCGCAAATGTTCGTTTCATATATGTAACATGTGACCTTTCGACGTCATTGCGCAATTACGTGAGGTTGCGCTGGCTCGTCACATAGCCGGATGAAGAAGAGAAGTTGGGGTTTAAAAGTAGGCCTGGGGCGGTAACCGAATTACCGCCATACCGCGGTCACGTGACCCATGCTGCGGGTCTGAGCTCCTTACCGTCATAACCGCAAAAAAAAAAACACTTGAAACATTGGTCTGCACTTGTGTGTATATGTGGGGATGTTATACACGGAGCTTGTTAACAACCGCAACTTGTTAACTGAACATAAACTGATATGATTTTAATATTAAATTGTCATTGAGTAGAAATACAGGTGACGTTGTCTGCTATACTCAAGCACGGACACATATGCAGTACAAGTGATTTCTCATACAAATGGTTATTTTACCAGACCATCAGGGCAGCAATAATTTGCGTAATTTACAGGCTATTCAAAAATTAAGGATAGAAAAGTGGCGAAATGTCTGTAGGACAATGCATTAAAAAAATTTTTTTAACTGATAATATTAATCGTTCAAGTTGTTGAATGTTGAAATTGAAGAAATGTGGAAGGAAATAATATTCACTTTACATGTTCCTTAAGTAATTTGCACGTGTTTTGTATTGAAGATAAATAAATCATGTTATTTAACTCGTTGTCTTGCCAATAAACCGCAATGATTACCGACCGCGGTATAAAAAAATACAAACCGGCCCACCCCTATTTAAAAGTGCATATTTTTTATTTTTCTTGCCAAGAATGACAATCGTTTCACTAGATAAGACCCTTATGCCTCGTTTGGGATCGTTTAGAGACCTTTGAAGCTTTATTGAAACGGCAATTTTAAACTGCATTAAAACTGTTAAGTGTTGGGGTCCATTGAAGTCCATTAAAATGAGAGAAATCCTAGAATGTTTTCCTGAAAAAACGTAATTTCTTCTCGACTGAACAAAGAAAGACGTCAAAATTTTGGATGACATGGTGGTGAGTAAATTATCTGGATTTTTTTTAAAGAAAATGGACTTTTAACCGAAAGTATTTGATGAACGTATAACACGTGCCGAGAGCATTGGGTTAATATCATGATCTTATTTTTTACGAAGGTGCCATGTATCGGCTTTTGCATCTCTAAGCTCCTCAATTTCATAGGATGTAAATGGCATTATGTTAGGCATGTGCGTGTATGTGGGTAAATCTGAGAGATTCCTTTATTGACAAAGCGAGTTGCTGAGGAGGTCTCGTCCCCTGTGCACATTAAACCTCATCTTACTCTGTAACCATGGCAACGGCATTGAAAGATGTGCACATAAACACACTCGTATGGCTCTTGTATGTTGATAGAAAATAATGCAAGTCCATTAAAGATGCCTTAGATCCCAATATTTAGTTCTATTAGGTGTTTTCTGCTTATTAGAGAGTCTAGACTCAGATGGTTGGGGTTTAGTAAGTTTCTCTGGGTCACATACTTCTGTTATAAATGTAGACACTGAATATACTGAGAATGCACTATTGTACTCAAGCTGCCACTGGGGCTGTACCCTTTCAAAAAGTACACCTTTGCACCTTAAAGATGAAGTACAGTCAATTTTTTCATGTACGTGAGGGTGCGTGTACGTGAGTACACGTGATGCAATTTTCGCACGTAAAAAAACAGACTATACCCTGGGCTTAAAGATTTCATATTACTGCCTCAGAGGTACATATTGGTACCAAATATATTAATCATATTAGGAACTTTTTAAAGCTCAGGTACATGTTTATACAATTTTTTCACATGAAAGTGACATGTTTTGTAAAAAAGTGTGACACCTTTACTACTGATTGGGATGGGTTAAATGCACTTACACACCCGGAGCAGTGGGCAGCTATTACTGGCTGTAAGACGACTGACCTGTGACAGGTTTTTAGTTTCACTCTCTAACCACTAGGCTACAACTGACCAGGGGCGTCATGCACCAATATTTTTTAAGGGGGCAGAGTGTGCACACTTCACAGAAATTTGTGCATACACATACATCAAACGAATTATATTATATAGCTTTCAGTCTTTTCCATGCCACTTACATTTCTAACAATATGAGCGCCCCTGCCTTCATGCAAAAAACTCCAAAATAAAAGTGTTGACTCACTTTCATATCAAAATACTATTCAATCGGAATAATGACATGATATTGGTATCATATTTAAAACAGATACAACATGTTTTATTTATTTAAGTTTTGTTTAATGACTTGTTTAATTGTGTCATTAATGCATTTTGCAGAACAACTGCATTATGAAATTAATGTAATTTTAAATCCATAAAGTATATAAGCAACGAAAATGACATAAGCTATAGCAACGTGATTGATTTTAATGTTCAATAATGATTTAAAAAAATATGTTTAGATAAAATGATTGGAGGAACGAATTTTTGCATTAAATTTTACCTCATATGTGAGCATGTGTGATCCCGCGCCCAAGTGAACTCTGGCGAACTTTGGCGTTGTGTTTAGTAAAAGTAGAAATTTCTACTAATATAACGTCGAGACGGTCAGATTTTAAACCATACATTTTCTACACAGAGGAGGTTAACTGTACATTACCGTACAGGGGTTTGAAAATGTTGTGAGGGTTTCTTGCACGTTTTAATTCCTCAGATAGCCAAATGCAGCAGCAACATGAAAGCTCGTGAGCGCCATCACGCTGATGACGTCTGCGGCTGCTCTGACTGCAGCGCCTGCCGCCAGAAAGTAATGTAACATGTTGAAAACACTATCATAACGGCAAAAATCTCTGAAAAGTGACAAGGATGCAGCACAGAATTCATAATATTGTGCATATTAAACAGATTAAAAGACAAGTTACCGATTGATGGACGCTTGTTTGATTTTCAGGTTGCATGCAAAATCCATTTGGCTCAAAAAACCAAGGGGGCACGTGCCCCCTCAGTTTGAATGGGCATGACGCCTCTGCAACTGACCCATGTCATATCGCATCATATGTAAGACTTAACTGCATGATATAGATGTGTGAGAGGATATATATATGTGAACTCATTGGTAAAATATCTCTGTCATTGTGTTCTAATAATTGCCAATTGCTCTTCACACCTGGCTTTTTTCTGTTCGATCAACTTATTCGAAATGTTCTATTCCTCTTATCACATATCAATTGATAAGAGCTGTAGAAATGGTCCATACCAGAGTCTGACAAAAGCTTGGTTGTAACCTCTCATGGCTGTCTGCTCTTTGATCTAGAGAGCGAGTGAAGAGATGCCTGAAGCAGCAGAGAACCAGATGAGCAAATTCAATTACAGCTTGTGTAATTAGTTGTGATTAGAGTGTGTTTGTTCACGTATGCTGATGAGTGTTTGTGTGTGGGTGCTTGAGCCTCTACCGCTTTGCCAACGTTCCTCCCGCACGCCGCCACCTAACCAAGCCGGGCGAATTTAACAAAGCATAATGAGGGAATAGATTGGAGGTGCTTGATAAGCGCTGATTGGCTTTATAAATTATTTTCTCAAACTCTAAAATCTTGCAGAAAAAAATGCAATTTTCCTTCTTAATTCTAATATGGACTCAAGGTTAGGAAATTTAACTTTAATGATGAGCTAGTTTAGCTAAATCTGTAGCAGGAAAGCCTTGAGCTAAAATGGGTATGGACAGGAAGTATTCCTAAATTCCATTTTTTTTTTTAAAGAAAACTTACTAGTTCCTGAAAATTTAGGTTTTTTTTGTTAAATGTAAACATCTTGTCTCAATTTCACTAATATTTTAGTACCAATGCACAATTATATACTTGGTAAGAACAGATTAAACTTAGGCCAACAAATTTTGAAGATTTGATACAAACTGTAGTCAGTTTTATAAATATTTATTTTTTACAATACATTTTTAGTTAACACTTTACGGTTGTATTTGTTAATCCGTTAGTGATGTTACGTTCGTGAACGAATCGTTCTTTTTGAACGAATCTTTTATGTGAACGAATCGTTCTCGTTCACGCCATCCATTGACTCATATTTCTCGTTCACTGAAATTTCCCTCCCTTCTTGAGGAGCACGGACAAATGATGCGCGGCTTTCTTTCCGCCTTCAAAGAGTGACAAAACTACGAGCCAATGGCAATCGAGTATAAGCTGTGGCCGAGCATATGATTGGCTCAACGTACTGAATGAATACGCCCTTCACTGACCGAGCCGCTGTTTTGAGTCTGAACGAACGAGAGAGAGATAGAGAGATCGCGTTCTTAAACAAACTGAATGACTGGTACAGGTTACAACCTAATGAATGAGAGAGATCGTATAGATAGCGAGTGCAACATAAACAATCTTGTGAAAGAATCATGTGGTTTTATTTTAATAAAGTTATAGTAACCATGTGGTTTTATTTTAATAAAGTTATAGTAACCATGTTTAGCCGGACTATTTACCTTAATACAAATGATAAGCAAGGTAATTACTGTTGAAAAAATTGGTATTTCTGTTTAATATAGTTTTATATGTCTATATAGTTTAATCCACCCTTTCACCGAACTTAAATCAGTCATCTGCGTCTGAACGAAGTCTTGAACGACATGACCGAAATTATATGATTCGTGAACGAGGATCTGATGACTGACTGAACCAGAGGAGGCATGCACAGGAGTCTTTTTTTACAACAAATCCAGATTAGATGTACTATGAATGTACGTGTGTCTTAATATATTCAGTAACTTGATAAAATTATGCTTAGTATTTCACAATTTGAGCTTTATTAAAAACTAATGAGTTTTTGCAAAAAGTCATTCATTGTCTTATAACACATAATGACACACATCTTCGCCACCTATTGGCGTATTTTTGTAAAATTAAGAAATGGTCACTGAACGAATCAGTGAACGAGTCTGAACGAATCATTTTGGTGAACGAACTGAAAATGAACGAGTCACCTAAATGAACGAAAATTTCCATCACTATAATCCGTTAGCTAACATTTAATAATGAACAATACTTCTGCATTTTTTTAATCTTAGTTTTAGAAGTAGAAGTATTGTTCATTATTAAATGTTAGCTAATGGATTAACAAATAAAACATGATAAATGCCAGTCCTCCATCTCTGTGATAAATCTGCTCAACAAATCACAGTGCACCATTCCACGCACTGTAAACAACAATGGTGGTGCGTTGAATACACACAGAATCATAGTTTTCTTCATCTGCTTTGTACTTCATGATCAACAAACAAACAAAAACAAAATAATACTTTTGATGGCATTAATAAACTTGTAGTGGTTTTCTGTGACGGGGAAAAAGCATAAACCACTCGGGCACTCTGAAAAATGCTGGCTGTTGCTTGTTCTCACACGACAGCATCAAGCTTCTGTCAAGCTACATTGACCCCAGGGGATCTTATTAAAAGCTTTCCTTATTTTAAGTAAATGAAAATCGAGCAGGACCAACACATTTTACAGCTGATCGCTGTCAAAAAGTTCAGTGACGACGTCCCAAGGATGACAGCAGCAATGACAGTGTTATTAATATGACAAAGTAAGTGATTTGATTAATGCCATTAATGTTTATTTTTTAATCCGTGTATACCACTAGTCAACTAAATGAATATAACATGACAAAGATGAATGCACATTAAACTCTTCATTTACTAATACATTTTAAAATTAAAAGTTGTAACTGTTAACATGCACAATGAACTAACATGAACAACTGCATTGCTATAAACTAACTTTAACAAAGATTATTTCATGCTGAAAACTATATTGTTATTGTTAGTAAGCTAATTTATTTACTGATGTTAATAAATACTTGATGTAAAGTGTTCCAAATGTTTTTTTAAACCAAATTCCGCATAAATTTCTCAAGTGGAAAATTTTCATAAAGATTTAATTTTATTTATTTATTTTATTTTCGTAATTAATAATGATCATGACGTGTTACAGAGAAAAATGAAAAAGCTTAATGAATGGTGCCCTTTTCAAACAGTATCCATTCACGTATGCTAGCAAGTGCATCTTAAAGGGAAAGTTCAGAGAAAAATTAAACTTCTGTCATCATTTACTCTTAAGTTGTTCCAAACCTGTATAAATGTCTTTGTTCTGCTGATCACAAATGAAGATATTTTGAAAAATGTTAATAACCAAATAGATCTGGGGCACCATATTATTTTTCCTACTATGGAAGTCAGTGGTGCCCCACAAACATTCTACAAAATATCTTCTTTTTATGATCAGCAGAACAAAGAAATGTATACAGTTTTGGAACAACTTGAGGGTAAGAGCTATTCATTTAATTCAAGCAGCCAGACTTGGCGTCATTATTAAGCGTCACTGATACATTGCGTAGTACATAATCTAACACAACATGACCTTAAAGAACCCTGAATGCAATATGAGAGCCGTTGTGGGATTTAAAAGTGGTAAACCGATACACTTACAAAGATTCGTCTTTATAAGCGTGGGAAGGCTCAATGCAAAAAACTTCTTACTCTAGAAAAAAAATTGAATAATACTGGAATGGTTCAAATTAAAAAGAAAATATGGAATAAAGTAAAAGCTAGAGAGACTACATACTTTCTTCTGTAGTATGAAAACAATAATACCATTTTTTTATCATCTAACTTGTTAAACCCAAATATTAAGACCACATTCCACAGCTTTATTTCAGATAACCTAGCCTAAAAACTTCAGCTATCTCCTTTACTACCAGTCTAATCCTAATGGTGCTCATAATCAGCAGCTTACACAAACACAGACTAAACATTCCTTAGACAAAAGGCTCTAATCTAAGAGACCACAGCAATTGAGCTTCACTTTTCTATTTCCAAAAAGACAGTATCACTAAAAAGCCTACCACGTCATCATAGGCTTCAACCTTGAATCATAATCTTGAATATATCTCATAATGACACATTCCACTAAATGTTTAAACCAAAAAATGATCAGATCTTTTCTCTGACCATGTGACAGGCAAAATGTGAAGATGGCACACTGCCTACATCCAATGCTTGATATTGAGTCTCAGCTTGCATTTCTTGCCCCCCATCCTGACTCAGGGCTCAGGTGCTGATAGTGTGTCTGTCCAATATTGTTCAACTAACCTACTACCCAACATCTGTCATTACAGTAATGAATGCCCAAGTGACTGCACACATATAAACTTACTCAAAAAGTAAGACTGGAGGGTATTTGTTACATCACCATATGGATGATCTACAATGAGGTCAAAACCAGGCATGTGTCTGTTATTGCCAAAGATTCACTCGAAAAACAAAAATAAAACAAACAGGAGTACAAATCTTAAAATAACTAACTTGTTTACATTTTAAACAAGATTGTATGTTGCCAGCAATTGTCTACGAATAAAATGAGGTTCAAATGAAAATGCAAGTACGTCAAATTGATGTGTGATAAATTATTTATTTGGAAGACACGGAAACGAGAACAATTATATTTCAGACATCATAGAACAATATAAAGTCGAGAAACTTCAGGCTTATCTAAACCTGAATTATTTCATTGGTGAATAAGTTTTAAGATTTGATTTAAACTCACCATGCTTTTCTTTAGATAAATGTTTATCACATCATGTATCATTATTATCGTATCATACTGAATGGTATTTGATATGTTTATCCATGTTCATGTTTTTTAAATTATTTAATACTAAAATAGAGCAATTAAAGTAAAAAACAATTGTGCTCTTCCGGGTACAAGTTCCTACGAAGGAGTCTGAGATAAGTCATGACGTCATTCTTCAGCAACAGATATTTTATATTTTATCGTTCAGCACGATAACAAGCCTGGCGGTATTCATAACTCGTTTATCAATCTATTTAAAATGCCAATATGTAGTGAAGCTGTTATTTTAGGCGAGTATCACTCACCTGACGTGTCCCATAAACTCAGCTCCACACGCTGCTCTTCTAACTCCAGCCCAGCTGTGTAATTTTCAAACACTGTCGGGACGTATGTCTGAAAACGACATCAAACCAATTATACATCTTTAAACAGCAACAAAAACCGAAAAACATTTCGCTTATTATAAAGCAATGGTTGTTTGTTACAGAGGTGTTGATTTTCCAGATTCAGCACGTGCACAGTCGTATAGCGTCGTTATATTAGACATGCGTAGTGTGTATAATTAAGCCGTTTAAATCTTCACCACACTGCATTACATTCTCACATAAAATCTTCATTTGAAGCACATATCAACCTAACACAACTCGTAGATTCAATAACCAGTCTGTGAATACGAGAAAAATGACATACCTCAGGATAACAGTCTTTGGCCAACACTTGCAACATTGCGGTTTTCCCGCACTGAACGTCTCCTACTAAAACCAGCTTGCAACGCATTACCAAAGGCTGGCTGATTCTCCTCTCCTTCATTTTCAGTAGTACGGTGAACAGTGACACTAAACCTGTCCTGTATACGATGACAGTCCTGTATAACGGCACTGTTCAGTTTGTGACCGCATTCGGGTATAAACTAAATAGCAACGAAAGAGAGAAATACGGCACTGCGGAAATTTATACAGCTCTGGTATCCAATCAGCGCTGCGCTTTCCTACACGCGCCTCAGTTTCACTGCCCACCCACCCGGAGTCTGTACATTGATTTAGCAAATATTATGCGCTAGGTCTTCAACATCCAATAATAAACTCTAACAAAACAAGCTTTAAAATTTCAATACTTGTTTAATTTGCTAAAAAAATCTTTGAAAAAAAAACTGTTACTCGGTTTTTGTGTATGTAAATAGTTTACATAATGAATTAAGTATAAAGTTGGACTGTAAACATTCTTGAGACCTGTCATCCTTTAATAACAACCTCTAAAACTGATAACACAACTCTCATCCAGGCACTGCAGGTCTCTTTTTTTATGCCAGGTTTGAATTTTTTTTTACCAACGAGCTTATAAAATTGTTTACTTGTGCAGGTAGCAGTGTAATAAGCAAGATAATGTACATCCAGAATTTTAAGTGCAAAAATCATGAAATTAACCATATTTTTACCACAGTTAAAACCAAAATCCATGCTTACAAAACTAAAACCATTGCTAATAACCATAGTTTTGCTACAAAATATGGTTAAACCATGGACAGTAAAACTATTTTCCCAATGGTATCAATACACCAAAAACCATGCTCAATTTTCGTATGTGCAGCCCAGTGACCTTCTTATGCTGTCGAGATTCACTTTGCGATATCAACCAACTAGAGGTTTAAGCAACATGTTAAATTTTAGAAACTGATATATAGCCTACAAAAAATCCTCACATTTTCTTCTGACGTAATGATCCAAAACACGCGGATAAGCTTTATTGACAGTGAGTTGTGTAAATAAATGATAGCCTCCGAGGCATTATTGACTGTGTGTTAAGCAACACTTTGAGTCTTTTTCTGATTTCTCATTGGTTTGTTTGGCTTTGACCACAGAGAACTTAATCGAACGAGTGCATGTCAGGGGACACAATAAATCTATGATCCAATCCCACTGTTTGTGTGGGGTAATGTTACTGTAATTAAGCTCCTCTCCTGTGCATTGACGCTAATTACATGATATGAAGATTATAAGGCGCTGTGATGCTATATTTATTTCAGGGACTGTCGCACATAGTGTTCCATTTAAATTGAGACTCTTTGTATATGCTCCTGGGTGTAAAATGATTATGTAACTATTGGTGGTTTCTTTGTTAGCGCTTTACTTTCTCGCTTTGTCTCTGTCTCAAAGTTTAAATAAAGGACTTGTGCTCCAAACAAGGAAGACCTACTAACAGATAAAAAACTTAAAAGTGAAAATTATAATGTGTTGTTTATGAATCGTACCCCTCATGGACAGTACTAGTGTATAGTATAAGCAGTACATTAATGACTGATCTAAAATGCATTTGCACATTACACCTTACTCTCTGTTGTTGTTATTTTTAATTGTGTTTTATATTAATGTGTTTCAACATGCAAAAGCGCAGCATGTTAGTATGTGTATGTGTCCCAGCCCAGACCATAGACAGATGGTCTGGTCTTCCCCAAACTGAGACAGGAAACACAGCAATGACATCTCAGCTGGGGAGAAGCATCAAGCAAATCCTGCAAGCCTAAATACCATGACTGTACACAGTGTAACTCCTATACCTGATATAGTTGGTTATGCTAAGTATGCAGTTACATTTAATATGAAATTGCTTATTGTATAAACTTAAATTAATTGTACGTATAATTGAGAAGTAATGGTTAGATATTAAGGCCACTGTACAGTCACTGTCATTGTAATTCCACATTTATTTCTCCATATTTTTTTTCTTACACAATGAAGATTTTTTTTCTCTTTTTCCTGTCTCCAACCCACTAAAGTTGGCAGTCAGGTATTGCATAATATTCCTAGGACCTTGACTGTAAGCAGATTCTCTCATCCTGGATGAAATGCATCATTGTTACAAAAGCAAATCTTTTCATTTGATGCTGGAAACTGATCCACCAGAGCTATGGAGAATTTTTTTTTTTAAAACAAGTTGTTTGACAAAAATAATATTTTGCTTTGGCTACTGATATTTTAGTGCAGAAATAATAAAAGGATGCTGAAAAGGGAACATGTCTTTGGCTTGTTCCAGTGGCTTTGTGATTTAACTTTGTGCACAATTTATTAGATCCCAAATGTTTAAACCCATTTGTAATGTTAAATGCTTTACGATTATATTAAATTAACACATCTAAAATCACCCAACCATACAGAGATTTTGAGTACATGTGTATATTTTAAAAGCGAGATCCTATTCATTCCTTCATTTGACTCCTTTCAGAATAAATGTAATTTATTATGCGCACTTGTTTACTGCATTCCATATGACGATGCTGGAAATTCACAAAAAAAATCCAACTAGGTTATTTTAAACTAACATAAGAAATCACTCCTAGTGAAAACATGCATGGGCAATATACAACATTATTCAAAATTTTAGGTCACTTGACAAAAAAAAGAGTCTGATGCTTCTCATACATAAGCCAATCTTTGTTTTAAGAGCAATGCTGACCTCAGGTGGCTGATGCCTGTAACATAAAGATCTACTGCTTCATAGGACATGCCAGCATACCTTTGTAATAGAGGAGTTTTGTCTATTAAGTCTTTAACATAGGCGTATTTCTGTTTGATGAGTTTTAATCTGTCACGTTCACTTCAGTGGCTCTGCATTGATCTGAGAGCAGACATTAAAACAAAAAACAAAAACAAAAAAAGTGTTATTTTCAGTACCTCATAATATGAACTTGACTTAAAATATGCAGGGTTAATTACTCATTGTAAAATTTATGACACCAACAAAACAGTTATTGTTAGCATGCATTTTACTTCTTAAAAGAACAGTCTGTGTGTGTGTGTTGGTTTGGGAAATAGTGAATGCGTTTCTCCTTGCAATGTTGTAAACAAATGATCATTTAAAAATAAAATAAATAACTATTGTACTGTAAATTAAAATAATCATAAGAGATTAATTTGCAATTAAACTCGGACTTCATCACGTAACGTCTAGCAACAGTCTGCTGTCTCATTATTTGGTATTGCAGTTCAAATATTGGTCAGTTGGTGGCAGTGTTGTTATGAACTCAGAAAGCGATTGTGTAGTCGACCAGACGACGAACTGACACAAATGCGATCAGAGGCTGACACAGATAAAGGTTTAACTTTATTTAAACCTTTTGGGGCGGTTTCCCGGACAGGGATTAAACTAGTCCTCGACTAAAATAAATGTAAGAGCTGTCCAAACTGACAACAACTTGCACGGACATATCTTTAAATACATCAGTGCCATTTGTTTTGCCTCAGAATGCACAAGTAATATTTTGGTAAGGTATGTTTGTTGAAACTATAGTTATATTTCCCAATTAAACTCAGGTCTAGTCCTAGTTTAAGCTAATCCCTGTACGGGAAACCGCCTCACAATCTTATAAACACAACTAATGCACACATAATACAGCAAGGTACGATTTGTATCACGTAAATGTTTTTTTTACGCTTGCACAAAGGTCAAACATTGTAGTGCATTTATAGAGTGTCTTCGAGGTCTAAGTGTATCTACATTAATATTTAAATAAAGTAGTTCGCTACTTACAGTGCCGATGCATAAAGTCATATAGTTGTGCTATTTTGGTTGGATGAAACCCTTCAAAAGAAACTATTTAAAAATAGTTTCAATTAATTAAAATATTACTGGTCCAGATCCTATTCAAAGCCTACTTACTGGCAGTACCATCAAATAAATTAACACAGATGTGCTATTACTAAAGTGCAACTTTATAAATACTGAGCATGTACAAAATACCTTTTATTTATAATACCAAAATACCATTTTAATTTATAAAATGAAATGCTTGTTTTTGATGTAACATTGGTATATTTGTGTTTGCCTTTCCATATTAAGAAAGTTTGCTGATAGGCAAAGTTAAACCCATGTTGTCATTTTCTGTCATTTTGTGCAAGGTTTGCAGAGTTAAAACAAAAAAGATAGGGCCCGTGGGCGATCACACTGGGAGCTCTCCATGGTCCTGATTCTGTGTTGCACTCTCATTGAGCCGCAGTTTGTTATATTTTCTAATGCGCCCTTTTGTGTTATTGTAAATAAAAACAAACGTTAAAAATGCTCGTTCCTTTGGTAAATCTTCTAACATGAACGCACGAGAATGTTAGACATTATAAATCGTGTTAATTGACCTGAGAGGTAAAGTAATTCTTTACAATTTCAACCTTTCTACGTATCATTTTTACGTAATTCAAGAATTTGTGCAGAACGATCTATCGCTTAATTTACACTTTTTTTTCAGCTGCCTGCTTCATTTTTTCATTTTGTCAAATTTGTCTGGGTCTAAGTGCACGGAGAGACAGTATACATATAGGGACCACTGAGGCCCTGACAGGTCATTGATAGCCAATGACAAAGTATAACCATACACCGTTTTGGCAGAAGTTTTAGGGAATGCGCAATAAAGGCACAACTGACAGCAATGCTGCACAACATCGTGGTGCAGTCTAGCCCTGTAGGTTTTGCAGAGAAAGGAGAGATTGTAGAAGATGGCGCATAAATGAATGACTAACTAATATAACAACTTCACACCTTGTTTTGTTTATAAAGTTGTCTGCAACAGTCCTGCAAGCTTAGTCTACCAAATTAGACTTTCAAAAAAAAAAAACATTATGGAATGTACACTTGCAGCCTTAAGAATAATGTAGCAGATTTATAGCGTATTAAATACGCATCATTCTGAACACCTGCCCCCTGGATATGTATTTTAAAACAACAATAATTCAGTAATAATGTAGAAAAGCTTTTAAGAAAGAGGCAATAAAACAAAAAGTGATTATTGCATATTTATTTATTGACGTGTCGTGAACCACAATGAACCATGAACACACTACATCTTGTTCTGCATAAAGCTGCTACTTACCTCTTCACAGAATCAATGGCATAAATAGATTTCAGAATATCGAGAGATTTAAGTGAAATGTACACAAATGTAATCTAATTTTGTTAAGTTATATCATGCATATCTTGGACCATACTTGGCAATAATGTCAACTGTCCCCTCCTAGCCTTGTAAACTGTGTTAAATAATCAGAAATTCTTGATGTGCACACTTTTCACATTATTAATTCAGAAATATTTGACACTACAATGCGAACTAATATAAATAAAATAGTGATTTTAAGTTTCATTAAATAAATTAACTTTTAGGTGAACAATTATAAAAGTACTTAATGGTTCTACCTTATTATTTGTGCTATTTTAATTATTTAAAATGTTTGTAAATTCACTTCTTGATTTAACAGATTAAGCCGTTTAAATTCAATTATTTTAATTGACCATAGACTGCGCTGATCAAATGCTGTATGGATAAAGTTTTCTTGCATTTATGCAAAGGCTTTTTGAAAGGTATATAGGGCCAAAAACAAAATTGTTCATAAATTACCTGCCCCTAATTTGAGTTGCGTTGAGAATAAATTACAAATGTAATTGTTCTCAGGTGAAAGGAAAGGACAGCTTCCAAAGAATCAAAATACCCCAATAATATAAAATATTTTTAGCAGGCCTTCTTCTCGAAGCATTTGTACACATGCACACCGACATAAGTTAGATTTCGTATCTCTGTTTAGAAAGAACTGTGTATTAAAAACAGCTAATAACTTTATCTGCTCTTTCTGCGGTTTATGGCAAAATAACGTAGCAATTAAAATTGTGCGATCAGCTCGATTGTGTTTATTTGTAAGATACGTTGCTAAACCCAGTAGATGGCGCACTCATACAGCAAAATATATAGGTAAATTCACGACACTTTGCAGCTTGAATCCGGTTGGGTGAGAGTATAAAAATCATCCACTTTATCCACGGTTTGCGGTTTTTTATTGTCAAACATCATCGTCGGCAGGATTAAACTATCGACGCTAAGTGACAGTCAGTGACTGCGCAAAGAGATTTCATAATAACACTCAAAACGTGAAGCTATACAACGTGAATCCGAAAACTACTCTAACGGTGAATACAAAACGATTTAACAACGTTATCATGTCTA
Organism: Paramisgurnus dabryanus; assembly: GCF_030506205.2. Taxonomy (NCBI): domain Eukaryota; kingdom Metazoa; phylum Chordata; class Actinopteri; order Cypriniformes; family Cobitidae; genus Paramisgurnus; species Paramisgurnus dabryanus. Next base: position 18,557,050 of record NC_133357.1, read on the forward strand.
TCATCAACTTCAATGTACTATTTTGAAAGCACGTAATCTAGTTCTTGTGTCTCCAAATAATGTCCACCGCCGCGAGGAGGCCCTCAACGCATCTATTTAGGCTATTTGATACTGGGAATTCAATCAATCAACATTTGGAAGTAATAAAAAATGAAATATATTCATCATATGAAATAAAGACTACGAGTATGCATAAAATAAAACTTGGATATAACATTAATTCAGTTAAAATGTTTTTTTAGTTCTAAACCTAATTTCGTATGGATCTCACTTTAGTGTTGTCATCGATTAGCTTATACCCGCGCAATTCTCGATGCTTGAGATATTCTTCTCTTGGCATTCACCGCGTGCCTTAATTGTATGGACATTAAATCAAGGTCCGCTGTGAACACGCAGAGTAAGAACTCTAGAACGCGCGCATGGCAGTCACGAGCAAAGCCCCGTTAGTCGAGCCCAGTATGACACTCAAATTTCGCGCCCTGACATGCACACTTAGACGCGAACTTGCGAAAAAGATTGAGATTTGAACATAAAACGAACACTTTTACTTAAACCTGCTTACCTACCTAATATTGTGCATTTAAAACACATTTTAGATCAACCAACACCCTAATAAACGATATAGCACACACCATGCTAAATTTGCACTAGACGACCCACTGAACATCGTTCCGTCCAGCACTTTAGTGATGTGGTCCATGTGTGATAAGGTTGTTACCGCACTCTCTTTGCTGCAGTTTGAAGAGAGATTAATGACGTGCACCATGCCTAAGCTCACACAATGGAAAATAAGTCAATCGATACATAGAGTGTACACTTGCGCTCAATACCGTTTTCCTCTTGGGTAAGAAAAACGAGAAAATACATATTTGCTTTGTGTCCATGGGTTTCTTCATTCGGTGTTTAAGTAGGCGCTCTTGTCCCTTTGTTCTTGATGTATTTGAAGAAATGAGCAATTGAGCCATCACGTGAGAAAGACTACTGTGTCACATCAAAAATTGTGGACAAAAACCCTTGCTGTACGTGCGTGCTTATATATAAAAGCGCACTTTCCTGATGTTTCCACAGCTGAGATGCTGCATCTCCTCTTCTCTATGCAAATACGCCCTCCTTCGCGGTTTAGCGCCGATGCACAATAGCGTTCCTCTTTTCGTTCGGTCGTATTGCGAAGAAACGTTAACAAAACGAAGAAATACATCAAAGCAAAACGTGCATTTCAATGAAATCCCTATTATTCGTGTGCTCTTTTCGGTTTCTGTTCTGTCCAATGACTTTGCGGAAGCTATGACGCTGGAGGTCTGTTCTTGACGATGACTTGCTTTTTCCCTCCATTCAAAACACTCTGCATCCCTCGGTAAATTTCATCCCCAGACGAGCATGCAGTCACCTCCGGCAAGCAATGGAGCCGGTTCCCCCCGACCTATCCCTTTTAATCTCGATCGTCCTCAGGCAGCGGTTTTTCGGTCCTGCCCTGTGTGTTTTTTCAGCCTCTCTGATCCAGTCTCGCGGATTAGAGGTCCTCTCTTCCCGTCCCAGACACGCGCAGCCTTCTGCTGATTGGGCTCAACGCAAGCGGATTACATTGGGACATAATGACGTCATGGCCCGGGCCCAAGTTCTCTCCCATTAGCCAAAGCCTCATCAACGAGATGTCCTTGAAATAGCGCGCGACTGACATTCTGCAAGGAAGAGCAGGACGTGCATTATGGACAGTTTTATTGCTTTGACCCTGCAAACGTGCTTTCATTCATATTTATAACGGAAATATTTAATGTAAAACAGTTGAACTGTCATCAACTGTAAAAAGTACATACCTGTACACATAAAAAAGGGTTCTTTAGAAAATAACATTTTAGGATACAGTATAGTGTTTTCGATATAATGTTTCAGGAATGTGCCTTTCTGTACTTAGCGAGGAAAAATCATCAGGGATGTACAATATTTTGAGTGCCAAGTGGGTGCAAATGTATTCGTTTGACAACTAAATAATGTCAACAAACACGATTTTGTTTCCGAATATGTTGCGTTTTAGCATACACTAAAGCTTTAAGAGTTTTGCTTCACTAATGTCCACTCAAAAATAATTTCTTAGGTTGCACCATGGAAAGTGGACCATTTCGCTGTTGGCGTAATTGTAGTTCTCGAATGCAGATGTTTTATGTCTGCGTTTTCGTTATACATTTCTGTCAGCTATTAAACTTACAGTGTTGTGTTTATTTATGTGTACTATCCTGCTACATTTTTTTTCGATCTTTTTTACTATTTTATCTGATTCTATTATTTTAAGTTATGTTTGTTTGTTTGTTTGCTTTGAGGATGTTTTAATAAAAAAATTATTGTAGAATTGTTGATATTTTTAGTCACAAAGGTCCCCCTTGTTCTCATATGAAGGATTTAATATTTTTAAACTTATTTGAGCTATTAGATACTATTTCATAGACATTTATTTTTTGACTTGTGTTGTATGTATAGCTTATTTTTACCCCTCCATTCGCTCTTATCTCAGCAAGACATTGAATACTGCATTAAAGAGAAAGCTAAGCAGTGAAAAGATTACAATTATATTTCTATTCGTGTAATTTGGTTGTTTAAAGATTTCCCCTTATTAATATTTTTTAATGAATTATTTTTAATTGTCTTGTGAAAGATAAAAATCCTAAGTATGTTTTATAAACAATACGAGTTTCGTTGACTTTATTTATTTATTTATTTATTATTACTGTTTGTCGTTTTAACCCAAAGTACAGCATCTTTTAAGCGTCTTTGACCTCAGTGACATTGGCACTAAATTAAATTATTGTTACCAATGTTATTTTTATAAATGAAAAAATAAATAAACGCACAAGAAATATTTAGCATATTACTTTAAAGTTCCTGAGCATTGGATTTTAAGAGCTTTTTAACCCACATCTCCTAAGAGAAAAGCTATAAGTCCCATGGTTTTTAAGATATATTCGAAAAAAAATAGTCTACACGGATACTTTTTACTGAAGACAATGCTCCGTATTTTTTTTTTTTTTTTTTTTTGCATTAGCTTACCACAATGATTTTGTCCGTATTTTGTTGTCATATTGCTGTCATATTATTAAGCCAAATCTAAACGAAAACCAAGATTCCAGCACAGAAATGCGGTCCAGTTGTGATGGGCCTATAAGCTTCAAAAGCAAGAAGTATTTCCTTCAAACGAAAAATTTGAGGTGATTTTAAACGCATGTTTTGCTTCTTTTCTCGTTTAGTGGTTTCAGATTTTTTGCCACGCAAATCCTGACTCTGAAGGCCTTCCTGGCTCCAGAGGTTAACGATGGCCACCCGTCCATAGCTGATGGTGAGAGGAGGACTAAAGGAAGAGAAAAGACAGAAACTGCGCGCAGAACTCCGTCAGTAGGTAATTTCTCTTCGGCCGAGCGGCCTCCTCGTCTTAATGCGTGAAGGAGGAGCCGTTCAGTTGCATTACAATGACATTCAGTCCCAATTCATTCAGGCGCTGTCTAACGGTCTTTGGATAGAAAATCCACCCCATCGGGGGCACCCTCTCATTACGCCCCCAATCCCAACACACACTCACTACAATAGGCTCAACAAAGGGCTAGGGAGCGGGCCTCAGTGCTGCGCGGCCCGGGCACTGAACTCTGGGTTCCAGCGAGAAAATACGTCCTTCAGTGTTGATGTTACGAACAACGTGTTAAAGTGTTTTGTTGTTTCAAAAGGCCCATACTCAAACGATTTAAGAAAAAAGACGTCACACGCGTTAGTTTCATTAGGGTAATAAAGGTGAACAAGCCTAGCCATAGTGCTGTGTGTGTGTACAAATATTGCACGTCAGTTGGGGTTGCTATTTGCCTATTTTGTCCACGTGGTTAAAGCATTCGTCATCTTGGTAGCAAGCAGTACAGGAATTGTTGATATGATTGATTTGGACTACTGTGGTGGAGCTTGTGGGAGCACAAAAATGCACGTAAACAATAAGAGAGAATGCAAAGTGAAAGTTATGTTTACCTTTTTTACAACCTCTTATATACTTTATTATTATATACTTGCATCAGCCTCTTAGAGAAATAATGATTTAATGTCAAAACTAATTGTTGTAGGCTAATAGGTTTGTAATAAATGACCAAAAAAGTTACTTTAATAGGCTATTTGTAGAAAAAATAATAAATATGACAATTTGTCACATTCAAATTCTTTTATTATTAGGCATAATTGTATTATTATTATTATATTTATTAATTTTATTAATTCATTTATTTTGTAGTGGAAAAAAGTTTTTTTTTTTAGAAATGAGAAAATGTTATAAACAACAAGACGAACGAAGAGGTAATACAATGTGCGTCGTTTTTATCTTTACGCTTTTCGCCCTGTGTGTCTCTCTTGTAGAATTGTAAAAACAACAACACGGAACGTCTCAAATTTATTATTATTATTATTATTATTAAGTATCGTTTTTGCTGTCTATAATGCATTTTCAGAGTTTTTCCCAGAGAAATCATACCGATTTTCGAATTGACGTTGAAGGCGTAGACAGGCACAGCTGGGCGCTTTACTTATGCTGCTATTCAAGCAGAGGACGGAAAGGTCATTTCTCCGGACCGGTGCGCCTGGGAAACGCGCTGAACACGACCCCTGCGTGTCCACTCATTCTAACGTATACACGCATGATCTCCATACTTTGCTTTTTAATTATCAGAGATCATTCTCTGCCGTTTAAAATGACATATACCTGTTGGAAGTCCATTGGTTAGATTTTAAATCAATGCACGATTACGGTAAAGTCATAAAACCTCTCTTATAGTGGTTATTTTGCGAAAGGAAAAAGGTATAATGCCTACTTGTTTAGAGAGGTATGGTAAGGTGTAACTTTGCAAACATTTCCTGAGAGCAGAAGCAGAAGGACCCTCAAGTATTGTCTGAAGAAATAAAGAGAAACACCCTCACAAAAGAATCCATTGTCAAGCCTGAACAATCTGCGGGGCCTCATAAGCTGTCCTCCACAATCAAGATGGTGGCCAATGATTTCAATGCAAGTGGGGCCTGCACTTTCCAAATGATAATCATATAGCGCACACACATCCATATAGTACACTACTGTACTCAATTTCAGACAGTTGAGGTGTGGAGTTTTTTATTATGAAAATAGTCAGAAATAGCGAGAAAATAATAATGTAAATGTATATAAAATTGCGAAATTTTTAATAGCCTACTTAAATATATAGCCTATGTTACATCGAAAACGTAACAAAATTCGTTTGCACGGGATTTTGACCAATTTTCTCCGATTAAAAGTTTAGACCAAATTGTCTTTTGTTCTTGTCCGTCGATTGTCAAGTCTGATCATTACATCGGTAAAATTCTGGAAATATTATGATTCTCTGTAAAACGAAAACATTTGTAAATGAAAATGTTTTAGCATTAAAAATACAATAATAAAAAATAAATGAGTAAATGCAAAAAATGTAAAAGCCCGTTTTTTTATTTCGAGCGCTAGTTTAAAAACCTCATTGTTGACATGCTCGTGCTAGATCTCTTTTATGGTTTACTTCATTCTGAAATACTATATTTGTTAACATTTTTCTTTAGCTGCTAATTAGGCAGACACCTTGTTACACACACACACACACACACACACACACACACACACACACACACACACACACACACACACACACACACACACACACACACACACACACACACACACACGCACACACACGCACACACACACACATTCTGGTTTCCATGTTTTGTGGGGACATTCCATAGACGTAATGTATTTTATACCACACAAACTGTAGATTCTATTCCCCTTACCTACCCCAATCCCTAACCCCAACCATCACACAAAACTTTCTGATACTTCACACTCTCAATAAACATCATTCTGTTTGATTTATAAGCATGTTTCCTCATGGGGACATCAAAATGTCCCCACAAGGTCACAAAAACACTGGTATTCCTATCTTTATGGGGACAATTGGTCCCCCAACGTGATAATTACCAGGCACACACACACACACACACACACACACACACACACACACACACACACACACACACACACACACTTTATTTTTAAAAATTACTAAGCTTCAAGCTGTAAAAAACAAAGCAAAAAATCTTCCTCAGTTTAAGCAAAAAAATGTTTTACTACAATACAATTTTTTTGTGTGACCTTCCAGCTTTAGCATCACAAAAGATACAACAGTCACAAAGGCAGTTACATTTTCTCATCTCTGTAAAAACCAAAAACGTAATCGAGGACCGTTTCCTTCCCTTCTTCCTCTTTGGCTCTTTTATTGTAACATGTCTCTGACCTGAGCAGACTGCATGACATAGAATATGACACAAGAATACATTCTAGCTGGCTGCATCTCTTAAAGGATTTCCTAGTTTTTTTTAACCAACCGTATGGGTGTGAGACTCAAAAGAGTCATGTAAATATATAAAATAAATGAAATCAGTGTGTTGTATGCATTCGGTCATAATGCTCCTCAGAATTATCGACACTTTGCCTCTCGAGGTACTCTGAGTGTCGATATCAATGCAGGAACTTCACTCCAGCTAATAAATGTCAACATCAGCAGCGATTGATCCGTTTGCACCACGGCTGGGACGGTATGACAGTGTTTGCCTGATCTAGCTGCTATCCGCTGCACCTTGAGTGCACCAAACTCATCCATCCGAATCTCTGATATATCCTGCAGGATGATGTTTTAACAAGCATGCAGATGTTTTTGCTGAGGCTGAGCGTGGTGGTCAAAATCCTCACCGTGTATAATTATTTATGTTTACACGAAAATGTCTCAGTCTTCTAAAATGGATGTGTATTCGTGCCTGTACACTGTAACTCCTGCATTTAATGCTTCTTTCTGCACATCCCACCTTGCCATTGCCACAATGAATTGATAGCCACTATGCTCATTTGTAAAGCCCTCATGCTCATCTGGAAGTTACATGACGTATTGAATAAATCAGTGATGGCTTCTTGGTTAACACTGTGCATTCCCAGTTTTACACAAACAGAATGCTGTCCTCCTTACAGTTGCCGGTTGTCAGAGCCATTAGCTCGTATACTGCGATGTCCAAAGATGGCTGAAATAATTCCCCTGTACTTAACTCTTTTTTTTACCTCTCTTTTTCTTGACTTCCCTCATAAAGCCATGTCTGGGTTATAAGTCTTATTGTAACTATAACCAACAGCCTGAAGTAACAGTACAATATACATGGTATGCACAACATGTTATATTTTTAATAAGAAAATAGCCAAATGATTTATTTGAAGTAGTATTTCAATAAGCAAATTCATCAAAGATGTTTCTTTTAAAATTATTCAAAATATTTCTATGCACACATACACATATGCACATACATTTTTAGCTACCATCAGTGCTGCTTGCTTTGCTGTGTTTTAATGAGGGATGCAGTTGTGCAGGGTTTAACACGCAGCTCTTTTAGCTTCGCCTCTGCTCTGTTGTCTCCAATCCCACTGTGCTATAACCACCGTATGGTGACTGTAGCAAGGTTAAAAATACTACCATGAGCATTACAGTGAATGTGCATATGCCTAGTTGTGTTTATTGTATGAATTTATGTAATTATTTAAACCGACCGAAAAAATTTTTAAACTGGTAAGGATTAGTAGTCTTTAAAGTCTAACCAGAATTGACTGCAGTGGTCACTGAAGCATAATTTACTATCAGGCCAGAATAGGTTGTAGTCGGCAGTCATTAATTTATAGTCACCGTAGTCCATCCTAAATTACTAGAATGATGCAAAGGTCACCTCCATTCTTAATATTCATAATTCATAGCTCCTCAAATAGGAGGAAAGAAAGCAGTGAGAGAGTTCATGTACCATGTCTCTAACAAATGCATTCATAATTATTATTTTATATCATTCTGTCGTAATCTCTTCTGGTACCGAAGCGATGATCTCATAACACTCATTATCTGTCAGGTAGTAGTCCCAGCTGAAGCTCCTCATACATTTGTAGGAAAAATGTTGCAGGATTTTGGTTAGAAATGGTGTCATCTCTCTCGTTCCCAAGGTCTCGGAGAGAAAGGATGAAGAACGTAAAGGGGGGAGGGGAAGCCTGAGGGGATGAAAACTGACATCTTCAGAAAGGTCAGGTTTTGCCATGTTCTGTTTTTCCAGATCAGGTCCTATAGGGTTGACAGACATTTTTGAACACATCACAAAGATGACTGACTGATCAGGTAGCCCTGTTTCCTTTAAAGTACAATTGGAGAGAAAGGTGTAATACAATAAAATATACATCTGTGTTTCTGTCACTTACATTTAGCGTATAAACACTTAGAATCCACTTGACATTTATGCACACCTAAAGTGCTTCGGATGTGCGTGCACACACAACTTCTCCCACAATTCATGCATTCTCTTTGACATGAAATTGGCAAGGCTTGGTTTACAATCTGTACCAGGTGATGTTCATGTTGGCCATGGACCATCGGACAGCACCATTTCTGGCTAGGCCTGGCCCTGCAACATCACTGGAATACTGTCCACTGTTGTAGCTCAGGGCATTGGGAGGGGGAGACGGTGGGACAGAGTCGGACACTCTAAGCACATTAAGAGGGGTTGTCTTTATTGGACGTGATTGGTCTTAGTGATTTTATTGGCTTCATTGACTGTCTCTCCAGTATTTATCGGCCCTCTACACGCGCTGTGTCTAGCTAGGCGCATAGCGGCATAACGGAGAGCAGATATGAATCTGATGTGACAATAAAAGGGCAATTATGTACAGTGAGTAACAGAGCTGCTTCTTTTCACCTGGTAGAGGAAAAGGGAAGGGTGAGATAGAGAATGATTTTCTTCTTCCCATTCAGGGCAGTGTCATTGTTAAACATGGTGTTCTCAATACACAATAGATATATATGGAAATGCAGCATGCTCTTTGTGATGTATATGAATGACCGGTGAATGCATCTTTAACAGCAGGTCACATATAAACTGTTTCAGCTGTTTTTATTTCACTGAGGAATTAAGAGTCATATAGTTTTATTTAAGGGATCGTTTTGCATGTAGAAAAGGTTCTGCATTTAAATATAAAGGTTATTTTGCACCCTGCATCTGAAATCGACTACCATTCTGTATTTTATTTATATATATATATATATATATATATATATATATATATATATATATATATATATATATATATATATATATATATATATATATATATATATATATATATATATATATAATATAGTATGCGAAAATCAGTATGCAAAAGCCTATGTCCGAAAGCTCAGCATGCAAAAAACAGTATGCGAAGAATACTGCAGAGATTTCTCAGTGTGCATCTGATGAGAGCCTTCGGAGCCACTAAAATTAAAAAAGTTATTTTATTTTAAATACAGGAAAACGATCAGCCTAGTGGCTCTTTTACAACTGTATGTGATGTAGACGGTTTCATCGGATGCACATGCTTTTTCACGGTTACACGCCTGGCTCGATGTTAGTTTATCAGTATGGCTAGTGGCTAAACTGACCTCTGGAACAAATACCTTGTTGAAAATAAAAATATTTCAGTTTACCAAAGGGAGATGGCAAGCATGGATCACAGGCAGGCTCGGCAGCCAGTCAAAAATTCAAAGATCTGTCGCTAATATTTTATACATTTATTTTACGAAGTAACGTTAGCGCTCATTAGTAGTTAATACACTTTTAGCTTTGAACTAAAGTAATTTACTTATTTATTTACTCTACAAAGAATCTGTTGTTGTTGATTCTTTGAGAAAGTCTAGAGAAGTTATGTTTGGGCCACAAAAGCTGTTTGTTTATGTTGTTAACGCTGTCTATAGGTGCCAATACATTTATTTGTTGATATTAAATTGTACCGTTTTAAGAAAACCTGAGTAAATAAATGTCTCTGTTGTTGTTACTATGTCATAGATGATTGAACTATGTCTTACATGACAATGAAAGTAGGGTTGAATGCATTGCAACTATACATACATTTTGGAACATACCATTTTAATGGTCAAATCCTTGATTCGATTACATTTTTGATTCTAATGTCACAATTCGATTCTTGATTTTTACAAAAAAAATTTGAAAGCACAATAAATGCTATGCCATTTTTAGACTAGACTTTTATGAAAGTATCTGACGTTAAACCTGGAGATGCCCTGCCATGTTAGTCGTGCTGCCAGTGGAAAAGTATGGTACACGCACATACCTGATAAAACCAATCTTCCTGTCAGATGAACATTCCTGTCAGTACTTTGCACCTTAAAGGAGCACGCCCACATTTTGGGAATTTCGCTTATTCACAGTATCCCCCAGAGTTAGATAAGTCCATACATACCTTTCACATCTCCGTGCATGCTGTAACTCTGTCTGACGCAGCACTCGCTAGCTTAGCTTAGCACAAAGAGTGGAAGTGAATGGCTCCAACTAGCAAACTGCTCCCAATAAGTGACAAAATGACGCGAACATTTTCCTATTTATATGTTGTGATTTGTATACTTGGGCGGAGTGATTTGCTCACAGCACCAGAGAAGCCCCTTGGTGAGGAGCAGAGAGTTCGGTCAGAGTTGTGCAAATCACTCCGCCCAAGCAGCAGTGCTTCACCTTCTGAAAAATAGTTCCCAGTATATAGCTATACTATTGTTAAAAGATGGCTGTGTCTCATATGACCTTGTTATTTGTACACGGTGTGACTATACAAATCACAACACATAAATAGGAAAATGTTCGCGTTATTTTGTCACTTATTGGGAGCAGTTTGCTAGCTGGAGCCATTCACTTTCAGTCTTTGTGCTAAGCTAAGCTAGCGGTGTCAGAGTTACAGCACGCATGGAGATGAGAAAGGTATGTAAGGACTTATCTAACTCTGGGGGATAAGCTGAATAAGCTAAATTCCCAAAATGTGGGCGTGTTCCTTTAAAAACGCGCTTTAATTACCGTCAGACAAGACAGATCTCAGTTCAGAGAAACGACTGTCACAGAAGCCGCTCTGCTGTGCACGCGTGTGTGCTCTGATTGTGTTGAGCTGAAGGCGGGAGGTGCATGCTTTTTTGTATCCGATGTAAAGAGCAGCGTGTGTGGTGTCTCCTGCATCTGTCATGCTATCTTTTGACTGGTTGTAGCTCGCTAAGTTACAGGAGGTTGACTCACAGCACTCAACACATATTTTTTTCCCGCTTGGCAAGCCGAGCGGACATGACATGGGGGCGTGGCAGCATCGACGATTCCATTTTTTAATTCGAAGTTCAAGGTTGTGACTTAATTGCGATCGATTTCGATTTAAAAACAAAATCGTGACACTCTTATGTATGATGGGATTGTTTCATTAGACAAATCTGAGCATAACGCATTAATCCGAACCTGATTTTGTGCGCTCTGATTGGCCCAAATATGGAGGTGGTGAAACCTGAATTGGAAAACTGAGCATTTATTCATGGTATGAGATTTTATTATTTTTAAACATACAAACAACATCCTAATAAACTGTAACTCAGTAGAGAATTGTTCTAGTTCGGTCATGGGTTCGATCCCAGGATCACGCATACTAATAATATACACTTAGAAATCAAAGATCAGTTTCAACCCAGCGTTAGATCAGAAAAGGACAGAAACAGTTTTTGGGTTAAGTTAACCAAGAAAATATTTGACCCAACCCAGCATTCTGAATTGAAACAATAGTTTACTGATGTGCAACTTTAGTAAGATCTCTTGACAGAAATGCAATGCAATGCAGAATAATATACATAACTTAAAAAAAATGCTTGGTTATTTTCAACACAGCGTTGGGTCAAAAAGGGTCAAGCCCACAGGCTGATTTGTTCCTTTTTGACCCAACGCTGGATTGAATATAACCCAGGATTTGTATGAGTAAGGGTTAAACAAATTTTCGCCTTTGTTAAAAGCATCTGTCGAATGCATAAATGTAAACATCCTTACATGCCCCCTTTAAATGTCAAAACATGAAATTTATGTAAAGCTATAAATATTGACTTTAGTGATGCTTACCGTATATTGCCCAATCTTGAGCAACACTATGTCCTCTTTGGTTTAGGGTAAATACAATTCTCAGAACATGACCCTTGAGAAAATAACTACATGTGTCCTGGTATTAACCAGGCTATTTAAGGAGGATTTGTGTTTGATGATGCTCTTTGGTCCGCACTGCAGGACTCTATGTGAAATGCTGTTGTGGTGACACTGGGGTACGTGTGGCTCTGCGAAAGCACAGCACTCATTGTGCCTAAAATCTTAAGTGATATCTCTCTTTTCACTTCTTGTCTTTCTCCTTTGTTCTCAAATATTCCCATTCTTGCTATTTCTCACTCACTGTTCTCACAAGAAAATGTAAGAGGCACATTTACTGCCAACAATGGATGGAAATATTTTCAGGTTATTGCGTGTGTTGGTGTACTGTATATGTTTGCAAACGTGTGGTACCGGGAAGTGTCTTGGTAATTGGCAAAACAGGCTGATAAATAATTTCCACTTTTTCCTTCTGTATGTGTGAGAAGGTGGTGTAAAATGATCAGAATTATTTATGCCCATTATATCCAATTAAAGCCTGTGAGTGCTGTTGTGCTGTTTTATTGTGCTATAAACTGCTCCTGCATGTGCTTCAGTAACCAAACACAATTGAGCTCCGATGCAGGCCATCTCACTGGCAGGATCTCAGTCAGAAGGTCGGGAGGGTGGGTGGGGGTTCGAGCCCAGAGGAGAAGGAACAGAGGAAGACGTTAGGGGGTGGTTTTGGCTGTGGCCTTATGGCATTAGGGTCTTTGTTAGTTTTGGAGAGAATCCTAGTTGTAGTGTTTAACAGGTCATTCTTCCACTTTAGGCCTATTAAAGTCTTGGCTAAAGAGTCATGTAAACTTAAAACAGTTCATATAGCCTCCAACTCCCTGTCATACTATGCCAATCTAATGGCTGCACCCATTATCCAACTCTGTTGTCATGGAGAGCTGCTGGTTTGTCTCCGTGGAAACCTTGATTGGCCAAGATGTGCTGATATGGTCAACTGAGGAGGACTAATATCATTCAGTCTGACATGCTCGATGATTTAACCTTCGTATGTTATGACTGAAATCAATTTACGTTAAAAACAAAACGGACAGATTTGTGTTTGTATGGTCACATTTTTGGGAAAAGTATTCAGAGCCCTTTTTCCGATCAAGGCCAGCTTGTTCCAAATGAGACTGACCGTATGCAGTGAGGTTTCAGAAACTCGCCCGGGGTCCAAACACATACAGTAGCGCCTGCAAGGTTTTCATCATTCCAAACTCATCACTGACTCATGATCTCCTCTAGCTGCCGCTCTTCTGTTTTAAATCTAAGATCATTTAAGACCCTTAGCATTCAACTACAGGTTCATAGGTTTATATGATGAATGTTTTCACGTATTTTTCTCATCATTTTATAACATGTAGAAATTTTACTGTTTTTGCTTCTGTAAAATAGGAATAACATGTAACTCCTTAGATGCACAAAATAGATATAAAGAGAGAATGCATACTCTTTGTGTCAACTCTAGCACGCTTGTATTGTAGTGTATTTGCAATAGATTTTATATGCGGCTTGTTTTATCTTTTGTTTTAAAATGCATTTCTCTGGTCGTTAGAGATACCATAATTTGTGATAATTTTAAAATTGTAATTTTTTGCTAACTGTATAAAGAAAACTAAAATGTCAAAATATAATGACACATGCTCATGCTTTATTTTATCACTTTTGGACAGTTTTGTACTAATGAGGAAGTCTAGAGATCAGTATACATTCCAGGATGCTAAATTCTGGTTACTGTACTTAAAATTTGTACAGTACTGTTTTGCTGCACTCTTTTTTTATATTTGTGTACTTGTAATTTATGTTTCCTTCTATTTAGTTTACTTGAAATCTCCTTTTTGATGGATTTCATTGTACAGGAAACAGCATTTGACAAAAGATCTTATAAAGACCCAAATATGTAATAACAATTGGAAAAACGCACATGGCCCTTCCCTTAACACAATCAAGAGTGTCCATTCAGGTTACAACAGTTTTTGAAAGTTGAGAGAGATGGCAGCTTTCCAGCAAGTGGGTGTGGTTTCAGCTCCGACATCAGACACACCCCCACCATTTGAGAGCAGAAAATGGTGCAAATTTTTTCAAGATTTTGATAACTTATTTTAGTTACTTGCCATTTTTTCCATCATTCAGATTTGGTTGGGTGGTTAATAACACATTTATCTGTGATTGTCGCAAACTCAAAAACACATTTAATATCTGACTTTACAGTGACTTTAAAGAAGTTTAATTTTCTTGATATTTTTTAAATATACTTTCGGTAACACTTTACAATAAGGTTGTTTTTGTTAAAATTAGTAAATGCATTAGCTAACATGGAATAATAATAAACAACACGTCTACAGGATTTAATTATTTTAGTTCTTATTTTAATTTTCAGCATTTACTAATATATTAATGTGAAAAGTTGTATGTTAACATTAGATAATGCACCATGAACTTACATGAATAACTGTGTTGGAATTAACCAACATTAACAAAAAAATGGATAAATGATTTTAATCTACATTAGTAAATGCCTTAGTACTGTACATGAACTAACAATGTTATACAACCTTTTTTTTTAAAGTGTTACTATATACTTTTATGTATAGTAGTGATATGTTTAAATGTATATATGTCCTTTCTTGCATCTTTAATGTATGGTGTCAGAATATGAAGATCTCAGATGCAAAATCCTATAAGTACATTTGAAATTAGCTTTTTTATCAGATTCTGCCAACCAACTGGTATTTCTGAATGACCCGAGGTCGGGATTAAGTGGATTTTAAGTGAAAGTATTTGATGAATGTATACATGTCATAAGCATTCTGCTAATATTATTATTTCATTTTTGGACCATGGTGGCTTTTAGAGGCTTTTGCATCTGAGCTGTTCATATACAGACAAACTGCATCTTCTACTATTTTTATTGTTGCACTGTTTTGTTTTAATGTTGATGCAGTGAACTCTTCTTTATGTTGAGCATGCAGCCTCACTGTGTTGTGTGTTGTTTCTGTGCTGACAACCAAGACATTTGTGTAAAGGAATTCTGAGTGTGCTATTGGTTTATTGACTCTTAAAGTTTATGCTAACGCTTTTATTAAAAGTGGATTAATAGGGTTTGGTACAGAGATGAAGTTTGACTTCCTTGTCCTTTCCAAAATTTCATGCTGTTCTCCTCACATCCTCTCCTTCTCCACTCACTTATCTGTTTTTCCATGTTGGCTTTTCATTCGTCTTCTGGTTCTTTTTTTCTATCTCACATCCTCTTCCCGCCTTTCTTTTTTTCTTCTTCTCCTCTCTCATCCCTCTCACTATCCTGCATGCTTCAGCACCCCCCCCCCCCATATCTCTCTGGCTCTGCCTTTGCTTGCCCGCAATTTATGCTGATTGGACCAGCTGTTCCACTTAAAGTTGCCATGGCAACCACAACCGGTCACCTAGCAACCGTGCCCATCTCTCCGAGCTCTCCACAGGCAGAGAGGGAGGGTGAGAGAGAGAAAGGGTTGGGGGGCATTTGGAAGATGGCAGTAGTTGTGAAAATTCCTTTGGATTTATTTTCAGCGAGCACGTATTTATTTTTATTTTGTTTTGGGTTCAATTTCCATCCATTCTCTCCAGGAGATGCCATAAAGGAAGTGTTTTGGGTCTTTTTAGTCAAATAAATTGTCAATTAACTTCGAATCTTATCTATATTGCAGTGTAGATGCTCATAAAACTTGACAAAATTAATCTTTAGCAGATGCACGCATTTAAAATTGCCAGTCTCTTTTGGGAAAATGGATCAAAAATAAATAATTAATTGTGCACTACACAGATTTTTGCTTTCTAGAGTTGCTAGATTTTTCTCCGTAATACCACTAGCCATTAACTACAAAGTCGCAGATCACCCTTCATGACTGTAATAAAAGGCATGAATCCTATGGTTTGTTCTGTTTTAGAGAGAATATGTCAGCACAAGATTAAAAACAATTTCTTAGTTTTAAACAATCATTTTTTAAGTTGAAAAAATAAGACATTGCTTTCATTGTGTTACTTACAATGTACAATTTGTATTTATTATTTTAATGCTTTGTTATTTTCACTACATTTACAATTTTGAGACACTTTTATTCAAAAATAACAATGGCCCATGTCATAGTGACTCTATGACTTGACTATATTTTGATAACAAATTTGTACCCAAATGTGAGCCAAACCTCCCTTTGGGGATGATCTCATCTGTATAACGCTATAAAAATATAGTAAATAAAAGTTGTTTTAATTGTGAAAATGCAAAAAGTTTTCTTTTAGGGTTAGGTTATAGTATTTATAACTAGTGCTCTATAAAAACAATAGTAGTCTATGGAATTTCCTCATTTAAACATATAAGTAAGTGTGTGTGTGTGTGTGTGTGTGTGTGTGTGTGTGTGTGTGTGTGTGTGTGTGTGTGTGTGTGTGTGTGTGTGTGTGTGTGTGTGTGTGTGTGTGTGTGTGTGTGTGTGTGTGTGTGTGTGTGTGTGTGTGTGTGTGTGTGTTATTGTAGCACTGTCTCTCTTAACTTTTCTCTGGCAGCTTTTTTTATGCAGTGGATCCTCTTGCGCTGCTTATTATCTAACATGTTAAAGTGGAGCGGCTTACACACTGCTTAGAGGTAATTGTGTTTCCTGCTGACCGTTGACCCTCACATCTCACTTTAATCTTACTTTAATCTTGCCTCACTCTTACCTGATCTCAGTCCAGCACATTCTGATGGCGTTTGGGGACAGATTCTGAGTAATGAAAAAAAATCTAGAGATGCTGCCCTAATGTGTTGACCAAATAATCTAGAACGCTTGTTTCAGAAGACACAACTACCTAGACCTCAATAAGATTAAAGGAACAGTATGTAAGAAATGTATATCAATGAATCATAAAATGGCCCTAATATGTCACTAGACATTAAGAAATCATTTTCTTTTCAAATAGACAGCAGTGGTCTGGTCAGGATTTTGTCATTTAAAAAGTGGAGTTGCAGCCCTCAACTGATGTTTATGTTGTCATTTTGTGTATTGGCCACCAGTTGTGTGATTGCAGTACCAGTTTTGCCCACAATCCTACATACTGTTCCTTTAAATGGAGAGAAAAATATTTCTCTTGAGAAAACGAAAAAAGAGCGCAAGAAATATTACAAAACATCTCCATCATAAGTTGCGTTTCTATTATTGCGCAAATTGAAATGGCAAATTGAAAAACTGCAATTTCCCCAAACATCGCATATATCGCAAAAAAAATTGTGAGATGTTTTTTTTAGGCAAGTCAATGAAGGAATATATTGCTAAACTGCGATGGAAACTTTTTTGCATTTACAGGTCAACTGACGTGCGTAAAATTAACATAATCATTCTTTAAAAATGGCGCAATATGTTTGATAAGAGGACAAGGCTTAAGAGGTGTGATCAACTTCATGTGGCGTCACAAGAACCGTCAAGTGCATGACATCAAAATACAGTATTTTGATGTCATCCGTATGAAGTCGAACACACCTCACACACAACATCGCCATGTTGTTGTTGTTGTTTTTTTGGAATGACTTATTGCTAGACCTGTAAATTGCATTTAAGTCACATAACATCATGGTAACGTGAGTTATTTTGCAATAGTTTTTCTTGACATTTTGAAAATAACGGTAAAGTTTTGCGCAAATCTTTAATGGAAATGCAGCTATAGTTTAAGAAGAAATCTTATCTGTTACAAACTGATTTAGGATTTGCCAAGTCTGCATTCAAAAGTCACTATTATTGAAAATTTCAATATGAACCCCAAGTTAACATTACAATCACTCTAAAAACAAACGGTGCTATGTAGCACCAAAAGTGGTTCTTTGCTTGTAATCATAGTAGAACCGTTTTTAGTGCCATATAGCACCAGTGAAGCACCTGTGTAGAACCAAATAGGGGCCATATAGCACCACATATGGTTCTACATAGCACTATATGGATACACAGGTGCTTCACCGGTGCTATATGGCATTAAAAACGGTTCTTCTATGATTACGAGCAAAGAACCACTTTTGGTGCTATATAGCACCATTTGTTTTTAGAGTGTACATAAAGTTTACAACTCCTTATTGCATTTTAATGCATTTTTAACAGTTGTCTCATTTGTTTTTATTTTTATTTCTCCTAAGTAATTTGAGGAGAAACATCTGAATTTAAGTTGACACTTGAATGAAATACAGCTGAGAACTCAACGATGAGAAAGCTAAACCTGAGCAATAAAAATGTCCTCTTAATAAATCACAGGAACATCTAAGGTCCTTGTTATCAGCAGATATCTGTCTCAGCATCTAATGTTTTTGTGTGAATATTGTACGGATGTTAAAGCAAGTGTTTGAGTTTGCTCTTGTGTGAACCCATCCGTGTTGATATGTGATGATGGCGTGTCAAGATGTGAGTGCGTTTTCTGTGCACGTGTATCACTGTATTGTGCTCTCACTTTCCTCCATGAAGTCCTACGCGTAATACCAGGCAGCTTTTCACTTAAAGGTGAGATGTGCTTTCGACTCTCTCTGTTGGACTGAAGAGCTCATGTTTATTCATGTTTTTAAGAGCACTCTTGTTTGATTTAGCTGAACAGGCCAGTTTTCCTGGCTTTCTTACTCTTCTGTACTTTAGAAACACATTCATATGGAAATGACCACCTACTTACCTGTTCAGTATTTGTCTCTCTTTACCCATAGAGGTCAGTCTTCCTGGAAAACTGTCTGTGCTTATTTTATTGCTATTCTGCTATCCTCCTTTCTCCCATCGCTTTTTCCCTTATTTTCTCTGCAGGGTGAAAGTGATAAAACGATTCTGCCAAAAAATTTTTTTATAGACAACCAAAAGGGTGTAAGTGCTTGTATGTGTGAATTTATTTATGTGTTGAGTTTGAATGTATGCGTGTTTATGTTTCTCGCTCTCTCTTTCGTTGATCTGTCCTCCTTTGACTCACATTGTAGAGGCTTGCTTCAAGGTGTCATAGCAATATGACAGTACAGGATTTGGGCTGCACGGTTCAAGTCAGGGCGTCAGTTCTGTCTATTGGCATTCTAACACTCTTGAGCTCTCTGTGTTATAAATACATCCACCTGTGGGGGAGTGAGTGAGTCAGATGTCCCTCCTGAACAAGGCTGCCCAATATTGAGTACCAGTTGTACATTTTTCTGAAGATAACTCACTAGCACGATGCCCAACTATGCAGTTGGTGTTGTTTTCTGAGTAGTCGTATTGTAATGCAATGCAGTTTTTAGGGTATGCTGAATAGTTGTTAGGTAGTTGCTAATGTAAGGCGTTCTGGGTAGTTGAAAGGTGATTAGATACACTAAACTATAATCTACTTAGTAGATAAATGGCTTTGTAAATCCACTCGCTTAGAAATGTATCACCAAGTTGCAGAGTTTGTCTCTTTTTTGTGATCTATTACTGGTTCAAATGTGTTGTAGACCGCATGTCAACTGATAAAAATCAATTCATTAATTCTCTAAATCTGCATTTTTTTCTGCAGGGTCGTGGGGGCTGCTATCTCAGCTTCTTAGGCTAGCAGGGTATACCTTGATGGTCAGTACATTGCAAGGCAAATCATTGAACCATAAATACTAATATTGTTTGTGTTTTCATAAAAACAACAGCGATTTTCGATTTATTTGGAAATTTTTGTTTGCTTGCTCGTTTTCGTCAGCTCTGATTCCACTCACCCTCCCACGTTTTGTTATCATCTCTTCGTTCGCTTGTCATTTTGGATCCCACTGGCTTGTCTGTTTGTCTCCCTTCACATTTGCTTTCTGCTTCAGATTTCTCTCATGATGTTTGAGTGAGAGAGCAGAACACAGAGCACTGATTGGATCATAATTATGTGTTTATATACTAGAATATTACATCTTAGCTGTGAATGTCACCGCAGCACACATGCGTGCCTGCACCACACATGCGTGCCTGCACCACATGCATATGCACAATAAAAGTGATTTGTTTGTTGATAAAGGTGTATTAAATAATGTCACTATAAAACTGGGGGCTGTGTAATAGTCCCAAGTTTTATGGCATTTTAAAAAATAGATTAATTTAAATTCTGTGTGATTAAACTTAAGAAATATAAGGCCACCGACCCACAGCACTACATTGCATGATTTAATCTGTTTTGTTTTAATTCAAATTCTTTGAGAGTTTGAGATGATTTTATGGCATGAATTTTCTTTGGGAGGCGGTGAAGTGGATGCATGCACTGTAAAAAGTAAAAGTTGCTATATTTAAAAAATCTTACTTCGATTGGTAAAAACATTTTCTAACTTAAAGTAAAAATGTTGTGAATAAAAAAAACTACTTTAGTTGGTTACACCTAAAATATTAAATCATTTTCAACTTAAATTTTTCACTAAACCTCCTAAGACCTGGTGTGTCCACATACATGGACATCACATTTTTTGTTGTTTGCACCATAATACTTAATTCTGTGTAACTGGAACCTGTTGTACACAAATGTGAACAATTACACTGCTTCATGTTCTAAGAAAATATTTGGTTATTATATTTATTGGTTCTTCCTAAGCCCAAATAGCTGGAAGAAATCTAAAATGCAACCAAACCAAAGCTCGGGTCTTATGAGGTTAAAGTGAAAAAAGTGAACAGACAGGAATTTATCTACAAAGTAACATTCCTGATATCTATCATAAATAAACGTGTGTGCATGTGATGATGGCTGAACCCACTGAGGTGACATCATCTGTAACACTGAGCCGTAATCTTGCTGTTAGGAAAACCCAGACCTTAATTATCTTACATAAAGGCTTGTCGAAGCCTCGGCTGGACGAAGAGGTTGAAGGTCAGGTCAGAACTGCCATCTGCATTTCCCTGTTTTCACCTCCCCCCAACATTTCCAAATGTCACATTTCACCCCAATGTAGAGACACCTGCCTTCCTCTATTTTGGTGCTTTTCTGTGCTGCTAGTGATTAAGTCTTTATTGTAATGATAAATAAAATTCTAAATATTAGTCAAGCGGAACATTAAAACATTTTCTCAAAAAATTTAAAATAAATAAATGGCATGGAAATAATGGGTTTAGTTTTTACATTTTATTTTTTTAAATACTAGTATTTTATTTATTTATTTTTACTTTTTTGTCAGCTAAAATCAAACTTCTAAATTCAAGCTCATAAGCTTCCAGTTAAAGTGTCCATTTAGAGCAGGGGTTTTCAAAAGAATTTGTCAGAAGAGACTTTATTCTCTCTTTATTAACTAAATTATTTACTTGAAGTAACCTACCCCCTAAAATTTAAAGTAAATATTTTAATAATTGAGCATATTTAACTTCAAAAACATTTATTTTATTTTTAAAGTTTTTATCAGTAGTATTTTACATAGTTATTGTTATACACATAGTATTTTCCTACCTGTTATTGGACCTTCATCTGGTAATTTTATTTTTACATAAAACATACAGTATTTGTCCATTTTGCATTAATTCTCCGTTTTCTGATATTTTATATGTTGTGTAATAATGATCACATGGCATGCGGATTAAACAAATAAAATGTATTTGTTAATATGCGTTTATTACAGTGCATTGAAAATGCGCTGTACTGTTCTTACTGGGCTTTTTATTATTATTATTATTATTATTATTAGTGGTGCTTGCATTTATGCAAGGCATCACTATTACTATCTTGCATACTTATTATTATTATTATTATTATTATTAGTGACTCGGAGTGTAATCACTGGGCACATCATTGGCCACTCCCAAGCCACGCCCCTAGCAACCAAATACAGTACCTTAGCAACAGAGTAAACAAAGCCTTATATCTCCACATCAGAACATCGTAGAGACACGGGGGTTGGACCGTTTGACTCATGACTCGGAGGGTAATCACTAGTGGATGCAATTTTTTTCCCTAGCAACCAAATACAGTACCCTAGCAACAGAGTAAACAAAGCCTTATATCTCCGCATCAGAACATCGTAGAGACACGGGGGTTGGACCGTTTGACTCGTGACTCGGAGGGTAATCACTAGTGGATGCCATTTTTTTCCCTAGCAACCAAATACAGTACCCTAGCAACAGAGTAAACAAAGCCTTATATCTCCGCATCAGAACATCGTAGAGACACGGGGTTTGGACCGTTTGACTCGTGACTCGGAGGGTAATCACTAGTGGATGCCATTTTTTTCCCTAGCAACCAAATACAGTACCCTAGCAACAGAGTAAACAAAGCCTTATATCTCCGCATCAGAACATCGTAGAGACACGGGGTTTGGACCGTTTGACTCGTGACTCGGAGGGTAATCACTAGTGGATGCCATTGTTTCCCCTAGCAACCAAATACAGTACCCTAGCAACAGAGTAAACAAAGCCTTATATCTCCGCATCAGAACATCGTAGAGACACGGGGTTTGGACCGTTTGACTCGTGACTCAAAGGGTAATCACTAGTGGATGCCATTTTTTTCCCTAGCAACCAAATACAGTACCCTAGCAACAGAGTAAACAAAGCCTTATATCTCTGCATCAGAACATCGTAGAGACATGGGGGTTGGACCGTTTGACTCGTGACTGGAAGTGTAATCACTAGTGGATGCCAATTTTTTCCCTAGCAACCATATACAGTACCCTAGCAACAGAGTAAACAAAGCCTTATATCTCCGCATCAGAACATCGTAGAGACACGGGGGTTGGATCGTTTGACTTTTGGCTTGGAGTATAATCATAAATTGTCCCTTGAAACATGCCACGGCAAGCACCACTCACATTTTCTTCAGGAAATGTACCTATCTAGTTAGTGGTGCTTGCATTAATGCAAAGCATCACTATTACTATCTTGCATACTTATTATTAGTGGTGCTTGCATTTATGCAAAGCATCACTATTACTATCTTGCATACTTATTATTATTATTATTATTATTATTATTATTCTTTTTCTGGACACTTTTTCGGCGCGTAACTCGTCCCGCACGCTTTGTCGTAGACCCATAAATTAGGGCTCAAATCGACCGGCTTATTGAGGAGAGGTGTGCTATGACTTTTATAAGCGATCGGGTGCAGGATTTCCGAAAGGGGGGCGAAAAACCACCCAAAAAATCCCATTGACTTAACATTGCGCCCAACTTTGACGAGTCATAGCTCCGCTCGAGGATTTTGTAGAAACATGTGGGTTACAACATTTGAAGAGGGTGGTAGGCTCTGTAAGAACATGGATCACAATGGGGTGTAAGTTGTACCCCTGGGGTGTAAGAGGTGCCCAAAAGTGCCCCAATGAAAAGTCAATGGGGCAAAATCCCATAGACTTACCATTGCAAAAATTTTGACGGGTCATAGGTCCGAGCCAGGATTTCATAGAAACATGTGGGTTACTAAATTTGAAGAGGGTGCTAGACTCTGTCAGGACGTCCCCCACAATGGGTGTAAGGTTACCATAGCAACCATTTTGGGCACCCTAGCAACCTATACCATAGACTGCCATTATAAAATGCCCGGATGGATATCTTTGCACCACAGTGTCATAGAGACATGGGGGTGGGCTCATTTTACTCAGGCATCCAATCAGTCTCTCAGGATCCTTACAGACTTACTAAGCCACGCCCCTAGCAACCACTTTTGAGCACCCTAGCAACATAAAATACAAACAGTTATATCTCGGCATCAGAACATCGTAGAGACACGGGGGTTGGACCGTTTTACTTGTGACTAGGGGTGTAATCACTGGGCACATCATTGGCCACTCCCAAGCCACGCCCCTAGCAACCAAATACAGTACCCTAGCAACAGAGTAAACAAAGCCTTATATCTCCGCATCAGAACATCGTAGAGACACGGGGTTTGGACCGTTTTACTTGTGACTCGGAGTGTAATCACTGGGCACATCATTGGCCACTCCCAAGCCACGCCCCTAGCAACCAAATACAGTACCCTAGCAACAGAGTAAACAAAGCCTTATATCTCTGCATCAGAACATCGTAGAGACACGGGGTTTGGACCGTTTGAGTCGTGACTCGGAGGGTAATCACTAGTGGATGCCATTTTTTCCCCTAGCAACCAAATACAGTACCCTAGCAACAGAGTAAACAAAGCCTTATATCTCCGCATCAGAACATCGTAGAGACACGGGGGTTGGACCGTTTTACTTGTGACTCGGAGTGTAATCACTGGGCACATCATTGGCCACTCCCAAGCCACGCCCCTAGCAACCAAATACAGTACCCTAGCAACAGAGTAAACAAAGCCTTATATCTCCGCATCAGAACATCGTAGAGACACGGGGGTTGGACCGTTTGACTCATGACTCGGAGGGTAATCACTAGTGGATGCCATTTTTTTCCCTAGCAACCAAATACAGTACCCTAGCAACAGAGTAAACAAAGCCTTATATCTCCGCATCAGAACATCGTAGAGACATGGGGTTTGGACCGTTTGACTCGTGACTCGGAGGGTAATCACTAGTGGATGCCATTTTTTTCCCTAGCAACCAAATACAGTACCCTAGCAACAGAGTAAACAAAGCCTTATATCTCCGCATCAGAACATCGTAGAGACACAGGAGTTGGATCGTTTTACTTTTGGCTTGGAGTATAATCATATTTGTTCCCCAGAATTTTGCCACGGCAAGCACCACTCACATTTTCTTCAGGAAATGTACCTATCTAGTTATTATTATTATTATTATTATTATTATTCTTCTTTTTCTGGACACTTTTTCGGCGCGTAACTCGTCCCGCACGCTTTGTCGTAGACCCATAAATTAGGGCTCAAATCGACCGGCTTATTGAGGAGAGGTGTGCTATGACTTTTATAAGCGATCGGGTGCAGGATTTCCGAAAGGGGGGCGAAAAACCACCCAAAAAATCCCATTGACTTAACATTGCGCCCAACTTTGACGAGTCATAGCTCCGCTCGAGGATTTTGTAGAAACATGTGGGTTACAACATTTGAAGAGGGTGGTAGGCTCTGTAAGAACATGGATCACAATGGGGTGTAAGTTATACCCCTGGGGTGTAAGAGGTGCCCAAAAGTGCCCCAATGAAAAGTCAATGGGGCAAAATCCCATAGACTTACCATTGAAAAAATTTTGACGGGTCATAGGTCCGAGCCAGGATTTCATAGAAACATGTGGGTTACTAAATTTGAAGAGGGTGCTAGACTCTGTCAGGACGTACCCCACAATGGGGTGTAAGGTTACCATAGCAACCATTTTGGGCACCCTAGCAACCTATACCATAGACTGCCATTATAAAATGCCCGGATGGATATCTTTGCACCACAGTGTCATAGAGACATGGGGGTGGGCTCATTTTACTCAGGCATCCAATCAGTCTCTCAGGATCCTTACAGACTTACTAAGCCACGCCCCTAGCAACCACTTTTGAGCACCCTAGCAACATAAAATACAAACAGTTATATCTCGGCATCAGAACATCGTAGAGACACGGGGGTTGGACCGTTTTACTTGTGACTAGGGGTGTAACAATTGGGCACATCATTGGCCACTCCCAAGCCACGCCCCTAGCAACCAAATTTGAGCACCCTAGCAACCGAATAAACAAAGCCTTATATCTCCGCATCAGAACATCATAGAGACACGGGGTTTGGACCGTTTTACTTGTGACTCGGAGTGTAATCACTGGGCACATCATTGGCCACTCCCAAGCCACGCCCCTAGCAACCAAATACAGTACCCTAGCAACAGAGTAAACAAAGCCTTATATCTCCGCATCAGAACATCGTAGAGACACGGGGGTTGGACCGTTTTACTTGTGACTCGGAGTGTAATCACTGGGCACATAATTGGCCACTCCCAAGCCACGCCCCTAGCAACCAAATACAGTACCCTAGCAACAGAGTAAACAAAGCCTTATATCTCCGCATCAGAACATCGTAGAGACACGGGGGTTGGACCGTTTTACTTGTGACTCGGAGTGTAATCACTGGGCACATCATTGGCCACTCCCAAGCCACGCCCCTAGCAACCAAATACAGTACCCTAGCAACAGAGTAAACAAAGCCTTATAACTCCGCATCAGAACATCGTAAAGACATGGGGGTTGGACCGTTTGACTCGTGACTCGGAGGGTAATCACTAGTGGATGCCATTTTTTCCCCTAGCAACCAAATACAGTACCCTAGCAACAGAGTAAACAAAGCTTTATATCTCTGCTTCAGAACATCGTAGAGACACGGGGGTTGGACCATTTTCCTTTTGGCTTGGAGTATAATCATAAATTGTCCCCTGAAATTTGCCACGGCAAGCACCACTCACATTTTCTTCAGGAAATGTACCTATCTAGTTATTATTATTATTCTTCTTTTTCTGGACACTTTTTCGGCGCGTAACTCGTCCCGCACGCTTTGTCGTAGACCCATAAATTAGGGCTCAAATCGACCAGCTTATTGAGGAGAGGTGTGCTATGACTTTTATAAGCGATCGGGTGCAGGATTTCCGAAAGGGGGGCGAAAAACCACCCAAAAAATCCCATTGACTTAACATTGCGCCCAACTTTGACGAGTCATAGCTCCGCTCGAGGATTTTGTAGAAACATGTGGGTTACAACATTTGAAGAGGGTGGTAGGCTCTGTAAGAGCATGGATCACAATGGGGTGTAAGTTGTACCCCTGGGGTGTAAGAGGTGCCCAAAAGTGCCCCAATGAAAAGTCAATGGGGCAAAATCCCATAGACTTACCATTGCAAAAATTTTGACGGGTCATAGGTCCGAGCCAGGATTTCATAGAAACATGTGGGTTACTAAATTTGAAGAGGGTGCTAGACTCTGTCAGGACGTCCCCCACAATGGGGTGTAAGGTTACCATAGCAACCATTTTGGGCACCCTAGCAACCTATACCATAGACTGCCATTATAAAATGCCCGGATGGATATCTTTGCACCACAGTGTCATAGAGACATGGGGGTGGGCTCATTTTACTCAGGCATCCAATCAGTCTCTCAGGATCCTTACAGACTTACTAAGCCACGCCCCTAGCAACCACTTTTGAGCACCCTAGCAACATAAAATACAAACAGTTATATCTCGGCATCAGAACATCGTAGAGACACGGGGGTTGGACCGTTTTACTTGTGACTAGGGGTGTAACAATTGGGCACATCATTGGCCACTCCCAAGCCACGCCCCTAGCAACCAAATTTGAGCACCCTAGCAACGGAATAAACAAAGCCTTATATCTCCGTATCAGAACATCGTAGAGACACGGGGTTTGGACCGTTTTACTTGTGACTCGGAGTGTAATCACTGGGCACATCATTGGCCACTCCCAAGCCACGCCCCTAGCAACCAAATACAGTACCCTAGCAACAGAGTAAACAAAGCCTTATATCTCCGCATCAGAACATCGTAGAGACACGGGGGTTGGACCGTTTTACTTGTGACTCAGAGTGTAATCACTGGGCACATAATTGGCCACTCCCAAGCCACGCCCCTAGCAACCAAATACAGTACCCTAGCAACAGAGTAAACAAAGCCTTATATCTCCGCATCAGAACATCGTAGAGACACGGGGGTTGGACCGTTTTACTTGTGACTCGGAGTGTAATCACTGGGCACATCATTGGCCACTCCCAAGCCACGCCCCTAGCAACCAAATACAGTACCCTAGCAACAGAGTAAACAAAGCCTTATATTTCCACATCAGAACATCGTAGAGACATGGGGGTTGGACCGTTTGACTCATGACTCGGAGGGTAATCACTAGTGGATAACATTTTTTTCCCTAGCAACCAAATACAGTACCCTAGCAACAGAGTAAACAAAGCCTTATATCTCCGCATCAGAACATCGTAGAGACATGGGGTTTGGACCGTTTGACTCGTGACTCGGAGGGTAATCACTAGTGGATGCCATTTTTTTCCCTAGCAACCAATTACAGTACCCTAGCAACAGAGTAAACAAAGCCTTATATCTCCGCATCAGAACATCGTAGAGACACGGGGGTTGGACCGTTTGACTCATGACTCGGAGGGTAATCACTAGTGGATGCAATTTTTTTCCCTAGCAACCAAATACAGTACCCTAGCAACAGAGTAAACAAAGCCTTATATCTCCGCATCAGAACATCGTAGAGACACGGGGTTTGGACCGTTTGAGTCGTGACTCGGAGGGTAATCACTAGTGGATGCCATTTTTTTCCCTAGCAACCAAATACAGTACCCTAGCAACAGAGTAAACAAAGCCTTATATCTCCGCATCAGAACATCGTAGAGACACGGGGGTTTGACCGTTTGACTCGTGACTCGGAGGGTAATCACTAGTGGATGCCAATTTTCTCCCTAGCAACCAAATACAGTACCCTAGCAACCGAATAAACAAAGCCTTATATCTTCGCATCAGAATATCGTAGAGACATGTGGGTTGAATTGTTTTACTTTTGGCTTGGAGTATAATCATATATTGTCCCCCGAAATTTGCCACGGCAAGCACCACTTCACATTTTCTTCAGGAAATGTACCTATCTAGTTAGTGGTGCTTGCATTTATGCAAAGCATCACTATTACTATCTTGCATACTTATTATTATTATTATTATTATTATTATTCTTCTTTTTCTGGACACTTTTTCGGCGCGTAACTCGTCCCGCACGCTTTGTCGTAGACCCATAAATTAGGGCTCAAATCGACCGGCTTATTGAGGAGAGGTGTGCTATGACTTTTATAAGCGATCGGGTGCAGGATTTCCGAAAGGGGGGCGAAAAACCACCCAAAAAATCCCATTGACTTAACATTGCGCCCAACTTTGACGAGTCATAGCTCCGCTCGAGGATTTTGTAGAAACATGTGGGTTACAACATTTGAAGAGGGTGGTAGGCTCTGTAAGAACATGGATCACAATGGGGTGTAAGTTGTACCCCTGGGGTGTAAGAGGTGCCCAAAAGTGCCCCAATGAAATGTCAATGGGGCAAAATCCCATAGACTTACCATTGCAAAAATTTTGACGGGTCATAGGTCCGAGCCAGGATTTCATAGAAACATGTGGGTTACTAAATTTGAAGAGGGTGCTAGACTCTGTCAGGACGTCCCCCACAATGGGGTGTAAGGTTACCATAGCAACCATTTTGGGCACCCTAGCAACCTATACCATAGACTGCCATTATAAAATGCCCGGATGGATATCTTTGCACCACAGTGTCATAGAGACATGGGGGTGGGCTCATTTTACTCAGGCATCCAATCAGTCTCTCAGGATCCTTACAGACTTACTAAGCCACGCCCCTAGCAACCACTTTTGAGCACCCTAGCAACATAAAATACAAACAGTTATATCTCGGCATCAGAACATCGTAGAGACACGGGGGTTGGACCGTTTTACTTGTGACTCGGAGTGTAATCACTGGGCACATAATTGGCCACTCCCAAGCCACGCCCCTAGCAACCAAATTTGAGCACCCTAGCAACCGAATAAACAAAGCCTTATATCTCCGCATCAGAACATCGTAGAGACACGGGGTTTGGACCGTTTTACTTGTGACTCGGAGTGTAATCACTGGGCACATAATTGGCCACTCCCAAGCCACGCCCCTAGCAACCAAATACAGTACCCTAGCAACAGAGTAAACAAAGCCTTATATCTCCGCATCAGAACATCGTAGAGACACGGGGGTTGGACCGTTTTACTTGTGACTCGGAGTGTAATCACTGGGCACATCATTGGCCACTCCCAAGCCACGCCCCTAGCAACCAAATACAGTACCTTAGCAACAGAGTAAACAAAGCCTTATATCTCCACATCAGAACATCGTAGAGACACGGGGGTTGGACCGTTTGACTCATGACTCGGAGGGTAATCACTAGTGGATGCAATTTTTTTCCCTAGCAACCAAATACAGTACCCTAGCAACAGAGTAAACAAAGCCTTATATCTCCGCATCAGAACATCGTAGAGACACGGGGGTTGGACCGTTTGACTCGTGACTCGGAGGGTAATCACTAGTGGATGCCATTTTTTTCCCTAGCAACCAAATACAGTACCCTAGCAACAGAGTAAACAAAGCCTTATATCTCCGCATCAGAACATCGTAGAGACACGGGGTTTGGACCGTTTGACTCGTGACTCGGAGGGTAATCACTAGTGGATGCCATTTTTTTCCCTAGCAACCAAATACAGTACCCTAGCAACAGAGTAAACAAAGCCTTATATCTCCGCATCAGAACATCGTAGAGACACGGGGTTTGGACCGTTTGACTCGTGACTCGGAGGGTAATCACTAGTGGATGCCATTGTTTCCCCTAGCAACCAAATACAGTACCCTAGCAACAGAGTAAACAAAGCCTTATATCTCCGCATCAGAACATCGTAGAGACACGGGGTTTGGACCGTTTGACTCGTGACTCAAAGGGTAATCACTAGTGGATGCCATTTTTTTCCCTAGCAACCAAATACAGTACCCTAGCAACAGAGTAAACAAAGCCTTATATCTCTGCATCAGAACATCGTAGAGACATGGGGGTTGGACCGTTTGACTCGTGACTGGAAGTGTAATCACGAGTGGATGCCAATTTTTTCCCTAGCAACCATATACAGTACCCTAGCAACAGAGTAAACAAAGCCTTATATCTCCGCATCAGAACATCGTAGAGACACGGGGGTTGGATCGTTTGACTTTTGGCTTGGAGTATAATCATAAATTGTCCCTTGAAACATGCCACGGCAAGCACCACTCACATTTTCTTCAGGAAATGTACCTATCTAGTTATTATTATTATTCTTCTTTTTCTGGACACTTTTTCGGCGCGTAACTCGTCCCGCACGGTTTAACGTAGTCCCATGAAAGAGGGCTCAAATCGACCGGATTATTGAGGAGAGGTGTGCTATGACTTTTATAAGCGATCGGGTGCAGGATTTCTGAAAGGGGGGCGAAAAACCACCCGAAAAATCCCATTGACTTAACATTGCGCCCAACTTTGACGAGTCATAGCTCCTCTCAAGGATTTTGTTGAAACATGTGGGTTACAACTTTTGAAGAGGGTGGTAGGCTCTGTAAAAACATTGATCACAGTGGGGTGTAAGTTGTACCCCTGGGGTGTAAGAGGTGCCCAAAAATGCCCAATGAAAAGTCAATGGGGCAAAATCCCATAGACTTACCATTGCAAAAATTTTGACGGGTTATAGGTACGAGTGAGGATTCCTTAGAAACATGTGGGTTACTAAATTTGAAGAGGGTGGTAGACTCTGTAAGAACATGGATCACAATGGGGTGTAAGATGTACCCCTGGGGTGTAAGAGGCCCCCAAAATTTCCCATTGACTTATAATGGGGCAGGGAACACGCCCATATAAGGGAATAAAACCGTTCCAGATGGGATATCTTTGCTTTACAGTGTCGTAGAGATAAGTGGGTGGGCTCATTTTACTCGGGCATCCAATCAGTCTCTCAGGATCATCCCAGAGCTATTAAGCCACGCCCCTAGCAACAATTTTGGGCACCCTAGCAACATCTCCCATAGAGTGCCATTATAAAATGCCCAGATGGATATCTTTGCACCACAGTGTCATAGAGACATGGGGGTGGGCTCATTTTACTCAAGCATCCAATCAGTCTCTCAGGATCCTTAAAGACTTACTAAGCCACGCCCCTAGCAACCACTTTTGAGCACCCTAGCAACATAAAATTCAAACAGTTATATCTCGGCATCAGAACATCGTAGAGACACGGGGGTTGGACCGTTTTACTTGTGACTAGGCGTGTAACAATTGGGCACATCATTGGCCACTCCCAAGCCACGCCCCTAGCAACCAAATTTGAGCACCCTAGCAACTGAATAAACAAAGCCTTATATCTCCGCATCAGAACATCGTAGAGACACGGGGGTTGGACCGTTTTATTCGTGACTCGAAGGGTAATCACTAGTTAATGCCAAGAGGTGTTAAGCCACGCCCCTAGCAACCAAATATGAACACCCTAGCAACGGAATAAACAAAGCCTTATATCTCTGGATCCGAACATCATAGAGACATGGGGGTTGGGTGTTTGGGTCATGTTAGCTTCATGCTAGCTTCATGCTAGGTCATACTAGCTTCATGCTAGTTTCATGCTAGCTTTATGCTAATTTCATAATATATCTTGCTAACTTCATGCTAAATAATGTTAGCATCATGCTAGCTTGATGCTTATTTATGTTAGCATCATGCTAGCTTCATGCTAATTTATGTTAGCATCATGCTAGCTTCATGCTAATTCATGTTAACATAATGCTAGCTTCATGCTTCTTCATTTTAGCATTGTGCTAGCTTCATGCTAATTCATGTTAACATCGTGCTAGCTTCATGCTAATTCATGTTAGCATCGTGCTAGCTTCATGCTAATTCATGTTAGCATCGTGCTAGCTTCATGCTAATTCATGTTAACATCATGCTAGCTTTATGCTAATTCATGTTAGCTTCATGCTAGCTTTATGTTAATTCATGTTAGCATCATGCTAACTTCATGCTAATTCATGTTAGCTTCATGCTAATTCATGTTAGCATAATGGTAGCTTTATGCTAATTCATGCTAGCTTCATGCTAATTCATGTTAGCATCATGTTAGCTTCATGTTAGCATCATGCTAATCATGCTAGCTTCATGTTAATCATGCTAACATCATGCTAGCTTCATGCTAATCATTCTAGCTTCATGCTAGCTTCATGCTAATCATGCTAGCTTCATGCTAATCATGCTAGCATCATGCTAGCTTCATGCAAATCATGCTAGCTTCATGCTAGCTTCATGCTAATCATGTTACCATCATGCTAGCTTCATGCTAATTCATGTTAGCTTCATGCTAGCTTTATGTTAATTCATGTTAGCATCATGCTAACTTCATGCTAATTCATGTTAGCATAATGGTAGCTTTATGCTAATTCATGCTAGCTTCATGCTAATTCATGTTAGCATCATGTTAGCTTGATGTTAGCATCATGCTAATCATGCTAGCTTCATGTTAATCATGCTAACATCATGCTAGCTTCATGCTAATCATGTTAGCTTCATGTTAATCATGCTAACATCATGCTAGCTTCATGCTAATCATGTTAGCTTCATGTTAATCATTCTAGCTTCATACTAGCTTCATGCTAATCATGCTAGCTTCATGCTAATCATGCTAGCATCATGCTAGCTTCATGCAAATCATGCTAGCTTCATGCTAGCTTCATGCTAATCATGTTACCATCATGCTAGCTTCATGCTAATCATGCTAGCATCATGCTAACTTCATGCTAATCATGTTAGCTTCATGCTAATCATGCTAGCATCATGCTAGCTTCATGATAATCATGCTAGCATCATGCTAGCTTCATGCTAATCATGCTAGCATCATGCTAGCTTCATGCTAATCATGCTAGCATCATGCTAGCTTCATGCAAATCATGCTAGCTTCATGCTAGCTTCATGTTAATCATGCTACCATCATGCTAGCTTCATGCTAATCATGCTAGCATCATGCTAGCTTCATGCTAATCATGTTAGCTTCATGCTAATCATGCTAGCTTCATGTTAGCATCATGCTAATCATGCTAGCTTCATGCTAATCATACTAGCATCATGCTAGCTTCATGCTAATCATGTTAGCTTCATGCTAATAATGCTAACTTCATGTTAGCATCATGCTAACTTCATGCTAATCATGCTAGCTTCATGCTAATCATGCTAGCTTCATGCTAGCATCATGCTAGCTTCATGCTAATCATGTTAGCATCATGCTAGCTTCATGCTAATCATGCTAGCTTCATGCTAACTTCATGCTAATCATGGTAGCTTCATGCTAACTTCATGCTAATCATGGTAGCTTCATGCTAGCTTCATGCTAATCGTGGTAGCATCATGCAAATCATGCTAGCATCATGCTAGCTTCATGCTAACTTCATGCTAATCATGTTAGCATCATGCTAGCTTCATGCTAGCTTCATGCTAATCATGCTAGCTTCATGTTAACTTCATGGTAATCATGTTAGCTTCATGCTAACTTCATGGTAATCATGCTAATGTTAATCATGCTTAATGTTAATCATGCTAGCTTCATGTTAGCTTCATGGTAATCATGCTAACTTCATGCTAATCATGCTCGCTTCATGCTAATCATGCTAGCTTCATTATCTCCGCATCAGAACATCGTAGAGACACGGGGGTTGGACCGTTTGACTCGTGACTCGGAGTGTAATCATTATGGGATGCCTATTTTTTCCCTAGCAACCAAATACAGTACCCTAGCAACAGAGTAAACAAAGCCTTATATCTCCGCATCAGAACATCGTAGAGACACGGGGGTTGGATCGTTTGACTCGTGACTCGGAGGGTAATCACTAGTGGATGCCATTTTTTTCCTTAGCAACCAAATACAGTACCCTAGCAACAGAGTAAACAAAGCCTTATATCTCCGCATCAGAACATCGTAGAGACACGGGGGTTGGACCGTTTGACTCATGACTCGGAGGGTAATCACTAGTGGATGCCATTTTTTCCCTAGCAACCAAATACAGTACCCTAGCAACAGAGTAAACAAACCCTTATATCTCCGCATCAGAACATCGTAGAGACACGGGGTTTGGACCGTTTGACTCGTGACTCGGAGTGTAATCACTAGTGGATGCCAATTTTCTCCCTAGCAACCAAATACAGTACCCTAGCAACCGAATAAACAAAGCCTTATATCTTCGCATTAGAATATCGTAGAGACATGTGGGTTGAATTGTTTTACTTTTGGCTTGGAGTATAATCATATATTCTCCCCCGAAATTTGCCACGGCAAGCACCACTTCACATTTTCTTCAGGAAATGTACCTATCTAGTTATTATTATTATTCTTCCAACCAAATTTCCGCAATTAATACGGCTCGAACCGTTTAACTTAGAAACTTCATTCAAACTCTCAAACGTGCGGACTATTCGGGAATAGTGTGCTATGACTTTTATAAGCAATCGGGGGTACGGTCTACGCCCCAGGGGCGAAAAAGCAGCCGAAAAATCCCATAGACTTAACATTGCGACAAACTTTGACGAGTCGTAGCTCAGACCTAGGATTTCACAGAAACTTGTGACTTGCCACATTTGAAGAGGCTGGCAGGCTCTGTAAGAACATAACTCACAATGGGGTGTAAGTTGTACCCCTGGGGTGTAAGAGGTCCACAAATTTCCCCATAGACTTATAATGGGGCAGGAATCATGCCCATATAAGGAACTAAAAACGTCCCGAATGGGATATCTTTGCAGCGCAGTGTCATAGAGACATGGGGGTGGGCTCATTTTACTCAGGCATCCAATCAGTCCCTTAGGATCCTTATTGAGCTATCAAGCCACGCCCCTAGCAACCATTTTGGGCACCCTAGCAACATCTCCCATAGACTGCCATTATAAAATGCCCAGATGGATATCTTTGCAGCACAGTGTCACAGAGACATGGGGGTGGGCTCATTTTACTCAAGCATCCAATCAGTCTCTCACCATCCTTATTGAAGTATTAAGCCACGCCCCTAGCAACCAAATATGAGCAGCCTAGCAACATAATAAACAAAGCCTTATATCTCTGGATCCGGACATCATAGAGACATGGGGGTTGGGTCTTTGGGTCATATTAGCTTCATGCTAGCTTCATGCTAAGTCATACTAGCTTTGTGCTAGTTTCATGCTAGCTTTATGCTAATTTCATAATAAATCTTGCTAACTTAATGCTAAATCATGCTAGCATCATGCTAACTTCATGCTAGCTTCATGCTAGCTTCATGCTAATCATGCTAGCATCATCTTAATCATGCTAGCATCATGCTAATAATGCTAGGATCATGCTAATTTCATGCTAACTTCATGCTAATCATGCTAGCATCATGCTAGCTTCATGCTAATCATGCTAGCATCATGCTAGCTTCATGCTAATCATGCTAACATCATGCTAGCTTCATGCTAATCATGCTAACATCATGCTAGCTTCATGCTAATCATGCTAGCATCATGCTAACATCATGCTAGCATCATCTTAATCATGCTAACATCATGCTAATAATGCTAGGATCATGCTAATTTCATGCTAAATTCATGTTAGCTTCATGCTAATCATGCTAGCATCATGCTAGCTTCATGCTAATCATGCTAGCATCATGCTAGCTTCATGCTAATCATGCAAACATCATGCTAGCTTCATGCTAATCATGCTAACATCATGTTAGCTTCATGCTAATCACGCTAGCATCATGCTAACATCATGCTAGTTTCATGCTAATCGTGCTAGCATCATGCTAGCTTCATGCTAATCATGCTAGCTTCATGCTAATCATGTTAGCATCATGCTAGCTTCATGCTAATCATGTTAGCATCATGCTAGCTTCCTGCTAATCATGCTAACATCATGCTAGCTTCATGCTAATCATGCTAGCATCATGCTAGCTTCATGCTAATCATGCTAGCATGATGCTAGCTTCATGCTAATCATGCTAGCATGATGCTAGCTTCATGCTAATCATGCTAGCATCATGCTAACCTCATGTTAATCATGCTAGCATCATGCTAGCTTCATGCTAATCATACTAGCATCATGCTTGCTTCAATGCTAATCATGTTAGCTTCATGCTAATCATGCTAACATCATGCTAGCTTCATGTTCATCATGCTAGCATCATGCTAGCTTCTTGCTAATCATGCTAGCATCATGCTAGCTTCGT
The DNA here is from genome assembly GCF_030506205.2 of Paramisgurnus dabryanus. Classification (NCBI taxonomy): domain Eukaryota; kingdom Metazoa; phylum Chordata; class Actinopteri; order Cypriniformes; family Cobitidae; genus Paramisgurnus; species Paramisgurnus dabryanus. The sequence continues at coordinate 18,593,702 of NC_133357.1, forward strand.
GCTAATCATGCTAGCATCATGCTAGCTTCAATGCTAATCATGTTAGCTTCATGCTAATAATGCGAACATCTTGCTAGCTTCATGCTAATCATGCTAGCATCATGTTAGCTTCATGCTAATCATGCTAACATCATGCTAGCTTCATGCTAATCATGCTAGCATCATGCTAGCTTCATGCTTATCATGCTAACATCTTGCTAGCTTCATGCTAATCATGCTAGCATCATGCTAGCTTCATGCTAATCATGCTTACATCATGCTAGCTTCATGCTGATCATGCTAGCTTCATGCTAATCATGCTAGCATCATGCTAGCTTCATGCTAATCATGCTAGCTTCATGCTAGCTTCATGCTAATCATGCTAGCATCATGCTAACGTCATGCTGAATCATGCTAATCATGCTAGCATCATATTTCATCATGATAACTTTTTTAAATCATGCTAGCTTCACACTAAAACATGTCAACAGCCAGGTAAACTACTAGACTAAATTTCTTTTACATTTCTGTCAATCAACTTTTTGCATTTTCATGCACTGGTAATTCCTTGGGAATTGCATATCTAGTTTCAGTTTTTTATTTTAAAATGATATAATTACATTTTATGATTTAATTGTATATGATGATTTTTTATCAACTCATCAACCCACCATGGGTTTGCGAACCCCAGTTTGGGAAATCCTGTTATTGACAGGAAGCCCTGCAAATGATCTGTCCTGCTGTTCCTTGTATCTTGAATGGCTTGCTTACCTCTAGCTATCTATCTATTTTATCTGGTTAGTGTCACTTTAAGGGAACCAAGTAGAAATCAGAACCCTTTGCAACACTTCACAATAAAGGTGCTAAAAAGGCAGTAATGACATTTTTGATTCCCCTAAGAGCCTTTCAATCAGAGGGTCTTACAAATACACAAAAAAGCATTTCTTGCTGTTTTCCAGAACCTTTATACAATACAAAGACATTTTGTGAACTGTATATATATTTTTTATGATATCCTATAATGTTTCTAAATTAGGAGAAATCCCAATATAGCGTCTTACTTTACAGCAACGCAACATAAGGCACCGCAACCCACATACCGTGATATGTATCGTATAGTGAGATTCTTGCCGATGCAGCCCTAGCAACAAGTAGGGGTGCGTGGGGCAAAAACTAATGCGGGGTTAGTTGTATCACGGACTGTTTACATTGTTGCGCAAGGTTGAGCGTTTTATTTTTCCAGTATTTTTTCATGCTGCCAAAAGACGATCTCCTGCAAATTAATGGAAATGTATGATGTTTTTCCATCAAGAGTTCTTGATGAGTGTTTTAGTGGCATGTAAGTAAATTTTTTCATCATATGTTTTTTGGTTTCTAAGTTGGGTGTGTAATCAGTGTTGACTAAAACATATAGCATCATTTTGAAATACGTCTGCAGCTCTTAGCAACTTTTTTGGTGGGCTTGAAAATATTTTGACCCAGTGGGTTAATTTTAACGCTGTGTTACAACTAACCCCTCAGCACTTACGATATGAAAATCGCTAACGTAAGCATAATTCTTGCCGTTGTTTTAAATAGGCTTCACACGAATGATTGCTGGCTGCCAAAGAAAATAAATGTGCCTGTCTTATCAAAAAATCGTGTATCAAATGTATTTTTGTTCATATCTTTAATATTGATTGAAATCATAATGAAATGAATGGCTCAAAAGACCCTTTTACTGTTTGTACACAATGATGACGTGGCAGCGTATGCGCGCGCATTTAGGCAACGGAAGTATCATAAGAATCAACAGTGAAGCAACACAAACAGTAAGTTATTTAAAAAAAATTGACTTTATCAACATTTTCAACACAGCTACCAGATCCGTGTACTATAGTGGAGTGGATAAAAGACGTTAGCAGATGGCCAAAAATAAAGTTGCCAGATACATATATACGTATATTAGTATATTATATTAGTGCAACCAAACGCAACAACAGGACATTTTGATGTTGAGAAACCGTTTTAATAAACTTTCTGAGTTGCTACCACGTTAGAACCAATGGGGAATAACACCACTTCTGTTGCCCAAATGCGCGCGCAGGCTATTTGATCACGTGAGCTGTAAAAGGGTCTATATCAGACTTTGATGCTCATTATCTCAGAATTTGATTTTGAAACTTTAGTATGGTTATAAAAAAATGTTTTGTTATAATTTTTCTGCCTTTTTTCACATATTTAGAGATTTGTATCCATTTATAATTGAACTATTGTTAGAAAAGGGCTGGATGAATGAATACAGTGTGGATATGTCTATTATAGACATATAAACAATATCCATTTCAAGTATATAGACAAAATAGTATTGAAATATTTGCCTGAAAACTTAATTTTTAGCAAGTGTTACAACTAACCCCCTGCCTGTTACAATTAACCCCACCTATGGGGTAAGTTGTAACGTTTGCACTTCTGTCACGTTTGGTGTAATTGTCCAACAATGGTAAGTACGAGAAACAAACTTCAAATGTTAATTTGTAGCAGAGATGTGTGCTTGTGTAAAAATATATTTAATCAAACTCAAATATTTTTTGAATGATTAAGCCAAAACCAAAAAAAAAAAAATGTTAGGTTGTGCCCTGCTCTCCCCTACACCTTAAAATATATGTAACCAAAATATAATTAAATTCTGCAATAAACGTTAAAAACAAAATAATTTAGCATGCAAACTAAACCGTGTCATCATCTCTTTTAAAGGTTGAACTGAATGATTCTGTTAATTCTTTCCTTCACATATTGTGCGCATCTGTGTGTCTGTACAGTTACTGCTATCTGCACCCAGTGGACCAGAAGAGGGATTACACCAGGATTAAATGTCCTAATCTGACACACACTCTGATTGGTCCTGAGTAAGGATGCAGTGATACTGTGTGCAGGGCTCAAATCTAAAATGGTGAAAGAACAGAGAGACCGAAAGGGAAAAACAGCAAATACAAACAGGCATTTCATATACTTTCATAACACAACATTGCATGCAAAATATGACGCTTGCACACACGTGTGATTTATCACACACCACGTGCAAAGGTAAAACAAATATGGCTTTCTCGCCGCAAATGGTTGGCCGCTATTACAGAAGAAAGCATCATAAAATTTAGTATTGATCGCGCCTCTCTATTCCTCTCTTGACAGGTATTTGACCTTCCTTCTCTTTTCTTTGGTTTTTCATCTACTGCAAAATAAATAGAGAGATGGAAAGCTTAACTGCAGGAGAGGTGGTTTGAAGTTGTGTTGTGGTGGCTTGTTTTAACAGTGGGGGCAAGTTCAGTTGCTTTAAGGCGAACTTCAACTGCTGCTTTATCTTTATTATCAAAAACCTAATTGAAAATCGACCAGTGGCTCAAGTATTTTGGATTTGAAGTAATAAAAATGTGTTTTCAAAATAATGAAGGGCAATAACAAAGACATCTTTGTTTTAAGCATCTCTTTTTTAATTTGTTACACACTGTAGGTCTGAATAAATGTGGGTACCAATTCAGTGACAAAGGGAATACAGAATTAAAACTTCTCATGAGGTCACACATTCGTGCTACAAAATGATTCAAAAACGATCATATTTAATTCAAACAAAAATTAATCTGTTCGGCAGCCAGATGGTTATGAGTCTCGCATGAATTCAAAATACAGAGAGGGAGAGAGAGAGACATTTTCCCTCAGGACAGCACAGGGATTATCGTGCACGCTCTAAAATTTTGATTTGCTTTGTGCGTGTAGGCCCACACAACTGCCTCCATTTTGTACAGATGTCGTCCAATTTTATAGCTCACGGTATTTCAAAGTTCCTCTGTTCTTCCTGCCTCCTCAAATGACTGTGTTTCCATACAATTACATTTTAGCATGAATCTTCTTGCTGTTTCATCAGACCCAAGGTTAAGGCTTTTACGCCTAATATTGTTCTTCAGCTGTTTTGTTAAATGTCTTCAACCGCCCGTTAAACGGCGAGGACAGGACAATGGACGGCTGCAGTGTGTCCTGACTCACGGTGACCTCTTTTGTTAGAGCGAGGACACACAGACAGATGGTTCGAGCCGTCCTGGTGAATTTGTTACCTTTCCGTATGACGTGCAATATGTCGACGTCCCAACCGAGCGCGTGCAGACGCGGCAGCTGTCCATCCATCACCTGCTGTCATTGCGGGATAAACGCATCTCTCGTTGCATTAATGTGGCTCGAGATACGCCGAGCATAATGAACGTGATATCACACTTCTGTTCACGATGGTGGTGATGAAATCACCAGTAGGATTTTTCTCATAAGCAATTATTTCAGTCTTATTGTTGTATAAGGCATAAGTGATGCACATGAAATGTGGTTACGTGAAAGGTGGAAAAAAGCGACATTTCAAAAAAAATAAGCAAACAGAAACACTAAGGCCTTGTCCATGCACTCCCCACGCGCCTTCCCATCATTTATCTGGGAGATTTCTGGTCGGGTCTTTGGTGAAGGGTTGTGTGGAATTGGGGTAATTTGCGTGAACGGGCGTTGATTTACATTCGCAGCAAAGGTTAATGACAATGTCGTTCCCCACCGCCTGTTCTTTTCATTGTAATGTTGTTAGGGAGAACCCAGGGCCGCACACCCCGCCCCCTGTTCTCTTCCTAATATACGACTGCCAGAGCGACCTGAAACGTTTCCAATTTGCTCACACATTTGCTTTGAGATCTACAGTATACCTATATAGTATACTAATAGTTTGTGTAGAAGGTCATTGTTTTAGTGGATGATAATAGGCAGGTGTATCTGTTAATTTGTTTAAGAATGAGAGAAGCAGAAAATTTGAGTTAGAAACATTTTTTATCAAATAAGTAATATCATGTTTACACCTTACCTCAGCTCAGTAAACTTCTCTCTTCCTATGAATAAAAACAGTGATGATATAATTTTTTAAGAAATAGCAGTACGTTTTTCCAGGTTTTCAACTTATTTTTCTGCTTTTTTGATGCGGTACAACTATCAATGTTATATTGTTGGTTAACAATTGAACATGACATCTAATACTGTTGTTAGTAGCTGACTGTCATGATTTTTTTATCTTGACTGTTTTCAGAGGTAAACAGTGGCTATTTAAGTAAAACATTTAGGATTGAGTAGAACAATTTTTTTTATAAATTAATTATTGAATTTATAATAAAAATTCAAACACTTTATATAAAGCATTTTAAAGAAAACAATTTGTGAATATTTTTCTACACAGAAATGTTATACCATAAAAAGAAACCGTCCAATCTTTGAGGAGTAGTTTACCCAAAAATTTAAAATCTGTAATTTTCTCTTCCTCATGTTGTTCTAAACTTGCATGAGTTTCTTTAATCTGTTGAACACAAAATAAGATATTTTGATAAATGATGGGAACCACACAGTTGACGTTACCCATTGACTTTCATTGTATTCTTTTCCCTACCATGGAAGTCAATGGGTACCATAAAGTGTGTGCTTACCATCATTTATCAAAATATCTTATTTTGTGTTAACAGAATTAAGAAACACATACAGGTTTTAAACAACATGAGCATGAGGAAATGATGACAGAACTTTCATTTTGGGTGAACTATCCCTTTTAGATGGAAAAGATTCTTAGGTTTTCTTTTTATGGTGCAAAATTTTTATGTTGATCTTATCAGAAAGCCCACGAAATTCAAATATTTTGGAAGAACCACTGTTCCCAGTTTACAATAAATCTGCACTAGATCACTAAGAGAGACTATTTAAAAAAGTCAATGGGTCTCGTTCACTAAGCATGCGTACGCAAAAATTTGTACGGACGTTTTAACTTACAAATCACGATTCAACAAAAACTTTCGTACTAAAATAAATTTTAAACGTATGCAAAAACGTAAGGACAATTTAGACCTTGTTTTTGCATTCATTTAAAATACATTTTAGTAAGAAAGTTTTTATTGAATCATGATTTGTAAGTTAAAATGTCCGTACGCACATTATTCAAACAAATTTGTGTGTACACATGCTTAGTGAATGAGACCCATTGAGAGAGAGAGAGCGAGAGAGAGAGAGAGAGAGAGAGAGAGAGAGAGAGAGAGAGAGAGAGAGGCAGGAGAGTTAAAATATGTGTTATCAATTACTTTTTCCATCCATTCAGTGAGGCATTTAAAATCAAAAGAATAAATGAGAATGTCTTGAAACAAGAATAGTGATTTACAATATATTAGAGAGAGAGAGAGAGAGAGAGAGAGAGAGAGAGAGAGAGAGAGAGAGAGAGAGAGAGAGAGAGAGAGAGAGAGATCAAGGCCATAGACTGGCCAGAAAAATACAACTATGAAAACCGAAACTTGAATCGTTTTGTTGAGAAATTTTGACACGAGTTTTCTGCAGTGAGGAAAAACGAAAATGACAAAAGTTCCCATTTTCATGTCTTCCTTGAATGAGATAAAGATAAACTGTCACAGGAGAAAGCCAAGCAACCATATGTATGCCTTTGTGATTGACTAGATTAAATGAATATGCATTATATGATCACAAGCGGAAAATGTCGCTTTCAGCAAAACAACGACTTTTGGTTGTTGGTGCGCTGGGTACATACTGAGAAAAACACTCGTAAATTTATCCTCTGTGCCAAAATCGGTGGCCATCTGTCATGCACTCATCTATTCTCACTGCGTGTGTGCCACACTCCTTTAAACATCAAGTCAAGGATATCCACATTTCACTTCCACAGCCTGCTTAAAAAGAGATGTGATGTCATCAGTTATATCTTTGCTGACGACTTGGACTCGGTCCAGCTCGGGGGCCGCTCAGAAATCGCACGGTTACATAAGCACAGATGTAAAAATGGTATGCATAAAAATGCAGGTGTGTGATGTGAACAAACCCCTTAACCTAAACATGGGTAAGCAATAGAGGATCAAAAAGTTTGGGTGACACTGGGGGAAGAACATTTTTTGTTATGTGCAAGCAAGCCAAGGTTGTGACATCTTTCATAAGCAATTTAAAATATGTTGAGTTTCTGCCGAATTCTGTGCTTTAATCATATTGTTACATATCTGGGTGATTCTTACGAAATCCGGATTTAGAAGGTGTCCAGCATCAGAATCTTTTAAAAGCCCTTGAAGGCAATATATTTGATTATCATTACCGCAACATGATATTACATGAAATATATGCATTTACAAACTCGTGTTTCGGTAATGAGAACTAAAAAGTTGTCTAGGTACTATGACAAACAAAATTTCAACTTTTATCTGGAGAGAAAAAATTAGAACTGCTTACCTGGTAGCCATCTTGAGTGTCACAGTCAATTATGTCCCTTACAACAATTTTTTTTTAAATGTTAGTTCCTTGAGGGCATAAACAATGATTGAAAATTGTTGCGGAGGATGAGAAAATTGGTCTTGGACACATTAATATTTTATTATTATTGTCTCTACATTTACCAATGATCACCAAATACCACATGTTTCTTTACTGTAAATGTTTATAGTATAAAATGCACTGAAGCTTTTTATTTTTAAGATTTTTTAATTATAAATATTTCCATGTCAAAGAACCCAAATCCAGTCATGGACATGTTGCGGTAATGAAAATTTTCCCCTTAAATGCTGAAAAAACAACAAAATTGGTTGGTATGATGTCATTTGAAATCATTTGCAAAAATAGTACAGGAAGAGATGTTTGTAACTGTATGCTACTCTTACTTTGCATTTACTTTTTTATCAAAATGTTTCATGACACCTCATAAGTCCAATTTCGAGAGAATCCCACATCTGCTTATATTTATCAGTCACTTACAACAAACTAAACAAGTGATTTGAGATGATCTGACTCCGGGTCTGTCCCGGAAATGGCTCGGCAGCTCCTCCTCTCTGTGGTGCTGTGTGGAAGTGTGACACGAGTACACAAACCTGTGAAGCTCTACCACAGAACCACTGAGAGTGTAACTGGTAACAATGGACTCCAGCGTATAAGCACCAAATCCACGTAAGCGAGAAATCACAGGACCTAAACCACCTCAAAACACTCATTACCAGATCTCCACCGAGCATACAGAGTCCAAGCCGCCCATCCCAAACACTGTTTTCAGAACGATTGTCTTCCTTCTGTTGCGGTCAAGGTCGGTTAAGGTGGAGAGGTCAATAGCAGCGACACATTTGTCCTTATCGTTTTGTATATAAATGAATGTTTGCATGATGAGGAGCCGTCTCAGTCCCATGAGAACTTCGACCTCTTTAACCTTCACTCCCTCCCCAGGCCGGCTGGCGCACGCAGACGCAACCCCCTTGTGAAGACAAAAACCGCCACACTTATGTTGATCTGCATACCAAATGTAAACCACCTCCAATCCCACCCCAACGCATCCCCAAAATTTTGATTTTACCCCCTCACCAGTGAACTTTGACCTCCACAACGTAATTAGAATTAGAGACAAACCCCGCTCTCTGTGTGGTGATGGAGGTGGGGATGGGATTCTTGTCTCCACCTGACTCCACCCTCCTCCACATCACCCCCTCGGACTCCCTAGGAGGATGAGGAATTATTGTGTACGCAGTGAGTGAGTGAGTGAGAGAGAGAGAGAGAGGACACGTGCCAAATGTCTGGTGCTGAATCATACACCCCCCACTACCCAAGGCCACTCTGAATTTGCACACAACAGAGACACACAAGCATGCTTATATGAACATGCTCACTTGAGCATGAACACACACCCACACACACAATACAGCGTCGTAACACACAAATATTAATATGGAGGCTTGTCTTCGCATTTACATCTATACAGGAACACTGTGAAAAAATCAACATACTCCTGTCAATAAAGTGTGTTTTATGGCATCATGGTCCCCAAGCAGTATGGCCAGTAGCCATGGAAACAAGAAGATATATGAAATGTAGGTTTTGTTCCACCTATAATATGTCGTTTTATCCTTGAATTATATTTAATTGTTCATCTTAAATATATCAGATTAAATTGTTAATTTGTTTCATGTGAATGCCTGTTTGAAAACACTACACAAATATTTCTTAAACAATTTGTTCTCCATTTATTTTTTTTAATGGCTAGGTCATATATCAATGAAAAGTAATCTGCATCATATTCATGTGTAATCATTGAACAAATCTTTAGCTGTATGGATCTTTCACTAAACCCATCTCAGACACCAAACTATACAAACCACCTCCTGCCTACACTCGCACACGTTTTTTTTTTCTCGTTGCCTGTTATTGGTGTGAACTAGTGAAGAAGATGCTCCTCAAATGTGTTAACTGAACTTCTCAATCTTTTTTCCATCCTTATTTTTTTTCGTGCTTGTCGCACACGTTATTCACAGACTTCAGACCTATACGCTTCTTAATAAATGACTATAAGATTTTTTTAATAAGTTGATATAGCTTCCTCTGTGTGATGCTGCATTAGACCAGCTACAATTTCACCTGCTAATTATGCAAATGTTAACATTTATGTTTCGCTTTGATTTGTGTGTTTGTTTGTTTGTTTGTTTGTTTTTGCACGTAAATCCATTGTTTTCCATATCTGCCCCTGAGTCAGCAGTAAGCTGATAATCACGCCGCAGTGGTTTTAATTGCTCTGTTAATTGATAGAAAACAGAAAGGCTGCAATTAGATGTAATGATACGAAGCACTCTCCGTCACCGTGGAGCTAATGATTTAGCGCGCTAGAACCCGACACTGAGACTGGATTCTTCACAAGTCAATTTACATATGAAAGCGCGTGCACTAGTGTGTTTGTATGTGGGAGAGAGAGGGGTTGAACGTAGACGAACACAGAGATCAAGTTGGAGAGCATTTGTAAAGAATAGAGAACAATAGAGGGATTGGGCAACGTTCAGTTTGCAGAGATGCATGCTGCATTGTCACGTTGTTGCAAACTGTATAGTGAGACTTTTGCTGGTTGTGATGCATCAGATCCGAACTGTGAGTTGTGTGCTATACGTGCCATTCTGAATGATGTCAGAGCATTGATAAAAATATATATAAGAAATATATTTGAATCTTTACCTTAAATGTGTTTCACAGGTTTAATCTGTTACGCAGGGTGGGATGAAGACACACAAGAAGAGTGAGATGTAAAGAGATGAAATTCTTATTGTTCTGAATGAGATTTTATTGATGGGTTACAGAAAGATGATCTGATTATGTAAAAATAAAGCAAAACATTTTGGTGGGAGAACAAAGAAATGTGGAAAGAGGTGGGTAATGAAAGCAAGGAGCTGATTTGACCTTGTGTTGAGAGCTGTGGTTGTTTGAGATTGTGGCATATTGTAAGTTCAAGTATGGTTTGCGTCTGATTTTTTTTGTATATTATTTTAGTCGTCTTTGCTTGTTGCCTTAATGGTTAGTTCACATTTGATTCATTTTTATTTTATCTGAATCATTCCTTTAATTAGCTTTTTAAATCAACTACAGTGACCTTGGATCAAATTCGGGTTGGTTTTTTGACACATTACAAGCGAATCATTTATGTTCATGTTAGCTTTAATGCTGTCATTTTGTTCAAAGTGCCAGAATTTTTTTTTATGTCTCATCAATGGTTTTATTTTTTGGTTGCATAAGTTATGACAAAATATTTTTTGCTGTGTGATTGGCGCATATTTCAGATGTTCTGTGATATGGGCTTCTACATGCAGTTCTTTCACCAGCTGATTTGTTTCTCTCATCAGTCCCGTGGGTAATTTAGCTAGTGAAATCACACCTTTTCTTTCTCTCCGCTCTTCTTCGATTTCCTGTCCCGGTGGTGGCCAATCACACAGCGGTGTCCTTGGGGGCCAGCCTTGGCTCACCCTCTTATATTTATTGTGCTGAAGAAAACCTTTTCTCTCCCTGACTCTCCCAGGAGTCAAATGAGATATACTGGTCACACGACAGCATGGAGTGAAGATGAAAAAAGGCTTTTTTGGGTGTATATGTACATTTGCAGGTTAATATATGGGTTTTATGGTTACATGCTTGTGAAATACTAGCTATATTCTTCCAATACGTTTATATGGCATCAATTTGTATGTTTGAGTCAGATGTGCATGCTATATAAATAATACATATCTCTTAATATTCTACATGCACTATCAAACTGCATAGAAAACATAGCCTGAAGTGTTCATGTGTTTAAGTTAAGTTGAATAAGTTGAGTACATTGAGTACTGCGTGTTGTTTTGTCACTAACATTCGATTTTTGTTAGTTGAACTGCTCTGACCTTGAAATTACGCAGTGTAAAGCATGTGAAATTAATATATTTACAGGTTAACGTTCTGTCAGTTGGACTATATTTACATTAATGCATCTGGGAAACACTTTTATCCAAAGCAACATGTAAATTATAAACTAAACATTTTATCATGTGTGTTTTCTTGTAAACAAACCTATGACCTTTTGTACTGCAAACACATTGCTCTACCAGTTAATCTACAGAAACATAGCAAAGAGTTAAATAGTTTTTATTAAACACAAAATTCAGCAATTTAAATTTAATACCACATTGACATTTCAATCAAAATCTCATAAACGCCCTGCAGTTCCGTAACAAACCCCTAGGGGTTTGCAAACTCCCGTTTGGGAAATCCTGATCTGGTGTTCTTTTGGCCTGTCTTGTTTAAAGATTAAAAGGGGGTTAGTATTTGGTATATTTTATTGGTTTTATTACTATCTACGTGTAACTAAAGTGCATGGATGACAGTGTGTTCTTGTGTCTGAGTGTGTGCATATGTATATGTTTGTGCATGTGTTGACTACAAAGCCTGGCTAATTCAGATGAGGGGCCATGGCGGTTATCACACAGAAACACGCCACAGTGAGTGTATGCGTGCTTTTGTTTCTTACTGTCTGTATTTTAATGAGCTCGTCCTATCGCTGCCGAGCTGCACGCTACAGCAGCTTTTCACGCGGGACAAGTGTGACAACTCACCCTGCAGATTACCCATCTCACACACACACACACACACATATTAACATCCATAGCAAAAAACATCGTACACACATTAAACCTCCACGCAAGGTGTTTTGAGAAATACATAAAGGTGATGTGCTCACAAGCACCACTTGACAGAAACAGTCAATATGTAAAATAAATACATGAGCCTAATACAAAATTTGACTTTTATATATTTCAAAGTGAATTTCACAGCATGCAATGAGATTTGAGGTATTGTGATCGGATATAAAATATGTGGTGAAGTGGGAGGTATATTGTAATGGTTTCACAGCATTGTTTGTCTTTCACTTTGTTTATTAGCTTTGGCAATGTTGTTGTCGGCACTGGCAATGTATTGTTTTGAGTCATGCCAATAAGGGCATTTTTAAATCAAACTAAGTAAGATTTAAAGGAAGTGATATAAAGATAATAGCAGGAGCTTTCCCTAGAGTTAAAAATTTGATTGTTACTGTTTTAGAATCCATTCAGCTGATCTCCGGGTCTGGCGCTAGCACTTTTAGCATAGCTTAGCACAATCCATTGAATCTGATTAGACCATTAGCATCGTTAAAAAAAATAACCAAAGAGTTTCAATATTTTTCCTATTTAAAATTGGACTCTTCTGTAGTTACATTGTGTACTAAGACTGACAGAACATGAAGAGTTGCGATTTTTCTAGGCAGATATGATTAGGAACTATACTCTCATTCTGGCGTAATAATCAAGGACTCTGCTGCTGTAACAGGGCTGCAGCAGGCGTAGTGATATTACTCACTGCCCGAAAATAATCCCCTTGGTTACTTTCAATAGCAGGGGACTATTTTTAGGCGCTGTGTAATATCATTGCGCCTCCTGCAGCGCCTCATGTTATGGCAGCAAAGTCCTTGATTATTACACCAGAATGAGAGTATAGTTCCTAGTCATATCTGCCTAGAATATCGCAACTTTTAATGTTCTGTCAGTCTTAGTACACAATGTAACTACAGAAGAGAAAAGTTTTTAATAGTAAAATATCTAAACTCTATGGTTATGTTTCGCGCGATGCTAATGGTCTAATCAAATTCAATGTATTGTGCTAAGCTATGCTAAAAGTGGTACCGACAGACCCAGAGATTGGCTGAATGGATTACAAAATGGTAAAAATCAACTGTTTAACTCTAGGGGAGCTAGAAAATTAGCATATTTAAAAAAAAGTGGAGTGTCCCTTTAAGATTGTTTTATGTCGAACGAAGGGATGCTCCTTACACAGTGGGCCGGGGATGCATGCCAAGAAGTTTGAAAACCGATGCTCTACAGCCACTGATTCTCACTGTTTTACAAAGGAGTCATATTAAACTACTTTACATAGTGTTTATAGTCCAATGCAGCACACGGCCGAGTGTGAATGAATCTGGTTTTGTGTCTCTCTGCATAATTGTATTAATAATTCTGCCCGCATTGGAATATTGCAGGAAATTAGTGTTAGGGATTTTTCTTTGAGGGACGGTGGGTCCAATTAAAGGCCACCCCACTTTCCTTTATTAATAATAGCAGCAATGAAAAGAAGTCTGAATCGACTGCCGTCTATTTGCTGTGAAGCTATCAGCGCGGAGCAGACGCGGCCTGGTTTCACATGGCCGAATGCTCACTCAATGGTGAACATACACCATAGCCAGGACCACTCTGTCTGAATAAAGTAGTTCTCTCTCTCTTTTGCTCTCTCTCTCTCTCTCTTGACGTTGCTGCCATCTGAGAACAGTGCCTCCTAATCTTAATACATCAAAAGGCTTAAGATTCCTCTACAACTTGCTATCAAACCAGTTGACCTTTTTGAACTAATTAACTTCCTTACAAAACAAAAACCAAAGACAAAGGTGATTGAGAAAAAACGACACTTTTGTTCACTGATACTGAGAAAAGAACAAATATTATTTAATGTCATTAGCATAAAGAAATGAGGGCAGGGGCCTTGTTAAAGCGTTAGTTGCTCGTTAGTGCCACAGCTGAGCCACCTGCCTGATCACTCGCTCCTGTCTGATCAAGCAAAGCTTGGGAACAATCAGCACCGCTCGTTAGCATTTACAATTAATTCATTAGCATTTAGATTAATTAAGAGATCCTGTTTCGTGTCTGGTTTCATACTACAGTATATTGATGTTAGGCGTATTGTATTGTAATAAAATGTTAGAAGTATTGCAATAAGATGGAGTGATGAGATGTAAAAATACTAGTGATTATTGTGGTGAAATGTAATGGTTATCATTGTAAGATGTAATTATTGTGGTGGTGGGATGTAATGATTATTGTGGTGAGACGTTATGGTTATTGAGGTGAGATGTAAGGAGTGTTGTAATAAGATGTAATGATTTTTGTGGTGAGTGTGAGGGTTATCGTGGTGAGATGTAGGAATATTGTAATAAGATGTGATGATTTTTGTGGTGAGATGTGATGGTTATCGTGGTGAGATGTAAGGAGTATTGTAATAGGATGTAGTGATTACCGCGGCGAAATGTAATGGTTATCGTTGTAAGATGTAATTATTGTGGTGATATGTTATGGTTATTGTGGTAAATTGTAAGGAGTATTGTAATAAGATGTGATGATTTTTGTGGTGAGATGTGATGGTTATCATGGTGAGATGTAAGGAGTATTGTAATAGGATGTAGTGATTACCGCGGCGAAATGTAATGGTTACCGTTGTAAGATGTAATTATTGTGGTGATATGTTATGGTTATTGTGGTAAATTGTAAGGAGTATTGTAATAAGATGTGATGATTTTTGTGGTGAGATGTGATGGTTATCGTGGTGAGATGTAAGGAGTATTGTAATAGGATGTAGTGATTACCGCGGCGAAATGTAATGGTGGTTATCGTGGTGAGATGTAGGAATATTGTAATAAGATGTGATGATTTTTGTGGTGAGATGTGATGGTTACCGTGGTTAGATGTAAGGAGTATTTTAAAAGGATGTAGTGATTACCGCGGCGAAATGTAATGGTTATCGTTGTAAGATGTAATTATTGTTGTGATATGTTATGGTTATTGTGGTAAATTGTAAGGAGTATTGTAATAAGATGTGATGATTTTTGTGGTGAGATGTGATGGTTATCGTGGTGAGATGTAAGGAGTATTGTAATAGGATGTAGTGATTACCGCAGCGAAATGTAATGGTTATCGTTGTAAGATGTAATTATTTTGGTGATATGTTATGGTTATTGTGGTAAATTGTAAGGAGTATTGTAATAAGATGTGATGATTTTTGGGGTGAGATGTAATGGTTGTGTAAGGAGTATTGTAATGGGATGTAGTGATTATTGTGGTGAGATGTAAGGAGTATTGTGATAGGATGTAGTGATAATTGTGTTGAGAGATGAGATTATTATTGTGTTGAGATGTAATGATTATTGTGTTGAGATGTAAGGAGTATTGTAATAAGATGTGATGATTTTTGTGGTGAGATGTGATGGTTATCGTGGTGAGATGTAAGGAGTATTGTAATAGGATGTAGTGATTACCGCGGCGAAATGTAGTGGTTATCGTTGTAAGATGTAATTATTTTGGTGATATGTTATGGTTATTGTGGTAAATTGTAAGGAGTATTGTAATAAGATGTGATGATTTTGGGGGTGAGATGTAATGGTTGTGTAAGGAGTATTGTAATGGGATGTAGTGATTATTGTGGTGAGATGTAAGGAGTATTGTGATAGGATGTAGTGATAATTGTGTTGAGAGATGAGATGATTATTGTGTTGAGATGTAATGATTATTGTGTTGAGATGTAAGGAGTATTGTAATAAGATGAGATGGGTACGGATTGTGAAAGGATGTAGTGATATTTGTGTTGAGATGTGATGGTTATTGAAGTGAGATGTAGTTTATTATTGTGGTGAAATGTAATGATTATTGTAATATGATGTAAGGAGTATTGTGCTGTAATGATTGCTATGATGAGATGTAATAATTTTTGTGGTGAGATGTGATGATTATTGTGGTGAGATGTAAGAAGTATTGTGATAGAATGTAGTGGTTATTGCGATGAGATGTAATGGTTATTGTAGTGAGATGTAAGGAGAATTGTGGTGAGATGTGATGATTATTGTGGTGAGATGTGATGATTATTGTGGTGAGATGTGATGATTATTGTGGTAAGATGTAAGAAGTATTGTGATAGAATGTAATGGTTATTGTGATGAGATGTAATGGTTATTGTAGTGAGATGTAAGGAGTATTGTGATAGGATGTAGTGATAATTGTGTTGAGAGATGAGATGATTATTGTGTTGAGATGTAATGATTATTGTGTTGAGATGTAAGGAGTATTGTAATAAGATGAGATGGGTACGGATTGTGAAAGGATGTAGTGATATTTGTGTTGAGATGTGATGGTTATTGAAGTGAGATGTAGTTTATTATTGTGGTGAAATGTAATGATTATTGTAATATGATGTAAGGAGTATTGTGCTGTAATGATTGCTATGATGAGATGTAATAATTTTTGTGGTGAGATGTGATGATTATTGTGGTGAGATGTAAGAAGTATTGTGATAGAATGTAGTGGTTATTGCGATGAGATGTAATGGTTATTGTAGTGAGATGTAAGGAGAATTGTGGTGAGATGTGATGATTATTGTGGTGAGATGTGATGATTATTGTGGTGAGATGTGATGATTATTGTGGTAAGATGTAAGAAGTATTGTGATAGAATGTAATGGTTATTGTGATGAGATGTAATGGTTATTGTAGTGAGATGTAAGGAGAATTGTGATAGGATGTGATGATTATTGTGGTAAGATGTGGTGATTTTTGTTGTAGGATGAGATTGTTATTGTGGTGGGATGTAAGTTGCATTGTTATAGCATGTAATGATTACTGTGGTAAGATGTGATAATAATTGTGACTGGATGTAATGATTTCTGTGGTGAGATGTGATAATTGTTGTGACTGGATGTAGTGATTATTGTGGTGAGATGTGATAATTATCGTGACTGGGTCGTGTGTAATGATTACTGTGGTGAGATGCAAGTAGTATTGTGATGTAATGATTATTGTGGTGAGATGTAAGGAGTATTGTAATAAGATGAGATGTGCTGATTATTGTGGTAAGATGTGATGATTTTTGTTGTGAGATGTGATTTTTATTGTGGTGGGACGTAATGTTATAGGATGTAATGATTACTGTGGTAAGATGTAAGTATTATTGTGATGTAATGATTATTGTGGTGAGATGTGATAATTATTGTGACTGGATGTAATGATTACTGTGGTGAGATGCTAGTAGTATTGTGATGTAATGATTATTGTGGTGAGATGTGATAATTATCGTGACTGGATGTAATAATTACTGTGGTGAGATGCAAGTGGTATTGTGATGTGATGTAATGAATATTGTGGTGAGATGTGATAATTATTGTGACTGGATGTAATGATTATTGTGGTGAGATGTGATAATTATTGTGACTGGATGTAATGATTACTGTGGTAAGATGTAAGTATTATTGTAATGTAATGATTATTTTGGTGAGATGTGATAATTATCGTGACTGAATGTAATGATTACTGTGGTGAGATGTGAGAAGAATTGTGTTGACGTCATAAACATTTTAATGAGATAAAAAGATTTTAGCAGCTGATATTTTTTTCAGTGCATCGCAGAAATTTGTCAGTAGAAATAAGAACCTGCTTACACCACTAATGAATCGTATTGTGGTTAGGTGATAGAAAGAGGTGTCTCCACACATTTAGAAGTTCCTGCTAATGCACAAAAGAGGTACTGGAGCTTCTGTGAACAATATTCTGTTACATAATGTTAAATGCAAACAGCTGTATCATCCCTTTCACCATATAACAGGTATTATGTCAGGTTTTCCTGACAATGTGCATGGGTTAATAGGAACATTTCAGGGTATTTTTTGAAGTCCTTCAGACTGGTGGCAGAAGGTCTGGACTCTAAAGCAGCTTTCATTAGCCAACGGTTGCTTTACAAATACATTAACAGGTAAAGCAAGCAAACAAATCATTTTGTCCGATTTTTTACCAGGCCAGAAAAAATGCATGTTACCGAAATTCTGTGCAATTCAACCCATCACACTTCCTTGCAAAACTCCTAAAGTGTTTCCAATTTTTTGTGCCTTAGACAGACGTTCACCCAACAATCTGTGGATGTGATGTCTGAGGACTCTCTGTATCAGGTCATATGCACATTCCAGCAATTTCTAACCTGATTCTATTAAAATAAATGAACCAGTTCTGTCCTGCTTTTACTGACCAAGAGAGGTTTAAAGATAGATGAATAGATGATTCAGAGAGTCTTTGGGGAGTCCAGTGACCAGAAGATAACGTGCAGATGCCAGGATTCCCATATTTTCATATGCACTTTTTGTTCCTAGTTAATTCCTAACTCATTATGATCTTACTGGCTAATTTTTACCCACAGCTGATTTGATTAAACCTGTCTCTATGCAAATGAGTATGGTTTTTTCCTTTGTTACTGGAGTGTGCAGGCCAGGGCTAGACTGAAGTGTGTATTTGATACACTTTTGCAAAATTATGTTTGACTGTATTTGATACAGTCCGTTTCCCTGGTTCTTGGTCTCCAAATCCCCCCTCTCTATTTTTGTCTCTCTTTCTTTCTCTCTCTCTGTCTTTCTGTATCAAGCAGATAATGCTGACTTGTGAGGACAAATGTGTGCAGTTCATCAGCAGAGGTTGAGATTTAACAGATGAAAAAAATGATGAATAAAATCTCCAAACACCAGCCGTTGCAGAAAAATCTACTTAAAAATGTCATTTGTTTTCCGAAAACCAGGTCAAAAAAAGAATTTTCATTTAAATATTTTAGTATTAATTTCTAGGGAGAGAGTTGTTTTTATTAAGAAAAGCAGACAACATCAGCTATAACTTGGCTGTCTCTAAATAGTTCAAAAATGGTTTAAAAAGTGCAAAACATTGTAGAGTGTAACCGAAGTTTAAAAAAAAAAAATGATAGACTTCTACACTGTTTGTTATTTGGCTTCAACATCACTGTGAGCGAGTCTGTCTACTCGAGCGGATACAAGTTGGCAAATTGTAGGCTTTCCATATATGGTTGTTTGACCTACATATCCAGATCAGATACATGCATGTGCATTGACACACAGGAGAAAAAATGTCCTTTTAAATTACGCTCTCATGTTTACTTGCGCACACACACGCAACACTTTTTCTCATGTGCCACGTTTAACACATTTTTTCTGCATGTTTCAATATTCCCAGCATAAATATTTGATGAAAACTTTTAAGATCTAAGTGATGTTTAATGAATAGTTATTGGCAAAACTGAGATTTTTTAAACAACATCTGGAGTTGACTCTGAGCTTTTAAGCGTATGATAATATTGATGTGCTGGGTCTTTGCTGATGAGTGTGACGTCTTTAATAATGCTGTCAGATCTTGATTCGACCTTCACACACGTTAATATACACACGAAAACGCATAGTAGGCCTACATAACCTTTTTTGTATAGCTCTTGTGGAATAATCATCAAGAGCCAAGGCCAACTTCAGACCTTGACTGAAGTTATGGAGTTTGATGCTATGTTGTGTTCACATACACTCTCTGAAAACGGGTACAAAAGTTGTCACTGGGGTACAAAGGTGCACATTGGTAACCCAAAAGTACACATTGTTACCTTAGAGGTACATATCTGTACCAAAATGTTACATATAGGGCCTTTTTAAAATGCACCATCCCAGTGACAACTTTTATACCTTTGTTCTAAAAGTATAGACCGTTTCAGCGGTAACAACATAAACAAGCCGCTGTCGCGGTCCGCACGTAACTTCCGGTAAACTCCGCTAATAATAAATAACAACAAATTCTTTAAACATAGTTTATTTATATAACAAGCAAACAAAACAACACATAGATTACCTAGGAAACCAAAACATTTGTTATTTTCGACGAGGCATTTGTTCAAGAGATCAGTTTAGCAACTAGTCAGACCATTAAAAAAACGAAACCGGAAGTAAGGTTCGGATCCAGACGTGTATCACGTGCGTCCGATGAAACCATCTATATAGAGGGTACAGAACAACAAGGCCTAAAAAACTGCAGAAAATGTTTTTTTTTAATATATATTACATATGTTATATAATATATTATCATCTATATATTATATAAATTATAAAGATATTAATAATGTGTGTAAAATTGGTAAGAGGTGTGTTTTCATTGAAAATTATGTTTATATGATTATTTTGATGTATAAAAACAGCAAAAGGGGCCTTTTATCCATATATAAAGTAGTATTATTATTTAGTCTTTTTTATATGTTCTGCAAAAATATTTTATGAAAATACTAAATAGGGTGTCAGATTCAAATTCTGCATTGAGAATTTGATTGCGTATTCAGTCAATATCAATTGTATATTTTACTTTTTTTATTTAGTTTGACCAACTTAAAGCATTTTATTCAGGTAAGACTTAGATGTTAAATGATGCATAGCTGTAGAAATATTATTTGAAAAATAATAATTAGACACTGGTTAAAAAATAATTGTGTTTTCATTGAAAATCATGTATACATGATTATTTTAAAATATAAAAGCATCAAAACTAAAAATTTATTGTATACGTTATATAGAAGGAGTATTATTATTTTATCTTTTTGATTATGTGCTGTGCAAAAATATTTTATAAGAAGTGTCAGATTCAAATCCAGTTAAATGCACTATGTCTGCATTAACTGAACCAGCGTATTAAAATTCATATACCTTATTAAAATGGAGATATGTCAAAATTGGTCACCATATGCAATGATATATATTTTAATTTAATATTAATGTTTATACTTGTTTTACTACTGATTTTATAATGTTCCATATCACAATGAGATGTGTGATAGATGAGGTGTGAAGATTATTTTAATTAAAATTATATTTACCTTTTACTTTGTTTCTTTTTAAAAGTGCGCGTTTTCCAGAAATGGAGAGCGTTTGTGTGTTTTGTGTGCAGTGCGGTATGATGAAGTCTAATGTGAAATGATGCCGTTGCATTCCTCAGGATAAAAGGACCACAGCCCTTCTTACCAAACCTGAGAGTGCAAGCTAGAGAGATGAGGTGCATGAGAGAGAGAGAGAGAGAGAGAGAGAGAGAGAGAGAGAGAGCAAGGGTCCTAAATGAATAAATAAAAGCCATAACTGTAAAAGCTAGTGCTGGACAGTAGCACTTAAAGGATTTTAACAAGAGGGTCACTTCATTAAATATTGACCTCCTGTCTGAAATCTCCCCATAAGAACACTGTGAAGTGACAGAAGCTAAAGCTAAAAACAGAAGGATGTTCGCCAGCATAAAACTAATGCTGTCAGTCTGAATCATATAGCCACACACAGTCACATACACACGTATACCTGTCGTTGGGGGTATGTGTGTGTAAGTTTGACTATTTGTGGAAGAAATGCTGTTTTAAAAAAAATCTGCTAATTTATTTTTACCATGAAATTTTATGTTTACAAATTCGTGTGAGTTTATAGATGTACACGTCTCTGTCCTCAGTAAATAAAATAAATGTAATGTGCTTAAACACTATAGTTAAGTGTGTACACACAAATCAAATTTGTATTAAAACACACTGTAAAAAAATGTTGCCTTAAATGTTTAAGTATAATCAAATTGGCTATACAAGTCATTTCAATGTATTTATTTATTTATTTAATCTCAATCAATGATGTGTTGCTGTAACTTATAAGAAAAGCTTAAATTGCTTATTTTGTTGAATTAAAGTAATATAAAAATATATGTTGTCATGACTTGATCACATCTTTTTTTTTGCAGCGTATTAGCACAATAATAATAGGCATATTTTTATTACTACTACTAATAATAATCTGAAAAACATAATACCTCAACAAATACAAATTAAAATGCATACAAATTTATAACATGAATGTATGCACATATCAAATACTGCACATTGTTAAAATGAGCTATATTATAAGCTGCATAATATAAAATCTCTATATTTAAAATATAATATTTACCTTATAACCTGTATATTTATTATTTTAGTTTTACATCCAGAATAACAGATATGTTAAATAATACATGCCTGCATAGCACAGTACAAAATGTCCCTGTTTACCATTAGCTTATCATGGCCTGAAGTGCTTTTCACTCTCTGAATTGCACTTTGTTTGTTTGTTTTTGCTTCGGTAAATTTTAGTATAAATTCGGTGTGACCTCTCTGGCCTATTTGACCTGCTATCACCATGGTGACCGTCCTCCGGCAAGCATAGTCATCAATCAGACAGTGACAGCTCATCTGTCCCCTACACCACATATACCAGACCCTCCAGCCAGATGTTTGTGTGACCTCTCCAATCGATAGTGCTTGTGTGTTAAAGGTAGAAGGAACTCTGACATGGTCATGATGGTGTTTAAAGGTTGTGTTGTGATGGGTTGTGTTGTGTGTGTGAGAGAAAATGAGGGAGAAATCGAAAGTTGAACTTGTTTTATATGTGACTATTTGATTTGTATTAAAGCTATATTTTATTGTATGCATGTGCCACGCTTTGCTTACTTTTCTGAATTTAGATAATTTGTGTAGTTTATTACTAAATGAATATGGTAGTTTTCTGGTTATTCACTGTATCCTCAATTTTATGTGTAGAATTTGCACATGAATAGAAACTGCTATTTGCTCTAAACACAGCTGTGACATCCTTTACAAATCCATTATAGTTCTGCTTTATTCCCAGTCCTTCAGTCCTTTGCATTTTTGAGAAGCAAAATGAAAACTGAGCGATTTAAGAAAAGCTTTTGAATGAATAACTCATCGCATCGAGAAATTATTTTATTTTGAAAAAAATTTTTTTTTATAATATATTAGTAACAATATGTGACTTTTTCTATGAAATCCTGGATATTAGATTAGATTTTATTAGATAGATATTATGAGATTTGAAGCATCAAGTATGATTTCACTTTAATTTCAATCTCTGACATGACCCTACTCAGTCAATATTAAAGATATCAAGGTTAAATTTTCACATTATGTAGAATAATTTCATGTATAAAAGCAAAAATTTACTTTAACGGGATTTTTGGAATCTTTGTTTTCCGCAGTCTACGGCTCCGAGAGCTCGCTGCTCCTTTAAGAGCTTTGAATTTGACTTTAAAGTGGGTCACACAGTAAAAATATCTTCAACAATTATTCATGCAACCCCCCACCCCACCCCTTTCTATATCTCCTCTTCTTCTCCTCTCTAAAATCTGCATGCTGCTGCAGTGCTGTAGAGCAGAGAAGAAGAGATGATTCTTTTGTCAAATCCAGATCTGATGAAATGTTGGTGTAACAAACTGTTTCTTTCTCTCCGATCAGCCGGAGATTACCATCTTGTCCCCATCGTGCCTTCTGCGCTAGCATTTGTTGTTGTTGTTATTGAGTGTTTTGATGCTGAGACAGTAATACTGTCTTCGGTCCACGTTGGATGCTCCATCAATATGGCGTGATTGACACGTCCCTCGGCCAATCGAGCAGGCCTACCTTGTTTCGGGAACATTTTGGTGGATCATGCTGAGCATGCTCAGTCAACGCAGGTCTGTGCGTTTGAGGGCGGCTAAGCATGTGATTAGTGCGGGAGTGAACGCTACAGCACTGCAGCATATGGGAACCCGTCTCTCTGTTCCCTGTAGGTTTAAACTGAACATCTTTAAATTAGTCAGAGAGAGATCAAAGCAACCCTCACCATCCTCATTGAGAGCAAGGCTTTGAACTATACCTCCTCCCTCTCCAGTGTATGTATGCGTGTATGAGAGAGAGAGTGAGAGAGAGAGTGAGAGAGGAAGGATGATGTTCTGGTATGGAAATGAGTGAAATCTCATGAGTGTGTTTCAGAGAATAAGAGAGCTTCTTTTTGATCACATGTATATGTTTTCTCTTTCTTTTGTGTGTGTGCTCATATTTATTCCAATTTTGGTTTCCCTTCAGTTGAAATGCACAGAAATCCCATTTTATTTTATTGTTTCATTTGGTTTAATAATTGTACTAATGATCAAAATATGGAACAGTACCTTTTAAAAAGATCCTAATATATACTGTATCATTAGGAACCGATATGTATAGAGTTTTTTACAGCAATGGCGGATCATGGAGGTCCGTAGAGCTGCAACAGAAAAGACTGAATGTGATGAACTTGATAAAAGTTTTAAGATAAAAAAAATAAGGTTGTGTGTTAGCAATACATGTGAATCAAATCACTTTGTGCATCAATGCATTTGTAGTGGATTATTTCTCATTAAATTAGTACATTTAGGGGATGTTAGTAGAAAACAGGTCAGGTGAGGACAGACTAAGGATAACGTTAGCAACACATAACAAACCACGAACAGCCTTTTAATGGTAAATTTTGTGCTCTTAATTCAATTATTGTGTAATTGGAGAGGCTATTAAACGCGATGGCGGTACATAGTGCGTTTTTATGCATAAAACGTGTGTGGGTGGAGTGTTTTTGGCACTGTGATTTTGCAGGTTAAATGCAATAAATTAATTTATTAATAACTAATGCATATATTAATACGTTCAGGGATTAATAATAATTGAAAGTGATGAAGATGACAACTTCCATCAGATGTTCAAATTTACAACAACAACAAAAAAAACGACACTGAGCCAGTGGTATATAATTTACAATAAAGTCTTTTTTAAATCTTGTTCTTTGTATATTTATAAATCAAGCACTCAATTGTACATTATTAAATGCACATTATAAGCTTACATACTACACAGTGTAAAGCATTTTAAAGCTTTATATTGGTTGGAGGCAGTGTAAAACATGTTAACAAGGCACATACCAGCAGCTGACCATACTAATTTTCCCATATTAGTGGGTTTTATTTGTCAAAAAAACATTGTTGATAGAACCACATAAAAATACTACACATATTGTTGTGTGATATAAATATTGTAAATCAATGCATTTCTTTATTCTTATTTAAGAAAAATCACATCTCTTTGCCTCTAACTCAATGTTTCTCACTATTAGGGATGCGTAACGATTAATCACGATTAATCGTGATTAATCTATAGCAGAATACAAGTTTTTGTTTACATCATATATGTGTGTGAACTGTGTATAATAATTATGTGTATATAAATATGCACACATGCATTTATAATTTTAAGAACAATAATATATTTATATATTAAGTATTTATATTTATATATTATATAAATTATACATGCATATACAAATCTATATACACATGTAAACATTTCTTAAATATATACATGCATGTGTGTGCATTTATCTATATAAAGTTTTTACACACCGTTCTACCTGTAAACAAAATGTAAACACATTTTTTATTCTGATTCAAATTTTTCGCGATTAATCGTTATGCATCCCTACTCACTATGAGCATCCAGCTAAAGTCTCCATGAATCACGTGACAGCTGAGCTTTTTTGGACTTCCAGAACTCTCTTGCTAAAGAGCTCTGCCTCTGATGTACTAATATGAATTCTTTAGGTGCAAAGCTGTACTATTTAAAAGGGTATAATCCCAGTGTGCATTGTTGACTATTTTTGCAGTGTATGTTGTTTTTTGTATTATTATTATTACTTGAAACTTAATAAATGCATGTAAATACGATGCTTATAAAGAGTGTAAATGAGACATAGGCTAACATGAAGTGAATTAGTTGTTTTCCTCTTTTCTGAGTCATTTGTTGCAGTTCCACATTAGAGACATGACACCATTATGCAGCTCATTGTGTTTTCGTGTTTATGTGAAGTCGCCCACTGTATGGAGAAGCTCGCACTAATGACCAAAATCATAATTCCAATGAGAATTCAGATGTGGGAGATTACCGCAAATAAAAAACCCTATAATGATTCACGAGTTCAAAGGGAGATGTGTGAGCGCCTCGCACAACGGTTTATTTGATTCTATTACATTTTGCGTTTTATATCCGTGATTCATTCCCTTGCTTTCTTACGCATCTCGGTCTGATTCAGTCTACACCTGTCTTCTCGAATGTCTCTCGCTCTGTTGCCCTGCCCGTGTGTGTGTTTAACAGATGGAGATTATCTCAGTGTGATGATTTAAGAGAGGCTGGGTAACAGACGTTTGGCTTAAAGGAGGACTCACTTCACCTGTCCTTTGGTCACTTACTGCGCACGTATAGACATTAATTTGTCAAGGTGGTATCTGAAGCTTTGTGCATCTTTTAAGTCTCAACAAAGGATTTTAAGGGGAAGTCAGTGTAGATATACAGTAAAGAGACCCTAAACTATCATAGAAATGTAAAAAAAATATCCCATGCTGTCACTGGGGCACTACTTATATGAACCATTTGGGTAAAGATATACATTTGGTACCAATACAGGTACTAATATGCACTCTATATGTGAAAAGGTGTATTTTTGCAAGGGTATTACCACAGTGAAAGCTAGGGACCATTTTTCTGACAGTGCACTTGCTAAAAAAATGCTTGGTGGTTTTAAACCCATGGTTAGGTAAAATATGGACAAACCCAGTCGTTGGTTTAAATTAAACCGTATATTTGACCCAATCATCAGTTGAAACATTCTTGTATAGTTTAAGCAATTCCAATGGTTGGGTTTGTGTGTATTTTTTGTGATCAACTTTTCCTCCTCCTCCTCACGCCAATACACCACGGGCCCTTTAAGGGTACAAGTACCTCCAAAAACTACGCAGTCCCTCTGGCGTGCTCACTATTTTCAGAAGATATCGCAACCATACAGGCAATTAAACAGTCTCTGTTAAGTGTCACAAAGATCATTTGAGAAGCATTAATCCCTGTACATTGACTCATTTCCTGTGCCATAGCCAACGATGCCTTGTTAATGCAGATCCTGGCAGCTGCTGCCCCCTTGAGGTCACTCATCACCCCTGTGAAATCTTCACTGGGATTCATAGTCCTCAAGTGGCACATCACCTTGGAGTAGTCTAGCCTGTGGTTGCTGTGGCAACAGGGAGCCTCAGATCAATTGCACTGCATGCGTGCCAATACACCAGCAAGACACGCTTTGTTTTGTGTGGTTAAATATATTTTCTTTTAAAGACCTCGCAGGTTTAATGTTATCTTTGCAACCTCCATGCCGCAGCGTGCCCGTAAACCTGCTTTACTTTTGCTCGGGCCTCTAAACAATGTCTCATTGCTGAGACAAACAGCCTCTTTAGCTTTTTATGTTTGTGGAGGAGGTAAAAACAGAATATTTTTTACTCTTGTCACTCCTCATTACTGCAGCCCTTCAGATCACTTCTTGGGTAAAAGTTTCCTGTATTTCTAGCTATTTTTATCTCCAAGGCTGTAACTACAATAGACTTTGAGGGGGACATGGCCCCCCATTATTAGATTTGTTTTTGCCCTGTCCCTGAATGTTGAAGGTGTGCTTACTGCCTTGTATTATACAACTCAATATCTTTATACTCCATGCATTTTCTTTCTGCATTTTGCCACTTTGAATGAATGCTCTAAAAATATATTTCAATACAAAATCCTTTTGTCATATCTGTTCCTCAGTGCACCAGCAGTCACCTAGCAACAACAAAATAAAGCCAGAGCATTCAGTTGCATCCACTTTGCTTGCTTTCTTTAAGACTGCTGCATTGCTAATCCGAGATGCACATAACCGTGTGTTTGCCATCACTACAGATATGTGGCCAGACGTTTAGTGTTTACTATTGAGCGGTGTGTACGAGCGAAGGTTTAATGCCATTTGCACTTACCGTCAGACCATTACTGCACAATTTTGTCATGCTTTGTAGTCATGATGTTCAAAGAGGACAGAGTGGGTTTGTACGGCTATTGTTATCTCCCTTGCCTGATACGGTCTCTTATAGGTGATACACACGTACTCTTAGGTATAACAGCATTCACAAACTGACTATAGATGATGACTACTTTCTGATGTGGAAAATGGTTTGAAGACGCAGGGAAAAAATGAGAATGCTATGAAATGTGCGATCTCTCTCACAATAGCCGAAGAGCCCTATAATTTCACGGCGTGTTAGGACAGAGGCAGTCTCATCTCTGGCGGCTTAGGCCGGAGGGCCTGATATCACACTCTGAATGATAACTCGAAGAGAAGCACTCGCCTCCGCTATAGGAAAAAATCCCCTGCTGATCACACACTGCAGTCACCCCGGCAAAGGGGAATAGCCTGGAACAGGAGAGATAAAAGAGGTCAATCTTTTTGTTTGTCTAGCCATGCGTATGTCTGTTTATCTGTGCCTTTAAAACATCAAGCACAACTGCTAAACAACTTTGTGTGCAATGCAGAAAGATCAAACAAACTTATTTATATATTACCATATAGATTTATTTACACACATTTCCCTTCGAGCTAAGCATAATGTGCGTTTTGTTATATTGCAGGATATTTTGCACATGCAAACAAAAAGTTTGAAGGGATTGTGTTACTTTTATTAATTTTATTTACTTTATAATGAATTCCGTTTTAATTACGCAGTCTTTGACCCTGTTTTACGAAATTGTTTAACAATAGCGCCCTCTTCTGTATTATACGAGAAAGCACAGATACTAAGGACTTTGGGTTCTGCACTGTAGGCTACTTTCAGCAGAAACTTAAAACTATAAATAGATCAACAATCAAAAACTCAGCAACTAAAACAGAAGTAACTTATTATTCTTAGTTATGCAAAAAAATGCCTTGCACTGTAAAAATGCTTTGGGTCATAAAGGGACGATGCCAGCCTGGTGAGTTTTTAATTTACCCATGCTGGGTTGTTTCAATCGAAAATGCTGGGTTGTTTTAACCCAGTGTTGGGTCAAATATAAACATTTTCTAGGTTAATTTTAACCCAACGGCGTGTTTAGTGATGGCAGTGATGCCTTATTGTCGCGAACCTTTTTTACATCTAAATGTTAATTTAATGTTTCTGCAAACAGTGAAAGTATTTTAGATTTTAGAATCTTTGGGTTGATTTTCTTTAAACCCTATTAATTAATAATCATTTTTATTATTTATGTTGCTGTACCAGAAGTGTACTCTACACTCTCTAAAAACAAACGGTGCTATATAGCACCAAAACTGTTGCTTTGGATCGTAACCATAATCGGACAATAAGTGCTCTTTAATTTAAATTTACATTATTAAAATTGCTTTATGGTAATGTTACCTATAAATAGTTGTCAGATAATAGCAATTGAAAGCATTTTTCTCCTTTCCTGCATGTTAGACATGGCCTGAAGATTGTAAACAGTTTATTAAAAACTTCTGAGAAAATTTACACATAAAATATGTTGATAACACTAAATGAGTCTAAAAATCAGTCCAGTTTACGCAGCTATAAATGCTATTGGCTGTTAAAGTCTTTCTTGCTTATAAACTGACATGATGATAACACATATGCGCATATTTCAGATTGCTTTCAATTATATGAAGATCCATACTGTATGGATCTGTGAGTGTGGTGGTGCTTATGGGGTGTCGCTCTGGGACGAGGGAGCAGGTGAGAGAGAAAAAACACAGTATACTCACTACAAACATCTAAAAAAACAAACGGTGCTATATAGCACCAAAACTGTTGCTTAGGATCATAACCATAGAAGAACCATAGAAGAAAAAGAATAGTCTCTATAGTTACACCCCAGCTTAGAAATTTTAAATTTATAAGGAATCAACTTGAAAATCTGCATTCTTTAATCTTCCCTCATTTTTCCTATTGCATTACCTCATGGTCACAAGCAGGAAAATCTACTCTTAGACCTTTACATAGTTTATATAAACGTGCTATAAAAGTGTTTGATAAGAAACCTGTTAGATATCATCACTGTCTTTTAATTCAGAGGCATAAATTATTTACTTTTAGCAATTTTGTTATATTTTACAAATGCATTTTAATGTACAAAATTGTTAATAATCTTGCACCTCCACCATTAAAGAAATGTATTTCATTATGCACCAATAATATAAGACAGACAAGAGCATCGTTGAGAGGCGATTGTGAGGCGCATTTTGCAAAGACTGAGTTTGGTCGATCAGCATTTTCTGTAACAATAGTTAATATCTGGAATAATTTACCAACTGACATTAGACAATGCACCACATTTGTGCAGTTTAAATCACATCTAAAAGGTTGGTTGAAGGCATGTCAGGCTTGTGATCATTAATTATATAATGTAGTGAACATGTTTTTATATTTCTCTCTATATTACTGTTTAAATTGTATTTTATATTTACTGTGTTTAAATTGTATTGTATTTTATTGATGAATTGGTGTAATCCTGCCCAGGGACAGCAGATGAAATTAGCTTTGTTGCTAATTCTGGGGTAGTATCATTACTGTCCATTGTCCCTGTCAAATAAAGAATTAAAAAAAAAAAAAACCCAAATATATTGTATACGAGGTTCAACCCGCCAAAGTAGCAAGTGGAGCATTCTAATGATCAGTGCTTCACATCTAAATGTATGAATGAAAGTGTGAAATGTGTCACAAAACGATGCTGTTACGCATCCTCTTTCTATTTTAATTGACTATACGGAAATCCTTCACCTTTCCTATACGGCGTATACCTGCATATCACGTAAACCTACACTGTGCTCTACGCAAAATGTTGAGATTAGGCTATGTTGATGCCTTGTTGTGTTTTCCCTAAATAAACACTAGATGGCAGTGCATTATTGTTGCACAAACTGCTCCGTGAGTGACTTTATTTGACTTTTGACACTTTTTATTTGCTGAACAAATTCTGACATTGTTTAATAGACATCCAAACTACTACTGTCATATTGATAGCAGTGGATATGTATTATACAAAGGCAGTCAAAGATGAATAGGCTAATCTTTTTTTCTTAAAGTCACAAGGATATGGCAATACGTTAAACATTTGTTGTGGCTCAGTGTTTATCTATTAATCTATGTCTAGTCATTCAGTTTCTCTAAGCTACAATCTCTTAGTCCAAGTGAAATGACATCATGGTTGTTAAATAGCCTAATAGCCTAAGTGGTATAATACCAACATCAGGTCATTTATTTTGAGCAACCCTTTTTTGAGAAGTGTTGCTACAGCCTAATGTAGGCCCACTGATCCTAAAATTGACAAAATTCAAGTTTCATAATTCAAATCAGCTATTATCTTATTATTATTATTATTATTGGTATTATCAATATCATTATTAATAAAAATTATTTGTGTATGCTCTTTTTGTTTTAGTTTTCTACTAAAAATAATCCTGTATATTAAAAAACATTCTGTGAAAATATAACCTTGATATTTTTAATATAGACAGAGTAAGATAATGTCAAAAAAATAAATGCAACTTTGATCATTAGATTATGAGACTTTGCCTGATTTCAAAAAGAGGGTCACATTTAAATTGTTATTAATATATTTATTCATTTCATTATTTACTTAGAAAACGGTCCATATACTCAATTTTTTAGACTCCAAATTAAATGCCATGCAGTATGTTTCTTTTCTTTTTTATATAACACAGTGTACACAGAACAACACGGAAGCAAACAACTTACAGGCCCTGTATCACAGTATGCCATGATTTGTTCAGCAGTTATCATTACTACAGTGTAATTTAGGACCGTGCCGGTGTCTAATCTGCTTAATTAAAACGCCCACCTGATTGGACAGTGATAATCCCGCGGGGCCTCGCGCTCTTACTCACGCGCTCGCAGGACTGAGCGCGAGTCTCAATCTGCCCAGGGCGAGGGCAAGACGCACTGCGAGAACGCGCAAGTTCAGACGAGGCGTCTAAAGTACACGCAACATCGCTGTATGCGCGCAACGGCATTACACAAGTGTTCAGCGTGATAGGGAAAGAAAGATCGCCATCGGTTTCATTTTCAGCAACACTTCTGAGGACATCAACCAAAGACAGCGCGAGATCATCGTTCAAGAAAGTTTTCCTGCCGGTCTCTGTTTTTTTGTTTTAGTTTTGTTTTCTCCAAAATGAATGTCGGAGAGGAGAACTTGTTGAAATCGATCAGTAACGACACCCTGCTGGACCTGACGCAGCGGTACGGACAGTCCGCTTTCGGCTTCGGCGCTGGCCATGGTGCTGGAAGTCCTGCCCGTTTTTCACTGACACCCGCAGCGGATTTCCTTTCCGGTCAAACGGGAAAGTCGAACGAAAGTGGCGGGGAGCAAACCAGCGACGACGATGACGGCTTTGACCATCTCGAGTCCCGGAAGAGGGGTGCTGGGTTTGACGAAGAGAAGCACTCGGGTACCAAAAAACCGAAGGAGCAAAGATCTTTGCGGCTGAGCATCAACGCGCGGGAGAGGAGACGGATGCACGACCTCAACGACGCTCTGGACGGCCTGAGGTCTGTGATTCCTTACGCTCACAGTCCATCCGTGAGAAAACTATCCAAAATCGCCACTTTGCTGCTTGCTAAAAACTACATCCTCATGCAGGCGCAAGCGCTGGAGGAAATGCGCCGGTTGGTGGCTTATCTAAACCAAGGACAGACTATAACTTCACCAATGCCCACCGCACTGGCGCCTTTCGGACAGGCGGCCGTGTACCCATTTACCGGCACGGCACTGGCCGCCTGCGCGGAGAAATGCAGCTCGTTCACCGGGAACCCATCCAATCTCTTCAAACACTGCAATGACAAGCCTTGACTTCCACACATTGAACTCTTACCTGCTCTATCTTACCTTGTGCGCGTTTGAATATTTATTGAGAATGGGCTTGGGTCAAAACCCATATTAAGTGTCTAAATAACTCACCCAGTTTTACTAGATAATGTTTCATAAATTCAGGATTAACTGAGGGTCATGGTATTATTGGAAAAATCTAATCTATCAGTTTCCTCCTTTCTCCTTTATCAAAATATTTGTGAAATAAGACAAAAAAAGAAAAATGTATTTGATTACAGCTTGCAGAGGACTTCATTGTTAATACAAACCTCAACTTTTCCCTTTCGGTTCCAGCGTTATTAGTGAACTATGCAATAAACTGCAACGAAAACGACATGGCCCACAAATAACTTATTGAAGATCGGTTTTGTATGGCACAAAAACCTGTGTGTGTGAAATGAATAAACGACGCCGACCTGTAACAGTCTGTCAGTGTAGGAAAAACGGTGTTACATTCAACAATGTTTGGCCTAAAAGGATTTTGTTTTGTTATTGCACAATTCACTTGATTGTATTGTACAACTGTGAATAACTACTTGATCAAACCTACAAACATTTGATCTTGTTGCGACATGAGTTTCATACTGTATAGCTATTGTTTATATGTCTTTATAATTAAAACCTATCTATGAACCATCTGTTTTTTTTCTCCCAAACATATGCGCATTTTAATAGTACTTTTTAAAACTATTTCAAAATATAAATGATCGAATATTGACGATTAAATATTTTCTATCCTGTAAAACGGGTCATTTTATGAAGGAGATAAAAAGCAAACTTGCAGTGCAATGCAAACTTCACGTTTTATAAAACGATGGTCATGTGGACAACATTTTAAAAGGCTTGTGACAAAGGAACTGTTTACGGTTTTATGTGCACTTTTTAAAAGTCTTATAGAATTATAGCAACTTAATCGCTATAAAAGAGTTTAAAATATCTTAATAGTCGGAAATGTCCAAAATAAAACACTGCTCCTGCTGTTTGTAAATAGGGCCTAGCACGTGAACAGGCCAACATAAATGTCTGTCACACTTTAGTTCATTTATGTATTAAAGGGTTGCGTCGTGGATTCTTATGTTTAGCCTATTGAATCTGTATGAGT
The DNA here is from genome assembly GCF_030506205.2 of Paramisgurnus dabryanus. Taxonomy (NCBI): domain Eukaryota; kingdom Metazoa; phylum Chordata; class Actinopteri; order Cypriniformes; family Cobitidae; genus Paramisgurnus; species Paramisgurnus dabryanus. The sequence goes on from NC_133357.1 coordinate 18,627,302, forward strand.
GTAATCTATTAAATTAGACTGGTCATTGCTTTTTAACTGGTAAGATGCGGAAATGCCCCTGGGCAGCAGGACCTGTCTATGGGTATTTGTGTGTTCTGCAACTTACCCGCTTCACTTATTAACACGATTTCAATGCCTGTCAAAGGACGAGGACTGTTTATGCATGTTTCACACACTGCTTTTAACACACTCATACCTTTTTGTTTCAGGCATTGAAAGCTTGTATTGAGTCGATATCAGTTACTTTAGATCTTGATGTGTAAACTTTTTGAAATGTTTACACTGACAGCTGAACACAGAATAAGACATAATTAACTTAACGAATGATTTAATAACATAATGCATTAAGAATATTTTTGTGACATTTGTTCTCTTAATTAAAATATGCATTTACTTCCTTGTACATTTGATGCTATCGTGCTGCACACAAAAATGTCCCGACGTTCCCAATATTTTACGCAGCATTCGTGGATATTTAAGCAACGATAGATTTACTTTTCGTTATTTTACCTGTATTATTTAGGCTACATTTTGTATTTGCATTTTAGTTTCTGATTTATAGCAATAATGAAAAGTGTACCTGGGCCCAATGTTAAAGACATTCAAAAAAAAAGCCACTCAAAAAAAGATGTAGTCTTATGACTTCTAATGAGTCTCTTTTTTTGTACCTGTCCACCAAGTGTGCATTTAAGAGTAGCCTAACTTAGTGATCTCGAACTCGCTTTGTGTTAAATCTACCCGTCATCTGTACGCCGTGTGAAAAGTCGTGCAATACATACGCCAAACGCATACGATACGCCAATGCTTCCACATCACCTAATACGACGCGTTTTGTCGTGTCGTTTCATTTATTGGTATCTGTTTTTTCTCATTTTTAAACCATTGTCGGTTGGGGTTAGATTTGGTTTAGGATGTTATCTAATATATATTTTCTCCATGTTTTGTCTATTTTTAAACCATGGTCGCTTGAAGTTGGTGTTAGAATTGGGTTTTGGGTGTCATTTTATGTAACAGAATGTTATTCTAACTATAACCCCAACCGTCAGCGACAATGGTAAAAAAAATAGAAAAACCATTTAGACACAATACATAAAACGACACGAAAGGCGCGTCTTATTGAGTGAACGGAAAGGACTATAGTTTCATGCATCACAACCACGGACCGGAGCTATATCCTGACAAATAACTTTTTACAGAACCCTTATGATAAAGTTAAAACGGCGATTTAAAGTATTTCACTTTTTATAATCCCTTTAGTGCAGTGTTTTCCAGCCAGGGGGCCTCAGCAGATTTCCAAGGGCCCTCAAGTTGACTTAAATGAACAAAACAAGCATTAAAATAAAATAAAACAAGCAAAAATCTTATTTTTTGGTCATTTTAGTAGCGAATATACATCTGTCTAGTCGTTCCAAGTTAATATAATGTGAAAAAAATTGAGTGAGTCCTTCAAATATTGTTGTGGGTAACTAGGGGGCCTTTAAGTGAAAAAGGTTAGGAACCACTGCTTTAGTTGCTGCAGATAAGACCAGTTGAAATGTGACCCTTGTATGTCTTCTCTTCTGAACGTGTTATAATATCATCACTGTGATTACAAAATGCATACCCATTCATTCCAAAAAACTGTTTTATGTGTGACCCTATCTGTGAAATCCAGGTTATAGTCTTATAATTTAATTAAGATTAGGAGCAACAAAGATTGATTTCAATCTTTGACATTGGCCTTACTCAGTCAATATTAAAGATATCAAGCTTATATTTTTTGACTGAATGATATATTAACATTATATAGGATGATTTTATAAAATGACTTTAGCTGAGTTTTTACAGGGTCAAGTATCGGTGTTGATGAGCCTTTACGCATTCAGCCTCTATAATATCTATTGTACAGTAACAGTTCTGTATGTCTAACACTTTTGCACTTCTTTCCATGGGAATAATTTCATTACCGTAGCTGGGAGCCCCTGTTTGTGTCTCTCTTTGCAGGCGGCTGAGAAGAGGGAAAAACATATGCCCTTAAGTTCTGATCTCTACCGAATGCTTCTGACAGCTCTGCTGAGAGTCATTAATCTCTTGAGGAAGCACATCAGCCCATAGTAGGCTACATATATGAGTATATCTGCACACTGAGGGTTTGGCGGTGCGAACAGGCCGAGAGCTACTGAGAGGAGATGGGGGCGGACTGCTGAAAAACGACGCTCAGGTTGGTGATTGTTTATGCACGGCAGACACTGTAGGGCACTCAGGCATAGGAAGAATGTCAGAGACCTCCTGAATCAGAAGCCTGGTTTTAGAAACCAGTTTGGAGGTATGAAACCGTACATGTGATATGATTTGCAGGGAAGAGATTATGTGAAGTATAGTGTTTTTATTTGCTCATTACAAACTTATAAATGCATGAATGTGCACCCCTGCAATGAAATAAAGAGGGGAAACCCTTCGGTGGGTTTTTGATATCATTGCAGCCCCTCTCCTCCTGGCCCAGTTTGTCATATACAGTGACTATTATTTGGTTACGAGGACTCATGTGATTCAGGTCGACATGTGGGACAATGCATGAAGATGGACCAGCCCCTCTGTTCATTATTGTAATCAGACATGGATTCGAGAGGGCGGCACTGCCCCTTTGTATGCCCGCTAATGCTCTTAACATGGCATTCAGACCAGACCCCTCACCCGTTGCCAAAAGGCACCTGACACCATGCATTTAAAATGTACTATTGTTTCTGGATGAGACCAAGGAGACGAGGTTAATGTTCATGTATACTCTTAAAAATAACAGTTATGAAAGGGTTTTTCACATGCAATGCAATAGAAGATCCATTTTAGATAACAATTTTCTTGTCTGTGAAACCTTTTAAAAAATTTGTGCAACAAAAAGGTTCTATGGATGTTAAAGGTTCTTAATGGAGCCATACAGTAAGTGTGTTTTACATCTTTTTCTTGTAAATTAGCTTTTTTATCAGGCTGTTATGTTTAGGTTAAGTAATTTCAGTTTAATAGCAATAAAAAGGTTATTAGAAAGTAATTTAAAAAGCCTTATTTTCACAAATGTCACTTTATATTTAACAAATTTGACTGTTTTTCACTGCAAAACCCTCTAAGCATGCAATAATTTATGAGCTCTCAATTGAGGGATTTCTCCCAGGAAATAAAATCTTAGCAAAGACTTTGTAACAATAATAGTGTAACAATAAAGAGATCTCATTTGTAATGTATGTTACCATAATCACCTCTACCAGAACCAGTCCGAATGAGCATCTTTTTTAAGGCTTGTAGTACTGAATGTCTGTGTAAAAGAAAGAAAGACAGAGTATACATAAGTGGTTGTCTCTCAGTTTGTCATTGTATTTAAGTTGACACTCAGAGCAGCCATTCCACTTCTTCAGTGTAATCTCTGTAATGGCCCTCACCCGCCAAAAACTGGTGGGGGGAAATTTGGGACAACTTTGGCGAAAGGAGAATAAAGACACGTGCAAGTACATTTTCCCCTCACGTCAGGGCCATTACATTCATAAACACACAATCAGAGCTTCGTAGTACAACACAACGTCCTTACAAAATACATACGTCAACACAACATCATGTAATACTGTTTTTTTTTTAAATTCAGTGCAATAACAAACATATGGACATTTGCTTGTACATTAATTTACTTGGATGCAACCCTAAAGACAATACGCCTACATGCGCAGGCACACTCACCCAGTCTGCCCTCCTGTAGGCAGACCGTTAGAGACTGTTTTGTAAGGAGCAGGGAAGACAGTTAATGTCATTAATTAATGCCAGAAACAATGTAATTGGCCATCCATAATCCTCCATGCACGCAGAATTCTGACAGACAGGCAAGCAAAGGTGTTTCTGGCTACAGTGCCTGATAAATACAGCAGATTAAATCACAAAGCATCACACAACTGTACGTGCACATTGGCTTGCATCGTGTGTACTGTATGTGTTTGGGCAAAAAAATGATATCTATCCTAAAAATTCACCATCTAAAAAATGGTTTCAACACATAATTGGATCAAATAAATACACATTTATAGAATAAGTTTAAACTAACACTTGAGTTTGTCCATATTTTTCCCAGCCATGATTTTTTTGTGTTTTTTTTTTGTGGGGGGTAGTTATCACATCAGTTCCAAAAGTATTTCTTCTTGCGTCAATTGTTATTGTACCTTAATGTGTAATTGTTGTGTAGACACTTTGGGGTGGTTTCCCGGACAGGGATTAGTTTAAGACAGGACTAGGCCTTAGTTTAATAATGAAATATAATTTTAACAAACATGACTTACTAAAAACATTACTTGTGTGCATTTTGAGGCAAAACAAAGGGCACTGGTCTATTTTAAGATATGTTTTCAGTTTGGTTGGCTCTTATATTTATTTTAGTCTAGGACTAGTCTAATTCCTGTCCGGGAAACCACCCCCAAATTTTATGGTGTCCCTGTTACTGTGTAATTTTACATTTGAGTATACTGTGTGATATTAACAATATGGGGTTAGAGTTGGGATTAAGGTTGGGATTAAGGTTTTGGTAGGTGTATGCAATTATACATTATTTACTATTATTACTATAGTAAGTGCAAGTTACTTCTAAAAAAATCCATAATACTTGTCAACATTATATTTAAATTACCACATGGACCATCAAAATAAAAAAAAATCAAGAGTCAAGGAATAGATCACCCAAAAAATAAATTTTTTCATAATTTTCTCACCCTCATGTATTTCTAAACCTGTATGAGTTTCTTTATTCTGTTGGACACAAAAGAAGATATTTTGATAAATGATTTTAAGTTTGTGGTACCTATTCACTTCCATAGTAGTTATTTTTTCCTACTATGGAAGATAATGGGTACAGTCAACTGTGTGCTTACCATCATTTATCAAAATATCTTCAACAGAAGAAAGAAACTCATACAGGTTTAGAAGAACATAAGGGTGAGTAAATAAAGACAGAGTTAAAATTTTTGGGTAAACTTTCCCTTTAACATAAATGTTACCACTCAAACTGTAAACATTACACTTTGGGTTTTGATGGGTTGGAAATAAGCATTTTTAAAGTGTAATGGAATAAGTAACTTTCCTTAAATTACTTCAAAATAAGGAGTAATACTTTACCATACTTTACATTTTATATGGAAAATAAAGTATTACTGACTTTTGTATTATTAAGACCTATTTATAGAGCTTTGTGTGTTTTTCTTTCAATAATTTAACTGTATGAAGTTTTATGGCAATCTCAAATACTAAATTCATTAACTGTAAAATGTATTTCAGTTTCCACACGAATGAGAGAAACTCCTAACTTGGACTAACTCGTACGCCGCCTCCAGCTCATGCCGGCACTCGTTCGCTCAGGCTGGCAGGAGGACAGGAGGCGGAGGCTGCTAGCCGGAGCTGGGCTGGCTCTACGCATTCCTGGGCGTCTGACTCGGAATGAAAGGGAAGATTAATGGCGTTTAGCGCGGCAGTGAGACTCGTGCGTTCCTAATTAAAATCGGACGAACAAGCGCGCGGCCAAGGATCAGTGGCTTTTAATGAGGAGCTTGTAGGCTGATTTGGGCATAATTTTCTGCTTAATAAGGCTGGTTTAAAAAGTCATTTTGGAGGGATGGCACTCTTTTGAACCTGCTCATTATCAATGGGGGCACCTCACTTAAGTACTTCAGGAAACGCTGGCTTTAATTAATATAGAGCTGCCACGTGGCTGTGCTGACATGAGAGAGAGCAAGTGAGGGAGGGAGGGCTGCAATTGATGAAGAACTTTCAAGGGCAATGGTTTCATTAAGCAGCTTCATTACGAACTGAATAACTCTTTGTGTCATTTGAATTCCTGGCCTCCGCGTTGTACAGTGCACACGGGGAGGTGACATGCTGTCAACCGACAAGACCTGACATTATTGAAGAGCTGTACAGAGTCAGACATCCTAACGTGTCCTAATGACCCCGGCCCCCTTTTAATGTCCCATTCAGAGCTTTACAATTCACCACACACCCCTGTTATCTAAATCACAGATTGACAGGATGGCAGGACAGAGCGTTTGTAGAGCGACAACTAAAGGCCAATTATTTATTAGCATTGTTCTTGTGTTTAGGGAAGCAGGCCTTGTCTGCACACTAGCTCAGTGTGTGTCCTGATAAGTCATGTACTCGTTCTCAGCATGTCATGGGTTTCTGGACACGGCCCACGCCGCAACCGGGCCCAGATGAGCTTGGGTTCGAGAGGGCTGTTTGGCCTGAAGCTCTGAACACAGACAGGGAAGGATGAATAGAGCAAAGAGATTTATCTGAACTAGTCACAGTCGATCACTTTCTGCAGTGAATTGGACTAAAGACTTGCAAAGCCTCCTCATCCCATTATACTAATCTGCTTATGGCTGATTCTACAGTTTGGGATGTTTATCATGTGAAAGTGCTTGACTCCAGGGATTCCCACATAGAAGCCGGTCAATCACTAATACTAATGTGCTGAAGACTGATGTGTCTGTACTGCTTAGTTACAACAGATACAAAGGTACAATATATTCAATAAATACAACAGATAGACATACAGACAGACACATGGTACGATAAATATGATAGATGCGGTGTGGTGAAAACGATACAGTAGAAACACATAATTAATTTGATAGATAGATAGATTGATAGATGTATAGAGGGATGGATAAATGGATGGATGGATGGATACGATGCGATGCGATGGACACGACGAGATGGACACGATGCGATGGATATGATGGATAGATAAGATAGATAAAGTAGATATGATACGGTAGATACGATACGATAGACACGTTAGATAAAATATGAAAGATATGATGAGTAGATGCGATGAGTAGATAGTTGGATAGATACGTTGAGTACCATAGATAGATATGACGAGTAGATAGATAGATATGATGAGTAGATATGATATGATAAATACGATAGATAGATAGATAGATACCATGAGTAGATACGATCGATAGATAGATAGATAGATAGATAGATAGATAGATAGATAGATAGATAGATAGATAGATAGATAGATAGATAGATAGATAGATAGATAGATAGATAGATAGATATGATGAGTAGATAGATAGATAGATATGATGAGTAGATAGATACGATGAGTAGATACGATGGATGGATGGATGGATGGATGGATGGATGGATGGATGGATGGATGGATGGATGGATGGATGGATGGATGGATGGATGGATGGATAGATAGATAGATAGATAGATAGATAGATAGATAGATAGATAGATAGATAGATAGATAGATAGATAGATACGATGAGTAGATATGATAGATGGATGGATAGATAGATACGATAGATACGATAGATAGAACCGATAAATAGATACGATAGATAGATAGATAGATAGATAGATAGATAGATAGATAGATAGATAGATAGATAGATAGATAGATAGATAGATAGATAGATAGATACGATGAGTAGATACGATAGATGGATGGATAGATAAATAGATAGATACGATAGATAGAACCGATAGATAGAACCGATAGATAGATACGATATATAGATAAGATAGATAGATACGATAGATACGATAGATAGATAGATAGATAGATACGATAGATAGATACGATAGATAGATACGATAGATAGATACGATAGATAGATAGATACGATAGATAGATACGATAGATAGATAGATACGATAGATAGATAGATAGATAGATAGATAGATAGATAGATAGATAGATAGATAGATACGATAGATAGATACGATAGATAGATACGACAGATAGATAGATAGATAGATAGATAGATAGATAGATAGATAGATAGATAGATAGATAGATAGATAGATAGATAGATTGATAGATAGATAGATAGATTGATTGATAGATAGATAGATAGATAGATAGATAGATAGATAGATAGATAGATACGATAGATAGATACGATAGATAGATAGATACGATAGATAGATAGATACGATAGATAGATACGATAGATACGATAGATCGAGAGATACGATAGATAGATAGATAGAAAGATAGATACGATAGATAGATACGATAGATAGATACGATAGATAGATAGATAGATAGATACGATAGATAGATACGATAGATAGATAGATACGATAGATAGATAGATAGATAGATAGATAGATAGATAGATAGATAGATAGATAGATAGATAGATAGATAGATAGATAGATAGATAGATAGATAGATACGATAGATACGATAGATATATACGATAGATAGATACGACAGATAGATAGATAGATTGATAGATAGATTGATAGATAGATAGATAGATAGATAGATAGATAGATAGATAGATAGATAGATAGATAGATAGATAGATAGATACGATAGATAGATACGATAGATAGATACGACAGATAGATAGATAGATAGATAGATAGATAGATAGATAGATAGATAGATAGATAGATAGATAGATAGATAGATAGATTGATAGATAGATAGATAGATTGATTGATAGATAGATAGATAGATAGATAGATAGATAGATAGATAGATAGATACGATAGATAGATACGATAGATAGATAGATACGATAGATAGATAGATACGATAGATAGATACGATAGATACGATAGATCGAGAGATACGATAGATAGATAGATAGAAAGATAGATACGATAGATAGATACGATAGATAGATACGATAGATAGATAGATAGATAGATACGATAGATAGATACGATAGATAGATAGATACGATAGATAGATAGATAGATAGATAGATAGATAGATAGATAGATAGATAGATAGATAGATAGATAGATAGATAGATAGATAGATAGATAGATAGATACGATAGATACGATAGATATATACGATAGATAGATACGACAGATAGATAGATAGATTGATAGATAGATTGATAGATAGATAGATAGATAGATAGATAGATAGATAGATAGATAGATAGATACGATAGATAGATACGATAGATAGATAGATAGATAGATAGATAGATAGATAGATAGATAGATAGATACGATAGATAGATACGTTGAGTAGATAGATGGATAGATACAATGAGTAAATAGATGGATGCGATGAGGTATAGATAGATACGATGAGTAGATACGATAAATAGATGGATACGATGAGTAGCTACCATAGATAGATATGATGAGTAGATACGTGCGGTGGATAATAGATACGATAGATAGATACGTTGAGTAGATAGATGGATAGATACGATGAGTAAATAGATGGATGCGATGAGTAGATGGATAGATAGATACGATGAGTAGATATGATAGATAGATACGATAGAAAGATACAATGAGTAGCTACCATAGATAGATACGATGAGTAGATACGTGCGGTGGATAATAGATAGATAGATAGATAGATAGAATTCCCCGATACGATACGTATCCCGATACAAGGGTCCCGATACGATGCGCATCACGATACAAGACTATTTTGAATTACATTTTTGTTCAGAATTTAGTAACATTATTATAATTATTATTATTATTATTATTTGTTTATTGTACATTGAATAAGCAGTGTTGTAACAGTTGTTTTTTTGCCATTCATTTATTAGCTATTAGAAATATTTAAAATCCCAGAGTTAGTACTTAACTTATGTTTTTTTAAAAGCATATTTATAAAGATGGTGCCTTACTCTTGTCTCTCATTATTCTACATCTATGAATATATCTATAAACATGCAGTCAGACTTAATACTATTTAATAGAAATCAGATTATTAATGTGACAGTTATAGTTTGAAGTAGCTCTGTATCTCTTCTCTAGACATACAGTTTTCACATGCAAATCTTTGTCGTGTTTCTTCTCAAATGCGTTAGTACTGTTTTATAAGAGCATGGCTAATAAAGCCCTTTGCAGTAGGCTAAGATATCTGCGCTTTCATACTGAACTCATTGACTTTAATGCGCGCGCGCGCGAGAGAGAGAGAGAGAGCGCGAGTACGCGGCTCACTATGCAGACACGTGCGCCAGCGAGACAGACACGCAAAGTGAAAGTATACTCCGCCACCTTTAACTCTACATACTTCGCGGGACACATGCGTGCTTTCCATATGGATCACAGATCAACAGCAATTCGTCACGTTACTTTCAAAAGTACATCCGAATCGATACGGAAGGTGCTGTATCGATGCGCGCATCGTCAGGCGTCCATGACGATGTATCGTCGTATCGATATTTTGAACACAGCACTAGTAGATACGATAGATAGATAGATAGATAGATAGATAGATAGATAGATAGATAGATAGATAGATAGATAGATAGATAGATAGATAGATAGATACGATCGATAGATACGATCGATAGATACGATCGATAGATACGATCGATAGATACGATCGATAGATACGATAGATAGATACGATAGATAGATGGATAGATGGATAGATACGATAGATGGATGGATAGATAGATGGATGGATAGATAGATGGATAGATAGATGGATAGATAGATGGATAGATAGATGGATTGATAGATGGATTGATAGATGGATAGATGGATAGATTGATAGATAGATAGATACGATAGATACGATAGATACGATAGATACGATAGATACGATAGATACGATAGATAGATAGATAGATAGATAGATAGATAGATAGATAGATAGATACGATAGATAGATACGATAGATAGATACGATAGATAGATACGATAGATAGATACGATAGATAGATACGATAGATAGATAGATACGATAGATAGATACGATAGATAGATACGATAGATAGATAGATTGATTGCTAGATAGATAGATACGATAGATACGATAGATAGATAGATAGATACAATAGATAGATTCGATAGATAGATTCGATAGATAGATTCGATAGATAGATACGATAGATGGATAGATACGATAGATGGATAGATACGATAGATACGATAGATAGATAGATACGATAGATACGATAGATAGATAGATACGATAGATAGATAGATAGATAGATAGATAGATAGATAGATAGATAGATAGATAGATAGATACGACAGATAGATACGACAGATAGATACGACAGATAGATAGATAGATAGATAGATAGATAGATAGATAGATAGATAGATAGATAGATAGATAGATAGATAGATAGATAGATAGATAGATACGACAGATAGATACGACAGATAGATAGATAGATATGATGAGTAAATACGATAGATAGATGCGACAGATAGATACGATACGACAGATACGATACGATACGATAGATGGGTAGATACGATAGATGGATAGATACGATAGATACGATAGATAGATAGATAGATAGATAGATAGATAGATAGATAGATAGATAGATAGATAGATACGACAGATAGATAGATAGATAGATACGACAGATAGATAGATAGATAGATAGATACGACAGATAGATGCGACAGATAGATACGATACGACAGATACGATACGATACGATAGATGGGTAGATACGATAGATGGATAGATACGATAGATACGATAGATAGATAGATAGATAGATAGATACGATAGATAGATAGATAGATAGATAGATAGATAGATAGATAGATAGATAGATAGATAGATAGATAGATAGATACGATAGATAGATAGATAGATAGATAGATAGATAGATAGATAGATAGATAGATAGATAGATAGATAGATAGATAGATAGATAGATAGATAGATACGATGAGTAGATATGATAGATGGATGGATAGATAGATACGATAGATACGATAGATAGAACCGATAAATAGATACGATAGATAGATAGATAGATAGATAGATAGATAGATAGATAGATAGATAGATAGATAGATAGATAGATAGATAGATAGATAGATAGATACGATGAGTAGATACGATAGATGGATGGATAGATAAATAGATAGATACGATAGATAGAACCGATAGATAGAACCGATAGATAGATACGATATATAGATAAGATAGATAGATACGATAGATACGATAGATACGATAGATAGATAGATAGATAGATACGATAGATAGATACGATAGATAGATACGATAGATAGATAGATACGATAGATAGATACGATAGATAGATAGATAGATAGATAGATAGATAGATAGATAGATAGATAGATAGATACGATAGATAGATAGATACGATAGATAGATACGATAGATAGATACGACAGATAGATAGATAGATAGATAGATGAGGAAAAACGTTAACTGGACAAGCATCCCACGTCATCCACCGCACCCACCTATGGCTCATTACACACCAGTAAACCTACAGTCACCAACGTCACATCCACCTGCTGGCCATCAGACCCCTATCAGAAGCAAGAAACCAAAACCACAAGAGAAATCCCTGCAACCGAGAGCTCAAAGCTATGCTGAAGCTGTAGCCCGGCCCCCTGCTCCACCCACCACCGCCACACCTGCCAGTGAACTGAGTGAGATAAAAGAGATCCTGTACACACTGTGTGACCAGCTCCTGAACAGATAAGAACTTTATTCACAAACATAGTGCTCTACTGAAAAAAAAAAAACATTGCACTAATGTAAATTGTTTACCATTTTTCACATGTTCACAATATTGTTGCATGTTATTTCTCTCTGTCTTACCAAATAGGTTTATCTTTAATAATACAAATGTGTTCATTTCAAATAAGTTGTTGGAATATTCAGGGTCTTCATTCTTCAACATTTGGTTCTAAAAGCACAGACCCTGATTTTCAGAAAAATATCAAAGATGCTGATATTATCATTCTCACTGAAACCTGGTGTAAAAATGATGCGCTTACCTACTGTCCCTCAGGCTACTACGAAGTAATTGTGCCCTCAGTTAAATTAAGTACAGTCCATCGTGGACGAGACTCGGGAGGAATTCTACTATGGTACAGGGAGGATCTGGCCAAACACATTTCAGTTATTACAGTTGGAAAATTTCATTGCTGGATAAAATTAAACAACCAAATTGGCATTTCAACTACTGACATATATCTTTGTGCCATCTACATTCCTCCAGCAGAATCCCCTTACTATGATGAAGAATATCTCAACAACATCCACACAGATATCAGCCGTTTCCAGGCCCAGGGAAATGTGCTGCTATGTGGAGACTTCAATGCAAGAACAGGATCTGAACCAGATAACATAGATCCAAAGGGCAACGAATATGTCTTTGGCCAAAAACCCCTGAGTCTCAACAAAAATCTCCCACCTAGAAATAACCTAGACCAAACTATAAATAAAAATGGTAAAGAGTTAGTGCAGCTCTGCCGCGCCTCGGGCCTGTACATACTTAACGGCAGGATCAGAGGGGACTCTTTAGGGAGGTTTACGTGTTATTCAGGTCTTGGAGCTAGTGTAGTTGACTATGCCATCACTGACATGGACCACTCCTCCTTCAGTGCATTCACTGTCAAACAGCAAACCCCACTCTCTGACCATAACCAAACTAACATTTATATCAAAACACGTCACACACCAGAAAAAAACAGGTTGGAAACCTGCAAAATGTATCAGGTCCAGCAGAGATACAGATGGGGTCCAGACAGCCCAGACAAATTTATCCAAGCACTCAATTCAAAAGAACTAAAAAAATTAATAAATACATTTATTAATAAAACATTTGAAACAACTAAAGATGGTGTTAATTTGGCTACAAATGAAATAAATCACATATTTATAAAAGCAGCACAAAGAAGTGAATTAAAAAAGAAAGGCAAAAAGCATACTAAAAACAGACCAAAACATGAAATGTGGTTTGATTCAGAGTGCAAAACATTAAGGAAACAACTTCGAAAACTATCAAATCTGAAACATAAAGAACTAAACAACACAGACATCAGAACTGAATACTGTTCAAAACTAAAACAATATAAAGACACAATTAGAGTAAAAAAGCAACACCATCTAACCAAACATTTACAGGAAATAGAGCATTCAATAAACCAGAATCAGTTTTGGGACATGTGGAATAATCTGAGCACAACAAAACCACAAGACCTAACAATCCAAGATGGAGAAATCTGGACAAAACATTTTGAAAATTTATATAAAGAAATTCCACCAAACCAACTCAATGACAATTATAATCTGATCAATTTAAATCTACAAACTTTTGAAGACACAATTAAAAATAATCAAAATCCACTTGATTTCCCAATTACACATGAAGAATTGACAAACAAACTCAAAAGCCAAAAATGTAAGAAATCTTGTGGTCCTGACAGCATTCTAGGTGAAATGCTGAAATACAGCACACCTGATCTGCAAACTGCTGTGCTCAAATTATTTAACATTGTACTCAGTTCAGGCTGTTTTCCTGACATCTGGAGCCAAGGACTTATTACCCCAATTCATAAGAGTGGGAATAAATTAGACCCTAATAATTTCAGAGGCATTTGTGTGAGCAGTAATCTGGGGAAGTTATTTAGCGGTATTTTAAACAATAGAATTGTAAACTTCCTTACCGAACACAATGTCCTGAGTCCGAGTCAGATTGGCTTTCTTCCAAATTACAGAACAACCGACCACATCTATACCCTACACACCCTAATCAATAAACACGTCAAACAAACCAAAAACGGAAAAATATTTGCATGCTTTGTCGATTTCAAAAAAGCATTTGATTCTATTTGGCACAACGGATTATACTACAAACTTTTACAAAGTGGTGTAGGGGGTAAGGTTTATGATATTATAAAATCAATGTATTCAAATAACAAATGTGCAATACGAATTGGCAACAAACATACAAAATTCTTTACCCAGAAAAGAGGAGTACGGCAGGGCTGTAGCCTAAGTCCAACGCTGTTCAACACTTACATTAATGAACTAGCGGTGCAGTTGGACCAGTCGACAGGCCCTGGACTTACTCTACAAGACAAGAACATTAAGCTCTTGTTGTATGCAGATGACCTGGTGCTGCTGTCACCCACTGCACAGGGACTACAGCAGCACCTGGACCTGCTGGAGGACTATTGTCAGAACTGGGCCCTGGCAGTAAACCTAAAAAAGACCAATGTTATGGTCTTCCAGAAAAAGCCCAGATGTCAGGAACACAGATACCAGTTCAATCTAGGCAGTACCACCCTAGACCACACGATGCAGTACACTTACCTCGGTCTTATCATTACTGCATCGGGGAGTTTCAGTATGGCAGTGAATGCTCTCAAAGATAAAGCCCGAAGAGCTCTATATGCCATCAAGAAAAAATTCCAAAATATTGAAATACCAATTCCAATTTGGTTTAAAATCTTTGATAGTGTGATTCAGCCCATTGCGCTGTATGGAAGTGAGGTTTGGGGTCCACTCAGTGATCAGAGCTACACAAGATGGGACAAACATCCAACAGAAGCCCTACACACAGAATTCTGTAAACTCATCCTAAAATTACAAAGAAGGACACCCAATAATGCATGTAGGGCAGAATTAGGCCGATTCCCATTGATTATCAATATGCAAAAAAGATCCCTCAAATTCTGGATGCATCTAAAATCAAGTCCCACAGAATCGCTACATTTTAAAGCGTTACAAAGCCAAGAACTGAACCCTGAAAAAAATCCCCTCAGTAAGTTGGTTCTGAAGCTTACTAACATGACTAACTTTACTAACACCAACCAGTCTCAAACCAGCACTGCTTCTCATCCAAACATTAAAATAAATCAAATTATTAAACAATCTAAAAATACTTATCTGGAACATTGGGATCAAGAAACTAAAACACAAAGTAAATTACAATTTTATCGAACTTTAAAATCAAATTATGAATTAGAAGAATATCTCCAAAGTGTCAAAGACACAAAGCAGAGACAGATCCTGACCAAGTACAGGCTCAGTGAGCACAGCCTAGCCATTGAGACGGGCAGACACAGAAAGAGCTGGTTACCCAGAGAGCAAAGGGTGTGTGTTCATTGTAGGACAGGAGAGATCGAGACAGAGATGCACTTCCTCCTTCACTGCCACAAATACAAAACTATAAGAGATCTCTACTTAAATAAATTCAGTAACTCAATAAAGAACTTTACCACCAAGACTGAAGTACAACAAATTAATATAATATTAGGAAAGGGACAAACAGCAGCACTGGCTGCTAGATACGTGTGGATGTGCCACAACCTAAGGGACAGCAGGTAAATGTGTGTGTGTATAATGTGTATGTGTGTGTGTGTGTGTGTGTATGTGTATGTATGTGTAATATGTATGTGGGTGAGTGTATTTGTGTGTGTGTGTGTGTGCGCGTGCATGCGTAATATGTGTATGTGTGTGTGTGTGTGTTTGTCTGACCTCAGTGTGTTTCCCTACTGTCCACCACAATAACCCTCAGTATGTGTGTGTATATATTAAAACATTGTAATGTCAAATGTTCAGACATGTTCTAATGTGTTATGATGTTAATTTAAAATGGTGATTTGATCATATTTTTTTCTTATTATACAGATATTTTTTTATCTTTTTTTTTTTTTATATATACCTATATACATGCTTTGGCAATATTGTATAATTTACAGTCATGCCAGTAAAGCGAATTGAATTGAATTGAATTGAAAATAGATAGATAGATAGATAGATAGATAGATAGATAGATAGATAGATTGATAGATAGATAGATAGATAGATAGATAGATAGATAGATACGATAGATAGATACGATAGATAGATACGATAGATAGATACGATAGATAGATAGATACGATAGATAGATAGATACGATAGATAGATACGATAGATACGATAGATCGAGAGATACGATAGATAGATAGATAGAAAGATAGATACGATAGATAGATACGATAGATAGATACGATAGATAGATAGATACGATAGATAGATACGATAGATAGATAGATACGATAGATAGATAGATAGATAGATAGATAGATAGATAGATAGATAGATAGATAGATAGATAGATAGATAGATAGATAGATAGATAGATAGATACGACAGATAGATACGACAGATAGATACGACAGATAGATAGATAGATAGATAGATAGATAGATAGATAGATAGATAGATAGATAGATAGATAGATACGACAGATAGATACGACAGATAGATAGATAGATATGATGAGTAAATACGATAGATAGATGCGACAGATAGATACGATACGACAGATACGATACGATACGATAGATGGGTAGATACGATAGATGGATAGATACGATAGATACGATAGATAGATAGATAGATAGATAGATAGATAGATAGATAGATAGATAGATAGATAGATAGATAGATACGACAGATAGATAGATAGATAGATACGACAGATAGATAGATAGATAGATACGACAGATAGATGCGACAGATCGATACGATACGACAGATACGATACGATACGATAGATGGGTAGATACGATAGATGGATAGATACGATAGATACGATAGATACGATAGATAGATAGATAGATAGATAGATAGATAGATAGATAGATAGATAGATAGATAGATAGATAGATAGATAGATAGATAGATACGATAGATAGATAGATAGATAGATAGATAGATAGATAGATAGATAGATAGATAGATAGATAGATAGATAGATAGATAGATAGATAGATAGATAGATAGATAGATAGATACGATGAGTAGATATGATAGATGGATGGATAGATAGATACGATAGATACGATAGATAGAACCGATAAATAGATACGATAGATAGATAGATAGATAGATAGATAGATAGATAGATAGATAGATAGATAGATAGATAGATAGATAGATAGATAGATAGATAGATAGATACGATGAGTAGATACGATAGATGGATGGATAGATAAATAGATAGATACGATAGATAGAACCGATAGATAGAACCGATAGATAGATACGATATATAGATAAGATAGATAGATACGATAGATACGATAGATACGATAGATAGATAGATAGATAGATACGATAGATAGATACGATAGATAGATACGATAGATAGATAGATACGATAGATAGATACGATAGATAGATAGATAGATAGATAGATAGATAGATAGATAGATAGATACGATAGATAGATAGATACGATAGATAGATACGATAGATAGATACGACAGATAGATAGATAGATAGATAGATAGATAGATAGATAGATAGATAGATAGATAGATTGATAGATAGATAGATAGATAGATAGATAGATAGATAGATAGATAGATAGATACGATAGATAGATACGATAGATAGATACGATAGATAGATACGATAGATAGATAGATACGATAGATAGATAGATACGATAGATAGATACGATAGATACGATAGATCGAGAGATACGATAGATAGATAGATAGAAAGATAGATACGATAGATAGATACGATAGATAGATACGATAGATAGATAGATACGATAGATAGATACGATAGATAGATAGATACGATAGATAGATAGATAGATAGATAGATAGATAGATAGATAGATAGATAGATAGATAGATAGATAGATAGATAGATACGATATATACGATAGATACGATATATACGATAGATAGATACGATAGATAGATACGACAGATAGATAGATAGATTGATAGATAGATAGATAGATAGATAGATAGATAGATAGATAGAAAGATAGATACGATAGATAGATACGATAGATAGATACGATAGATAGATACGATAGATAGATAGATACGATAGATAGATAGATAGATAGATAGATAGATAGATAGATAGATAGATAGATAGATAGATAGATAGATAGATAGATACGATAGATACGATATATACGATAGATAGATACGATAGATAGATACGACAGATAGATAGATAGATTGATAGATAGATAGATAGATAGATAGATAGATAGATAGATACGATAGATAGATACGATAGATAGATAGATAGATAGATAGATAGATAGATAGATAGATAGATACGATAGATAGATACGTTGAGTAGATAGATGGATAGATACAATGAGTAAATAGATGGATGCGATGAGGTATAGATAGATACGATGAGTAGATACGATAAATAGATGGATACGATGAGTAGCTACCATAGATAGATATGATGAGTAGATACGTGCGGTGGATAATAGATACGATAGATAGATACGTTGAGTAGATAGATGGATAGATACGATGAGTAAATAGATGGATGCGATGAGTAGATGGATAGATAGATACGATGAGTAGATATGATAGATAGATACGATAGAAAGATACAATGAGTAGCTACCATAGATAGATACGATGAGTAGATACGTGCGGTGGATAATAGATAGATAGATAGATAGATAGAATTCCCCGATACGATACGTATCCCGATACAAGGGTCCCGATACGATGCGCATCACGATACAAGACTATTTTGAATTACATTTTTGTTCAGAATTTAGTAACATTATTATAATTATTATTATTATTATTATTTGTTTATTGTACATTGAATAAGCAGTGTTGTAACAGTTGTTTTTTTGCCATTCATTTATTAGCTATTAGAAATATTTAAAATCCCAGAGTTAGTACTTAACTTATGTTTTTTTAAAAGCATATTTATAAAGATGGTGCCTTACTCTTGTCTCTCATTATTCTACATCTATGAATATATCTATAAACATGCAGTCAGACTTAATACTATTTAATAGAAATCAGATTATTAATGTGACAGTTATAGTTTGAAGTAGCTCTGTATCTCTTCTCTAGACATACAGTTTTCACATGCAAATCTTTGTCGTGTTTCTTCTCAAATGCGTTAGTACTGTTTTATAAGAGCATGGCTAATAAAGCCCTTTGCAGTAGGCTAAGATATCTGCGCTTTCATACTGAACTCATTGACTTTAATGCGCGCGCGCGCGAGAGAGAGAGAGAGAGCGCGAGTACGCGGCTCACTATGCAGACACGTGCGCCAGCGAGACAGACACGCAAAGTGAAAGTATACTCCGCCACCTTTAACTCTACATACTTCGCGGGACACATGCGTGCTTTCCATATGGATCACAGATCAACAGCAATTCGTCACGTTACTTTCAAAAGTACATCCGAATCGATACGGAAGGTGCTGTATCGATGCGCGCATCGTCAGGCGTCCATGACGATGTATCGTCGTATCGATATTTTGAACACAGCACTAGTAGATACGATAGATAGATAGATAGATAGATAGATAGATAGATAGATACGATCGATAGATACGATCGATAGATACGATCGATAGATACGATCGATAGATACGATCGATAGATACGATCGATAGATACGATAGATAGATACGATAGATAGATGGATAGATAGATAGATACGATAGATGGATGGATGGATAGATGGATGGATAGATAGATGGATAGATAGATGGATAGATAGATGGATAGATAGATGGATTGATAGATGGATTGATAGATGGATAGATGGATAGATTGATAGATAGATAGATACGATAGATAGATAGATAGATAGATAGATAGATAGATAGATACGATAGATAGATACGATAGATAGATACGATAGATAGATACGATAGATAGATACGATAGATAGATACGATAGATAGATAGATACGATAGATAGATACGATAGATAGATACGATAGATAGATAGATTGATTGCTAGATAGATAGATACGATAGATACGATAGATAGATAGATAGATACAATAGATAGATTCGATAGATAGATTCGATAGATAGATTCGATAGATAGATACGATAGATGGATAGATACGATAGATGGATAGATACGATAGATACGATAGATAGATAGATACGATAGATACGATAGATAGATAGATACGATAGATAGATAGATAAGATAGATAGATAGATAGATAGATAGATAGATAGATAGATAGATAGATAGATAGATAGATAGATAGATACGACAGATAGATACGACAGATAGATACGACAGATAGATACGACAGATAGATAGATAGATAGATAGATAGATAGATAGATAGATAGATAGATAGATAGATAGATAGATAGATAGATAGATAGATAGATAGATAGATAGATAGATAGATACGACAGATAGATACGACAGATAGATAGATAGATATGATGAGTAAATACGATAGATAGATGCGACAGATAGATACGATACGACAGATACGATACGATACGATAGATGGGTAGATACGATAGATGGATAGATACGATAGATACGATAGATAGATAGATAGATAGATAGATAGATAGATAGATAGATAGATACGACAGATAGATAGATAGATAGATACGACAGATAGATAGATAGATAGATACGACAGATAGATGCGACAGATAGATACGATACGACAGATACGATACGATACGATAGATGGGTAGATACGATAGATGGATAGATACGATAGATACGATAGATAGATAGATAGATAGATAGATAGATAGATAGATAGATAGATAGATAGATAGATAGATAGATAGATAGATAGATAGATACGATAGATACGATAGATAGATAGATAGATAGATAGATAGATAGATAGATAGATAGATAGATAGATAGATACGACAGATAGATACGACAGATAGATACGACAGATAGATAGATAGATAGATACGACAGATAGATAGATAGATAGATACGACAGATAGATACGACAGATAGATAGATAGATAGATAGATATGATGAGTAGATACGATAGATAGATGCGACAGATAGATACGATACGACAGATAGATACGATATGATACGGTCATATAATAGATAGATAGATACGATAGACAGATATGATATAAATGATGTGATGCAAAAGTTTTAACACATTGGATTGGTATGATAGTAGTTACAATAGATTCAATGGATGCAACGGATAGATATGATAAATACAATATATACGATGGATAAATACAATAGAAATTTACATTAAATACAATAGATTTAATATTTATAATATATACCTACAACAGATACATAATAATAACTCTTTGAAGAACAATAGACCCCTAATAAATACAATAGACAACAAATACTTGACCACATGGTCTTTCTGTCCCATTTTAATTTCTTTTATTTCACACACGGACTGAGCATGAGGCTCAGTTTAATCATCTCAATGGGATCCACCGACATGATTCCAGCTTTTCAGACTTGTTGATGTCATTCACACTCTTACACCACGAACACCCAATCACTATCAGGTAATATCAGCCACTCTTTGAAGGATTAAAAAGAATAAATGCGGTTTTATGGAATTTTGTCTGAAGGATAATGCCTCTGAAATATTGTAATAATGAAAATGGATTTGATTTATGTAATTTTTTTATGGGGGGGGTTGGTTTCTCCAGGATATGGGGGGCTGGGTGAGTGGATCTTAACATGCTTTGACATTAAAAAGATCCAATTGTTTTTCACCTCTTCAGTTCCCGAGGTAGACGCTTTAGAGTTGAATAGCGAGAGATGTTCTCTAAGCTTCCTCAGCTAATACTAATACTCAAGATAAGCCCTTTGTGAAAGTAACTTGTTATTCAGTGAAAGGATTTTTTATCTAAATTGTTTTGTGTTTGTTCGGTTGTCCCTTATAACACATCATCTCTTGTTTTGAACGTACAGGCTTGGGGCTTAAACGTGTTTACTACAGAGGAATTCTACTTCTATCCTTCTCAAAGCCTATCATTAAAACAGGTGCAGTAATAACATTTATTAATTTAGCAGACATTGTTATCTAGAGGGACTCAAGACTGATTGCTGTCAGTAGATAGTACTGGTGTTGTATATGTAAAGTAAATCTGCAGGGCTTGTTTCTTTCATCATTTTGACCCCTATCTCATTCAGGATTGTGTTATTACTCAGACCTGCCATCTGCATTTTGACAATTAGAGTGTGTAATGACAAGTGTTTGGCTTTATGCGAGTGGAGGTTTGTCAATGCTGCACCCCTCTGCCATTCAGGTTGATGTGACAGCCTCCCATCCATCATGCTGAGAGGGGCCGATCCATAGAAAGGAGTGGGGGGTGTATCAGAGGTAATATTCTCCCTCTTAATTACTCTAGAAGGATAATGGCTAAGATGACTTTGAGGAGGACAGATGACAACAGATGAACTGTTACTGGCAAGGATCACTCTCAGGTACAGGTTGTCAGTATTGGCCTTTCTGAACTCCGGGTGTATGTTTAATGTATTGCATGAGGGGTGCTTAGGATATGGGTGGAGCTGTGTGTGTGTGTGTGTGTGTGTGTGTGTGTGTGTGTGTGTGTGTGTGCACTTTCGAGGAGGTCTCTTCATTAGTGCCACTCCTCTGCACTTCCTCAGATAATCCTCACACCCTGCGGAGACTACAGGAGAACTGGCAGCATCACACACACAAACACTCAGGATCTGTACACACCACTTCCAGTCTGTATGTCACCTCTATAGGATGCGAAAAGCATATTGTTCACCTTTTAGCTCATTTATCTCTGTATGCGAAATCGTTTTATTTACATGAATTCGTACCTTTCAACAAGTTCGTCACTGATATGTATTGAAATGAGTTATACTATGTTTATTAAAAAAAAATGTATAATTATTTTTAGTTTTAATTACATTTCATAATGTTACGTGTACTTACTATTGCAATAACAGAAACTATTTGATGCAGTTAACCCTAAACTAAGCCCTATTTCTTTCTCTATATAGTAAGTAAATGTTGTTAATTAATATTACTCACTACACTCTCAGAAATAAAGGTACAAAAATGTACCTTTTCTGTCACTGGGGCTGTACCCTTTCAGAAAGTACAGCTTTGCACCTAAAGCCCGATTTATAGTCATGCGTAGGTTCTACGCCGTAGTTACACCGTAGGTTATCCGTCGCCTGTGCGTAGCTCTGCATAGCCTAACGCGCACCTCGCAAAAATTGTAACAGCGCGTCAGATCTACTCGGACCGCAATCGCTGTGATTGGTCCACCAGAACCCCTCCCGTCAGGTCCAAAAAACTACGTCACAGGTATTTCCGTTTGTGATGGTGAAAACAAAGATGAGCCAAGTTGAGGAGTTATTTAACTCAAACTGCAACAAAAGTCGCTGTTTATTTACTTCCATCATTGCTGTTCTTCTCAAAACATACACAACAAGTTGCTGTTTCTTCTTGTTTGTGGGTTAACTTGCCAAGCTGCTTCTTCTCTGACGGTCGCGCTTCTACTGTGGTTACACGCGTGGATACTGCCTACCAGCGGTTTCCGCTTGTTTGCACGTCGAAGCGTAGGACGACGCAAAAGTATAAAAGAAAACCGACGCGGAACCTACGCACAACTATAACGAGCCCTTAAGGATTTCATTTAAGTACCTCAGAAGTAGATTCTGGGACCAAAGAGAGCTTATAAGTACCTCAAAAATACATATTAGTATCTCAAATGTACATATTGGTACTAAATGTTTACATACTAATGGTCCATACAATTACCTTTTTAAAGGGTACTGCCCCACTAACAGCTAGGGTACATATTTTGACTTTTTTCTAACAATGTAGGTCCTTAAGGTACGGTAATCTACCCAAAATTGTATTCTGTTTAGTAGTCCTGTAAAGGTATCAAACGGAAACTTAGGGTACAGCCCCAGTGACATAAAAGGTACAGTTTTGTACCTTTATTTCTGAGAGTCTATTTATATTTATAATTGCATCTTAAAGTGTAACTAAATTAAACTATTTCTCATCATAAACACATATTTAAGTGAATACAATTTCTCAATAGGATGCAAAAGTTTATTTATAAAAAAATTGAAAATCTACATTTTTGCCTTAAAAATTTTAAGAAATTTCCTAAAAATAATTTCCTTTGCAGTATAATTGAAAACAAAAGTCTCATTTATTTTATACCACATGTATGTTGAATGCTACATTCTGATTGGTTGGAAAACTATGTTGGCATCAGTGGTCAGGCGTTAGCCTGGTTTAGATCGTATCTAACCAATCGATATCACTTTGTTTATGTAAATGAGGAAGAGTCACATCACTCCCCCGTTAAATACGGCGTACCTCAGGGATCAGTTCTAGGCCCTATCCTATTCTCGTTATATATGTTACCTCTAGGAGACATTATCAGGAAACATAACATAAGTTTTCACTGCTATGCGGATGATACCCAGCTTTACATCTCGTCACATCCTAGCGAAACCCACCAGTTTGCTAAGCTAACAGACTGCATTAGTGATATTAGGGACTGGATGGCACATAACTTTCTTATGCTAAACTCCAATAAGACAGAGATACTTATTATTGAACCAAATCGCTCCAAACATAATATGTCAGATTACAAGTTGCCCATAGATGGCTGCACGGTGGTGCCATCTTCCACGGTTAAGAATTTAGGCGTAATGTTTGACAGCAATCTATCTTTCGATAGTCATATCTCCAACGTCTGCCGCACAGCATTTTTCCATCTTAGAAATATCTCAAAAATACGCCATATGCTGTCTGCATCAGATGCAGAAAAGCTTATCCATGCTTTTATGACCTCTAGATTAGACTATTGTAACTCGTTACTCGGGGGATGCCATGCAAATCAGGTAAACAAGCTACAGCTGGTTCAAAACGCCGCCGCAAGAGTGCTTACTCGATCTAAAAAGTATGACCACATTAGTCCAATTCTGGCATCTTTACACTGGCTACCAGTTAAATATCGCATACAATTTAAAATATTACTAATCACCTACAAAGCCTTAAATGGCCTAGCGCCCTCGTATATAAAAGAACTACTATCAGAATACAATCCACCACGTAAACTGCGATCACAAAATTCGGGTTACTTAATTATCCCTAGAATATCAAAAGTGTCTAAAGGTGGTAGATCCTTTTCCTACTTAGCCCCTAAGCTCTGGAATGATTTACCAAATAATGTTCGAGTATCAGACACAGTCGATCAATTTAAATCTAAACTTAAGACATTCTTCTTTAACAAAGCATTCACATAGAATGTCCAGTAAATGTACTTTTCCCGCAGTAGTTATTTTGTCTAGAACAAAGCACTCACATACCTCATACGGGTAATTTACTCTTGCCGCAATAGTTAGCCTGTCTGGAACCGAGCTGAATTAAACCACTATAATGTATGACACTTGCATTACATGCGAACGGCCCCTACGCTAATAGAATTCTGTTTTTGTCTCCCTGTCTCGTCCTCGACTCTGAGGACAATGAGACAAACAGACCCAGTTCCTGTTGCTGTGAAGGTCATCGCACCACTGATCAACTGGCTGTCCTTCAACGTGACGCCCAACCGATGCGCGACCAACGGCCACCGGCTGAACCAGTTTAATCCGCTTACACGCTTCCTATCCCTACCGTGTCTATATATTATAAATATAAATATTAATCTCTCCCTAGGGTTTTTTGTCCTTTTAGGATTTTTTCCCATTATGTTTTTCTCCTAGGGGGTTTTTTAGTCCCAGGGAGAGTCAGCCAACTTTGGCTTAACTTAGCACTTTACTGTATACGTTACATTATTAATATGCTCGCTTACACGGTTTTTTATCCTTAGCCGCTATATTCTACTTCTTATACTATGTATTGATTTTCAATGTTCTCCTCTACATCTACTCATGTAAAGCTGCTTTGCAACAATTAACAATTGTGAAAAGCGCTATATAAATAAAATTGAATTGAATTGAATTGAATTGAATTGGTTGAGAAATGTTCTAAGGGTGTGCATTATTTTTCAGTAAAAGTACACACATAGGAAGTAGTTCTCTCGACTCCATTACAGTTCCATATCACTTCGCCAAGTTTAACTGAAACAATGGATTTATTAAATGTTAATAAATAAAGCATAAATATATATGCGGCAGTGAAATATATTGAATTTTTTTTTTTTTTAAATATTTAAAAAGAGAAGATAATCACTGATTGCCTGCTTGTTCAGTTTTGGGTTTGCTTTATTCCTGATCACAACACATGAATACATAAATACTGAAAAAAAAATTAATGTATAAATATTGCTCACAAGCCTGTTGTCAATTATTCTTATACATATATCCTAAAAATGTAAATCCTGTAAGTATTTAGCCCATGATTGACATTTACCTCTCTATCCCCATGAACCAATCATCTTTGACCAATGTATTATCACATAACATAAAACAATGGTTGATCCATATCAAAGACTTAAGAAGGATACGTTTGCGTTCCTCCACCCATCCCGATACCTCTTATACTCAGTACATGAGGTTTTCCATCCTGTTCCAGGCATTTTCATTTTAATCATAACAATGGAATCAGATAATCCGGGCCAGAGAGCGGGTTTTGATTGTTCTGATTGAGTCTCTTTTGTTGGGCAGATATGTAATATGAAGCCTTAAGAGGATTTAACACAGTAGATTGTCTGATTTAATCATGTTTGCCAAAGCAAAGCAGCACTTACATGCTTGTACTGGGTTAAAACGCAACAAGACAAAGAGCTAAAGGAGTCAAGGGTTTTGATATATTTGAGGGCTGGTTAAAATAGTTCAGTGCAATGCAAACTCGTGGCAATTCATGCATATTTTACAAGGTGGCTAATTCATATTAATTTGTACGATATACGTTTTTGTACGATTTGCTTTCACCCCTGTGATGTCAGGGTTAGGTACGGATTAGGGGTGAGTTTTTATTATAGTTTTTATGATAGTCATTTGTTTTTGTAAGGTTCACTTTGTACAAATTTATAACCATTAGCAAAATAGTGGGGGTGTGTCTATATATTTATAATATTTATACAAAACATCTCAGTTACTTATGTAACCCTCGTTCCCTGAAGGACAGGAACGGAGATGTCGTGTCTGACGTATTGGGAACTCGCTTAGGACCAATCTGCTTCCAGAAACTTACAAAGAACCAATGAATATTGGCATGCAGTATTTGCATCAGCTGGCACCGCCCCATGGCGTGAGTATAAAACAAGAGGTGGGTGCAATGCATAATCGGCTATTTTCGCTGAGAAGGCCGAGCATCTAGTGCCCGGCTGACTGGGCAATGGTACAGCAAGCCCTTGCGACGGGACATGACATCTTCGTTCCCTTCCGTCAGGGATCATGGGTTACATATGTAACCGAGACTTTCCCTTTCAGTTGGTCACTATGACGTCACATTGTGCCTGATGTATTGGGAAACCCTTGCAAAGCGCCATGGGTGCTGCCCCTTCCAGTGCCCTGCATAAACCTTCTGCCTCTTGATTCTGAAGTGGCAGAACCTAGGCTTAATGCTGAGAGGCCGGTCACTACTTGTTCCTTAACCCACTACAGTGACTTAGGCACACTGGGAAGCGTACTTAGCTGGGCGATAGCTGGGAACGCTGCAGAAGCCACCCCCTTTGAGGTTGTACTAGGTGGCATATTACGAAATTAAATAACCGCAGGGATTTTGCATATCAAGGTCTCTGGGGTGGCTATCTAATGAGACAGACCTACAAAGAGATGCAGAGAGAGCTTTGTTGAGGGAAAAACATGGGTTAGTTATTATTCCCACAGACAATACACACATGGGAACCCCGTATAGAGGTTGCTCAAATGGACGCCAGGCCTTAACACAGGTTTTCAAGAATTCAGCTGATGAAAAGGCTGACAACAGATGCTCTACTAGCCGGGCCGGGATCTCAGTCCTACGCTGGAGTCAGCATGCCCAAACTGTAGGCACGAATCATCAACCGAAAATGTTAGCTACCTCTAGAGGTAAGCCACTCAGAACCTTCGCATCCCATCCAGAAACCACACATGGAGGTTCCACAGGTTAGGACGCGGGTGCAATATTGTGCCCTCTCCTTGAGAAGGTCCTTCCTCAGGGGAATCTGCTTTGGGGGTTTGGGGGGGGGTTGTCGCAAGGAGCATGAGTTCCAGGAACCATGTCCTGGTCGGCCAGTAAGGAGCCACCAGTAGGATGCGCTCCTCGTCCTCCCTGACTTTGCACAGTATCTTTGCAAGCAGGCTCACTGGGCGAAACGCATACTTGCAGGTGGTAGTGGGTTATCTTTGAGGAGGTAAACTGGTCTACCTGTGCTCTGTTGAATCTTTTCCAAATCAGTTGGACCAACTGGGGTTGGAGTTGCCATTCGCCGGGGCACACTGCTCGCGACGGCTGCTACATTGAGCGAACCTGGCATGTGAACAGCATGAAGGGACCTCAGATGCTTCCGACTCCACAGGAGGAGGTGACGGGCGAGTTGCGACATGTGACAAGAGCACAGACCACCTTAGCGGTTGATATACGCAATGATTGCAGTGTTTTCTGTACGGACTAAGACTTCTTCCTCAAAGCTCGTCTTTGAGGCGATCACGTGCAAGATAAACTGTCCACAGCCGAGGCAGTTGATGTGCCAGTGCAGTTGGGGTGCCATCCAAACCTGAGACTGCACGCCTGTTGTACGTAGGTCCCCACCCCATGGTAAAGGTATCTGTGCATACGACAGCATGCCTGGCGACCTGTTTCAGGGGTACACCAGCCCGGAGAAATGGTCACACGATGCAGGCCTTTGTGCCACGCCCTCCTCGGAACTGTACACACACTTCTGTTAGACGTGCCTTCAGTACGACCGAGTTCAGTTCCATACTGAGAAAAGAGATCTTTTGCGTGGGACAGAGCTTGCTCTTCTTCCAGTTGACCTGTAAACCCAAACGGGCAAGGTGCCTGAGCACCAGTCGTCTAAATAAGCCAGGATGTGAACACTGTGTTCTCTCAGGGGTGCAAGAGCCCCCTCTGCGACTTTCGTGAAGACGCTGGGAGAGAGAGAGACAGCCCGAAGGGTAAGATTCTGTACTGATATGCCCGCCCCTCGCAAAGCGGAGAAACGGCCAGTCAACAGAGGCTGCCTCCTTGCAAGCCCGATATGCAGATGCCGTAAATGCGGACAACTGCTTACAGGCCCGCGAGGAGGGGTGGCTTGTCCCACCAAGAGGACTAGCCACTCCACTGTTGGGATGTCACCGTAGCCCTTAGTGGCCCCGCCATCAAGGGAGGTGAGGGGTGAGCGCTGAAAAAATTGATTGCAGGAGGAGAAAGGGGCCCCCCTACGATCATGCACCTCCGGAAGAATGGCACTGGAGTCAGGTGCTGTGGTGCAGCATGGGAAGCCCCCAGGAACCAATTGTCGAGGCAGGACGGTTTGGGTGGGGGAGGTTGAGTCCACTCCAAGCCGGCCGCCGCCCGAGCGAGCATAGCCATCATTTCTGGGTCGGCCACAGGCTGCGCTACCTGGTCCAAAGTTGGGAGCGGATCCAAGCCGGCGTCAGAAAGTGATGGCCCCCCTCCGAAGCTGGGACAGGCATGTGGTTGTCGTCGGAAGAGCTGATGGATACCAGAGGTGTCGCAAAAGGTAGATCCAGCGGTCTCCACCGACATCTCTACTGGCCGCGGATCTGTGGTGTGCTGAGAGCCGGAGGCTTGGTTCTGAAGCTGTGCAACCGCTGTTTTAAATGTGCGGGGCAACAGAAGGGGGGGCGTGCACCATAAAGAAAGAGACCAGTTTCCTCAGATCCGCAAGGGTCATCTTCAGGCATTGGGAACATGACTACTCATCGAACGCCACCTCAGCATGCTGAATGTCCAAGCATGAGAGACAACGATCTTTGGCCCATGTACTTGCCACACCCAGAACTGCAAGTACGAAATGACATCTTTAAAAAGATGCATTCCGCCCGTGAACATGAGAGAATGGCTGTCTTTAAAAAGAAACTAATTCAACTTGCTTGGTTTTTTAGGAAATCACTCTTTAGTGCTAGGTGGATGAACAGCAATGCACACACTCAACTGAAAAAAATAACAAAGAGGTGGAAACTACGAGTATCTGCTGTGGAGCTTTAACGCCAGTCAACCTCAACACACAGTGTACTCCAGAGAGTGAAAGTTGTGAGCTTCTCCGTAGCAGCTTGCTGCCGACTTTCAAAGTGAAAAAAGCTGTATGCATTGCACCTGCCTCTCTTTTTATACTCGTGCCGCAGGGTGGCGCCAGCAGATGCAAATACTGCATGCCAATATTCATTGGTTCTTTGTAAGTTCTCGAAGCAGATTAGTCCTTCTAAGCGAGTTCCCAATTCGTTGATCACGACATGACCAACTGAAAGGGAACTGGGAAAACGTACCTATTTACATGGTGCCAATTTCATATTAATTTCTATGGTTATCTAAAAAAGCATTAAAATCCACCTTACACCACTCCTAACCCTATCATCACCGGGCGAAAGCAGATCATATTAAAATGTACAAATGCGATCATACAATTTCATACAAATCTCATAAAAAAGGGTATGCATTTCATTAAGATTGTGTTTGCATTTGTATACAAATATTTTAGATTTTCTTCTCCCCGTCTTTTTTGCATTACCATCAGTGAGAGTTGACTTTCAGTCTACGAGAGTGAAAGCCAATGTGAAGCAGAAGACAAACACACACACACACACACACACACACACACACACACACACACACTTATACAAGACTGCATGGTGTACGTGGGGATTAGGGGGTTATACACACCCCCTCTATTATAATCCCCTCAGTAGCAGGAGGAGAAAGAGTCTGCTCACAAATATACACACATGACTCTCTAAGATGTGTTAATGGCATTGATCTATTTCTGCAGACTGACAGACAGTCTGCGTCTGGTTTAATCGTGACATTTTTGTTTGTGTGTTTGCATGTTCATTGTCAGAAATAACCGACTTACAATGTTGGTGACTTTTGGGTCTCATGTTTGAGTGATTTGATACCAATAAGATGGATAAAAGCTATGGAAGTGTGTAATTGGAGGTTTGTTGGTTTGTGTTAGTGTGCATTAGCGTGTACTGGTGTTGGTCTGTGCTGACAGTCATTATTTACATTAGAGCTGAAGGGTTTTTCGGTGGTCTCTGTTCTAATGCTCTGCTGTAATCCATCGGAAAGCTCTTGCATGGATCAGCCTGAGCAGGGCCAATTTCACCCCAAACCCTCTCACGTGGACTACTGTAAAAACATGCATTGCTCTCATAAACCTATCTGTTCCTGTAGCTCAATTGGTTAAGCATTGCATTAGCAGCACAAAGGACATGGGTTTGATTCCCAAAGAATAAACGTTCCAATAAAAATAAATGCGTATGGTGCATACACTTTCCGAAAAATAAAATTGTACAAAAGGTTATGGTTATGGTCACTGGGTCAATCCCCTTTCTAAAGGTTCTAATATGTACCATTTAGGTACAGTTATGTATGCATACATTTGGTACCAATATGTATCTTTGAGGTACTAATATGAACTTCTTGGATACAAAGGTTTAGAGATGTGGCACTGCTGTCTATGCAGGGTCTGAAAGCTCTTGGATTTCATCCAAAATATCCTAATTTGTGTTCAGAAGATGAACAAAGGTCTTACAGGTGTGGAACGACATGAGGCTAATGGCAAAATTTTCATCTCTTTTAAGTATATCAGCTCTCAAAAAACATCTGTTATCATCATGTTTTACATGTACTGTACCATACCCGACAAAAGACCAGACCCCTCATATGCCTCACTCCCCTCCCAAAGAAAGGTATCTTCTCTCTGGGTAATGGGTGGGCCTTTCTCCCCTCCCTGCCGAGTATCATAGTTCCTGATTTGTGTGTTCATATTTAATGTGTGTTTGTGAGTGATTATGACTGATATCAGGTCATGGCGGCACAGATTAACACCAATAACTGTAATGGTGACCAGCTGTTACTGGAGTGCCTGTCTTTCCTGTCCTAAAGACTGTTCTAGATTACAAGGGGTGCGACTGTGGAGGGGGCAGGGGTTGTGCTGAACTAAATGATGATGCATATCAAATCTTTTTTTAAATGAAAAGTCTTTTGAAGCCATATCATAGCTCTGTGTAAGCTTAAGATAAAGTTCCTATTTACAATAGTTTCTTTTGAATAAATTTTTTTTCTATTCTTTCCACAAAGCTATTGTCGGACCTCAGTAATATTGGAAAAAATTTTGCTGTTAAGCAGAGTACATCTTGTATAGACCACCAGTCCAATGCAGGCTGTTACCTGATAGACTCCAGCTCCCTGCAACCCTGCAGAGGACAAGCATTTTGGAAGAATTGCTTCTCCAGGTCACCATACACCATACATTCAATGTATGATAAAGAGCAGCAAGAACATCTTGCCTGACATCTCCCTTTGTGTTTGATGGTATAAAGCAAATCATTTCGAAACAAAAGTGAAAAATCAACCATGTAACTTCTTAAAATCTCAGAATTTCCTATCATTTTTGAAAAAAAATTCATACATCTCCGTGCTTAACCTTACCTCACATTTACAAGTCACTTGTGCGGTGTGTTTTTTTTACCCCAAAGCTGTGTGAGTGTGGTGTTGTGACACCTCTGAGCTTGAGACCCGTGGCTGACCGTCCTATTTGTGCTCACCTTCATCTGTGTCTGTTCTTTCTCTAAACACACGTGATGTTTCGGCCACCCCGAGCGCATCTCTTCTCTCTGTCTCTCTCTCACACGAGCTGTCTTTCTTGCTGGATCTGTCTTTCTTTCTTGGTCTTTCTTCAGCAGTAAGTGTGTTTGGCTGTTGAATGGTTCTCAGAACGCAGTCGGGTATTGAGCAGATGGTGACCATATTCAGTTTTCCAGACTTGCATTAAGCGTTCGTTATCGACCGTAAATGCAGCCAAGCTCTTTTTCTACCACCAGCATCACCACCACCCCCCAACCACCATAAACGTAACCCCCCCCACACACACACACAAACATACGCATACACACTTTCTCTCTCCTTGTCATGTCACACAACTCATCAATTCTTTCATACAGTCTCTTTATTGTAGACGTAATTAATTAACAGTTCATTATTAAATCATCTTTTTGTTGAATGTTGAGCACAGCCTACAATATTATTTTTGCAAGTATGTGCTTGTAGCTATTGTTCAGCACAATCTGTTTTTACCCCAGTGATGTTTAGTTAGTGGTGGGTTTCATTATTGCTTTTTTCTAATCATTATATTTAAATAGAATAATTTGCATCATACTGATTCATACAAATTAGCTTCAATTGTATAATAGTTTATTGTAAAATGAATTTCTGTGAGATCAGGCTGTATTGGTATGTGTTTAAAAGCAATGCACATAACACAATGCACAAACGAGTTGCATTTTCTACAAAAATCTGCTTTACGGCATACGCCACTTCCTCCACTTCCTCAAATTCGGACGTGAGAGCGCAACTATTTATTTTCCTGATGTTTTTGTCATGGCCGAAGCAGCAACTAAGAAAAAGAAACCGAAGGTTTTATCGGAGGAGAGCAGAAAGAAAAAACGGGAGAGTGACGGAATAAAAAGAAGGACGAGGATCGATTAAATTGGGCCAGCGTTCGCTCGCTGGCTTAAACTAAAGAAGGAGAAGGGGTACCTGATCGATGCTGACTTGGTCGTCCTACTTTTAGACTAGTAAGTAATGTTATATTGCTTGCATATACAAGTCCTGTCTGGGGCCCGAACACTTTTTTTTAAGGTGAATTTTACTGGAGGCTACTTGGAGAGTGTAGAGAGAGTTATATCATGTGACACGGTGGCGCTGTGGTAGCTTTATGGACCTTTGGCACAGGTGATCTGGGCTCAATTCCACTTTAAGTCAATTTTTTTATATAAACTTTAACCAAGCGACCATCACTTGTAAACGTGAGCTACGTGATCTTTTGGCGTTTGAAAAAAAAAAAAACATGAAATTTTATTCATATGACATGCTGGAAGGCACACTTTGTGACCTAAAGAGTTGTCTTCTTTCCCTTTGCAATAGTGCTGCGGCGCTTGTGGCTCTCTAGGGGCGCTAGACATGAAAAATACATGTCTAGCACCCCCTAGTGGCCAAAAAGTTCTGCGGTGTGCCTTTAAAGGGATAGTTCGGGCAAAAATGATATTAAACCCATGATTTACTCACCCCCAAGCTGTCCGAGTTGCATATATCCATAATTTTTCAGGCAAACACATTTTCGGATATTTTAGAAAATGTTTTAGATCTTTCAGTTGATTAAATGTAATGTTACGGGGTCCACGACCTTCAAGTCCAAAAAAAGTGCGTCCATCCTTCACGAAATAAATCCAAACGGCTCCAGGATGATAAACAAAGGTCTTCTGAGGGTAATCCGCACGGTGGTGTTGTAGAAATATCCATATTTAAAACTTTATAAACGAAAATAAATACCTTCCGGTAGCGCCGCCATCTTAGTCGCGTCCGCATTCAAGATCAGAGCTTTACGCAACTTACGGAGGTTACACTGCTGCTGCTCTGTGCCCCCGCCCTCCGAATTTGTCATACGTCACTAAGAAAAGTGCGTACACTACGCGAACACTCTCTCCTGAATACAGAGGAGTCTAAGATGGCGGCGCTACCGGAAGGTAGTTATTTACATTAATAAAGTTTTAAATATGGATATTTCTACAACACCACCGCGCTGATTACCCTCAGAAGACCTTTATTTATCATCCTGGAGCGGTTTGGATTTATTTTGTGAAGGATGGAAGCACTTTTTTTGGACTTGAAGGTCGTGGACCCCGTAACATTACATTTAATTAACTGAAAGATCTAAAACATTTTCTAAAATATCTGAAAATGTGTTTGTCTGAAAAACCATGGACATATGCAACTCAGACAGCTTGGGGTGAGTAAATCATGGGTTTAATATCATTTTTGGCCAAACTATCCCTTTAAATTCATGCTAGGTAGACTGAGCATTAGAAGGCATTACTAAAATGATTCAGTGAATTTGACTAATTTTTTTCTATCATCGCTTCTCATGCCATTTCTTCCCCTAAATATTTGCATCTGCTTCTTGCAGAAATGTGAACTTTCAGCAGAGTTGACAAATCTTTGATTGACACAATCTGATATTTCAAGTCAAGACCACTGTAAAAAATATTTTTGCACTTTTTTAAGTTTAATCAACTAGGATTTATAAGTCATTTTAACTATCTTGACAAGTCATGAGTTGTAGCTTATTAATAAAGTTGAATTTGAAAATTTAACAAGTTACAGCAACTCATCAATAGTGAATACAATAAAATGACTATTCAAATTAAAATTCAATGTTCAATTGTGATAAAACTTAAAAATTCAAGTGCAAAAAGATTTTTTACACTGAAGCTTTATGGTAATTTCAACCATATAGCATTGCAGTACATGGTGAAATGAGACAACGTTTCTCCGGGATCCTGGTGCCATGTATATGCAGACACTTAACTCTTTCCCCGCCATTGACTAGATATCTCGTCAATCAAGAGAAAACGCTTCCCCGCCAATGACAAGTTTTTCCGTCTTTCCGCAATACCGCTATTATTTCCGCAACTTTTTAAACCCAGAATTATTGCCCTATGGCAAGCGGCTGCATGTCCGTGTCTGTTTTAAAGATCGCTCTGAATGGGATCTCTATGAAAAGTCCGTCACAAAAATGGAATTATCTCTGCTTTTGGCTCAAAATGTGGTGTTTTTGCAGAAACCTACCCATATTCAAAAGCTGATTACAAAAGAACCACTAAAGGTAGGATGAAACGTTTTTTTTTTTTTTGAAAGCAAAGGGTCTGTTCTTTCATTTGGTATATTGTATGTTTATATTTTGAAGAAGAACATTTTCTGGAAGACATTAAACTTTTGTGAAAATCATGAAAAACGCTGGCACTGGCAGGCAACTTTTTTTTAAAAACGCTGGCGGTGAAAGAGTTAACTACATAAAACAACACAGAGCTATGTGGACTAAAAAGTAATTGTAAATGGCCACATAAAGTGCATATGTGAAACTTATACACAGACAACAACTAAAGAATACACTACAAGACATAATACAATTAAATAGAAATAGCACCGACCAGTCTGATGTGCTTCTTCTTAGTACAGAAAAGATGTATACAGACTGTAAACATCTATACATATGATATTTAATGATGAAGAAAGATATCTATGAACTGAATCTAAACACAGAGATTCAAAACAATTTTATGTGGTCTTATGTCTAAATCAAAGAAATATATGACTTGTTGTAAAAAAAAAACCTACAGTTATTGGATTAATCAATTCTGAAGCCCCACTCCTAAACCCTGTGTCACTGAGGTAAAGCAGAATCTACAGAATAGTTATAAATTGCAATGAGAACGTGTTATTTTACAGCATAGTGCAGAATCAAAATTTTACTAAACCGTTTATCAAACATCTCTTAAAGTATCTTTCTCGACTTTCTCCTCGCTCTCTTTCTTGCGCGTTTCTCTCTCTCTCTCTCTCTCTCTCTCTCTCTCTCTCTCTCTCATTTTATTCCTGTAATCAGAATTTCAGAGAACGATAAACCCTGTTAGCAGCGAATAAGCTTTAATCTCCTGCATAAAGCAAAGATGAACACTAATCCACATCTGTCCATACAAAATGTTTATATTTCATACTCGCCTTTCAAATGTGTAAATAATGAAGCGAGCAAGAACTGCAGTGAATGTTTGAATGCACATTTTTTGGAACAACTAAGCACTTATATTAGTGGAACATATATTATAATTTATATAAAATATAGATGGTGATGAAGATACAAAGTTTATAGACAGTTGTATTTTCTTGTGCAAGGGCTCCTGCATACCTCAGTGGTAGAGCTTTGCATTATCAATGCAAAAAGTTACTAATAAACTAATAAAAAAATTGGAATGTAAACCTTGTGATGCATTGTAAGTCACTTTGATCAAAAGCCGAATGCATAAATGTAAATAATCAGTGTTTTAAAACTGAAACAAGGAATTTTATGAAAGACACAGTGAGCAGTTGCTACCAACCTAATGTGATTCATCTTTAATACTGCATCAATTACTTCCAACACAACCCCATATAAATAGACATTGCCTTACAAGTATACCTGCTACATATAGGCATTGCATACATAAATGTCATGTCTGGGTCTTAAAGGCGCTAGACCAGATCAGTGACAATTTTTGCATGAATCATTTGTGCAATAGGACACCATCTGGCAAATGCCAGATTAAGAAAACCAAGTCTGTGTTGGCTGACCATAATTCTGCTCATGCATTAATTATGGCGTGTTTAGCCTAAAATTACAAAACATTATAGCTATGTTTAAGCTGTCATATTTCATTTTTTAACTGTCAGTATTTTAGTGTGAACTATGGGAACATTGTCACTTTGCATGCACACTGTATGTGTTACTGTCACTATAGAGACACCCCCTTTAAACAGTGGTAATATAAGTTCAGTTACATTACATTTATTTCGCTGTTACATTATACATATTTTGTTATTTCATGTCTGTAGTTACAAATTGTTAAACTTTTGCAGCTCAGTTGAAAGTTTTGGGGTCTTGTGATGTCACATTAGTGAAGTGTAATGTGGAACAGGGTATGGCTGCGTCACAAATGGTGCACT
This sequence comes from Paramisgurnus dabryanus, assembly GCF_030506205.2. Taxonomy (NCBI): domain Eukaryota; kingdom Metazoa; phylum Chordata; class Actinopteri; order Cypriniformes; family Cobitidae; genus Paramisgurnus; species Paramisgurnus dabryanus. Next base: position 18,665,512 of record NC_133357.1, read on the forward strand.
TCATGTGACTGGACTCAGAATCCACGAGAACGTAGGGTGTCCCGTTTGTTGTTTTAGGTCTGAAAATGGTGCTCATGGGCACCCGCTTTTCTGTTGATATGCGGCCTTTATCTAGACTTTTTCTGAGCCCTTCGAACTTCGCAGCAGCATTTTTTTTCCTGACAGTCAAAGCACATTACGAAAGAGCAGACATGTAAGAAGAACAGGGGTCTCATATATAAAGTGTGCGTAAGCAAACGGGGCAGGAAACGTGCGTACAGCCATGCAAAAGGTTGTGATTTATAAAAACAAAAAATGAAAGAATGGGCTTGCAGGGTGGGATCTAACGATGATTCATGTACGCACACTTGCAGGTGATCTGTGATTTATAAAGGGAACATTGCTTTCTTTTATAAGTCTTAATGTTTTTGTCAAATGCCATTTTTGGCTTTTGTGCATACGTAGACTTTTAGTAAGGATCCTACTAGTGTTGTAGTCAAGACCACCTAAACCGAGACCAAGTCATGACCAAGATCAAGACAGGCCGAGACCAAGTCAAGACCAAGACCATTGCAAGTCACTGCATTAAAACACTTATGATAAAATGTGGAATATGCATATGATTAGGCACTTTTTGTCTGTGTGCGTGCGTGCGTGTGTGTGCCATCAGAGAAGTTGACAAAATAATCAAAAGGCATTGCAGATATGTGGAAATTTATCTTTATAAGCAAGAAAGATATAAGCAAATAAAAGTGAACAAACACTAAAGAGCTGAAATCAGCTTAACCATTTATTCTGAACTGTCTTTCCATAGCTTGCATCCACTTAACACAATGCAGGGGTTTTTAGTAATAAAATAAGAAAAAATGTAATTGGGAGAAACTTAAACAATGCTTAAACAATGCCAACATCATATGCTAAACCTGAATAAACTGCATAAAATTAATGATAAAAAATAAATTTGTGATGTGTACTGCAAAAAATTATTTTCAAGAAAAAATGTTCTTAGTATTTTTGTCTTGTTTTCAGTAAAAATATAAAAAAATTCTTAAATGAGGATGCTTTTTCTTGATGAACAAAAGGAACCAAGAAAATAAGTCAAATCAAATGTAAGTGATTTTGTGCATAAAACAAGCAAAAAAATCTTGAATTTAGTGTTTAAGGAAAAGGTTCAAGATTTTTTTTGCTTAATCCATTGGCAGATTTTTTTTTGCTTGTTTTATTCACAAAATCACTTTAATTTGATATTTTTTGTCTAAAACTAGACTTATTTTCTTGGGTAGTTTTGCTTATCAAGAAATAGCATCTTAATTAAAGAATTTTTAGATATTTTTACTGAAAACAAGACAAAAATACTAAAAAAAATTTTTCTTGAAAATAATTTTTTGCAGTGGACGTCAAAAATTTGTTTTTTATCATTAATTTTATGCAGTTTATTCAGGTTTGGCATATGATGTTGGCATTTTTTTCTTGAAAATCATTTTTTGCATTGTGCCATCAGTTGTGGTCTTGACCGGTCTTGAAATAAAATTCTGAGTCCTCTTTGTCTGAGACCGAGACGAGACCGAGTAAAAATGTGGTCGATTCCAAGACGAGACCAAGACCTTTAAAAAGTGGTCTTGAGACCGAGACCGGTCTCGAGGACTACAACACAAATAACACTAGATCCTACACACAGTTTTATAAATGAGACCCCAGAGTGTTTAGGGTGCCATTTGGGACTGGGCCTATGATTAAGATATTTTATGCATTTGTACATTAATTTCTTAAAATATAATCATTTCAGACGTGTAGCCTTCAACCCATAATACTCGTCATATTTGTTATATGTGCAGCATATCCTTTTTATCTTTAATATAAGAGGATGTAGAGACCAAATATATAAACTTTTAGTCTTTTAGTTAGGATAGCATAGCCAAGATAATATAGTCAATAGAATAATATGATGAAAAATGTATACGTTTCTATGGTATCTTGGCAAATATGAGAACAGTGTCTTATGATATCCCATGTATCCTAAATTTACTTAAAGGTATAGCGGAGGATTTTCTCAAATTTTAGAAAAGAACCGCCTTCTCCACTTTTTAAAAAAATGCAATTGCGCAACACTCCTGATTGACAACTAGGAGGACCAATAGTCTTGATGATCCACCCGGAAACAGAAAATCCTCCGCAATACCTTTAATTGCTTACTTTAAGTAATCCAGTAAGATATTTGACAGACACTGTATGCATTATATTTGCATTTGGCACCTGCAACGTTTATTCACATTTAGGCTGTAAATGTTTTTGTTCCCTGGGAATCGAACCCACAGGGTATGCCCAATGAGCTAATAAAATGCCTCATGCATGCTTATAGACAATCATTTGATCTGGTTGTATGAATGCATGGCAACTGCCTCATGTCCATCCATCCATCCATCCATCCATCCATCAAACCACTCACTATCTCACCCCCCACTCTCTCTCACATACACACACACCTACACACAGCTTGGTGATGCCACCTGTCTCTAATGGCTGTGATCTGTTGAGTTGCGTAACCAGAATGTCCATCAGCTTCGGCCTCCTGCTGATAGCACTGCAGTGGTCCCATCATTCAGTATGTGTGTGTGTGTGTGTATACACAGTAATGATCTATTTGTGTTTGTCTACAATATTGATTTCTGTGGGTCACGGGCAGAAAACTTTCAAAAGGCGTCCTTGTCCAAATAAAATTACGAGCGCTTTTTCCCTACACACACACACACACACACACACACACACACACACACACACACACACACACACACACACACACACACACACACACACACACACATACACACACTGAGCCTGGCCAGTGCTCTAGACAACTTAATCTGTTAAGCGACGTTTACCATTGAGAATGATGGCTAAGAGAGAATTTGCAGTGATTTAAAGGGATTGATTTAATTACTGTGATCTGTGCGCCGTATTTATTTTGTAGGATCTAAAGTAAAAAGCCAAGCATTTGGCACATACTTAATGTGAACCATTAGTCTGATTATGTTGTCTTCTACTCTAATACAAACCATGTAGCACTTTGTACCTTGTGTGTGTCTCTCTCTCTCTCTATCTCTCTCTCGGGTAATAGCTTTTAAATAATGGTTCATTATTACAGTTAATCCAGATTATAGGAGGATATAATGCATCTCAATTCATGTTTGAAACAGAATCCCTCTAGGCCTCTATACTGACTTTTTGGCACACATTTCTTAAGTGATCTAAATCCTTGGTTAATTTTTTAACACTTTTTGGTATTGGTTTGGAAGTGCCTTGACACGACATATCCCTTACTGCCAGTTCTGTACATCTTGTTTTATTTTTGATGAAAATGTCTTGTGGAGTATTTTATGTTCTTGGACATCTGAGTGAGAAGACAGCTTGACCAGGCACCACGTTCCAAAATCCTCCCCCGTGCTGTCCACACTTCCCTCACGTCCATCTCTGTTGCGTGTGTGTGTTTGGCGTGGTGGTGTAAGAGGTGTGAGATCGGCGTGGACGTGCCGCCAGGTGGCCGGGCCCACTTCTTCTGGGTTGACTTTTACCTTAAGTGTCGTTTGCTGATCCACTCCTGCATGCTATCTCAAGCAACGATGAGCAGCCAACCATTTAAAACTTTAAGAATTGTTAAACCTGATGTTTTCACTTTATTTTTACTCTATAGATTGCCTATAGAACTGGTAAATTCATTTAATAGATTAGTGTCAGTTTATTTTTGTTTTCTATGTTACACTGTAAAAAAAATAATCAACATAATACAATAAGTTAAACAATTTTATAAAAGTTATGTCAACTTATCACAGATTAAAACTTAAAATACTAGGTTAAATTGACGTGCATAACCAAGTTGTTTTAACTTCATGCTGCATTTTTTAGAGCAAGCACTGCTGTTCAGTCTTGAATTTTTGTTTTTTTATTTATATAAATTGTATTCACTTGAATAAAGCAGTTTTTTTACTGCATGAAATATATCTTGTGGTAAGTTGACATAACTTAATTTGTTAAGGGAACACGCTGACTTTTTGTGACTTTACCTTGTTCACCATATCCCCCAGAGTAAGATAAGTCCATACATACCATTTTCATCTTCTTTCGTCCCGTAACTCTGTCTGACGCACCCACTGCTAGCCTAGCTTAGTACAAACACTGGAAGTAAATGGCTCCAGCTAGCATACTTCTCCCAATAAGTGAAAAAATATTGCCAACATATTCCTATTTATATGTTGTGATTTGTATAGTCACAGTGTGTACAAATAACAAGGTGATATGAGACACAGCCATCTGTTAACCGTATACATACTGGGAACTATATTCTCTGAAGGCGAAGCACTACTACTTGGGCGGAGTGAATCGCTCGCGCACCTGAGAAGCCCCCTGGTGAGGAGCAGAGAGTTCGCACAAGTGTTGTGCTAATCACTCCGCCCAAGTATAAATAGGAAAATGTTGGCATTATTTTTATAAAAGCGTCACTTATTGGGAGCATTATGCTAGCTGGAGCCATTTACTTCTCATAGATATGTATAAAGGCTAGATGGCTCAAGGCGGAGTCAGCTGTGTCGTCACTTGGCGGCCATCTTAGGTCAGTGCTGCCATAGTGCTGCTCCCTGCTGCTGTGGACGGAAGGTGAGTGACATACGCCAACTAAAATGCTCGTAACTTGCTGAATTCTTGACGGTATAGCTAGTACTTTACCTTTCTAGTCTGCTTAATATACTATTTTCTTAATAAACTCCGTGGCTATAATTTTTCACAAGTATGCAGTTAAATAGCCGCATCCCTGACGTTTATGACACACCAAGCCGTTTGAAAATCGGTTGAAAATTGAGCAAAATATAGTTATTTCAGCACTACATGCACAATAGACTTTAATGTTATAACTGGACGAGCGGTCCTGTCCTAAGATGGCCGCCGTGTGACGTCGTCGGGTCCCATTGGCTCTCAGCGCCGGTAAGCCTTCTAGCTTTTATACATATGTATGGTTGTGCTAAGCTAGGCTAGCAGTGTGTGCGTCAGACAGAGTTACTGCACGCGCTGAGATGAGAAAGGTATGTATGGACTTATCTAACTCTGGGGGATACAGTGAATAAGCTAAAGTCACAAAAAGTCCTCTTGTTCCTTTAAGTTAAAGTGACATAAAAACGTATGTTAATTTGACATCTTTTTTTACAGTGCAGTATTTAGTTTATCTCCCTGTGTATTCTGAGTTTGTATCGATGTTTGACAAGCCCAGATGATTCATGACATTTTAGGCTCGGATGGTGGAGGTGAGAGTGATGGAGAGTGAGAGGATAGAGACAGAAAAAGTAATTTTACAACTCATTACAAATCTCTGTTGATGTATGTAATCCACCTTATAAAAGAAGGGTGGATTACATGCATGCACGCTTTTCTTATACAGTAGATCACACATTCTAAATCTTTATGTCCCAGGCCTCTCTCTCGCTTTCTCCCTCTTTCTCTCTCTCTCGCGCGCACTTGCTCCCTCTTTCTCTCTCTCTCTCTCTCGCGCGCGCTTGCTCCCTCTTTCTCTCTCTCGCGCGCGCTTGCTCTCCAGCTCAATGATTATTACAGATATATTACTATAATTACCTAACTTTGCAGTGCCTGTAAATGTCATATCTAGTCAGAGTTATGAGCTTAATATTATAAAGAGGGTTGAGGCATGAGCATGACTTAATATCATAATTTCTGATGCCCATTTCTATTTTTTATATATTTAACCTTTTGTGATCTGAATGTATCATTCTCAAAGTTAAAGATGATCTTCAATTGCATGATAATGAGAGTAAGAGAGTGATTGAAAAATGGATGTTATTAAAATATGTTTTATAAATGCAGGTATATGTACGTGTCAGTGGGATTGTTAGGATGCATCACAAACTTCTGCAATGTGAACTGTATGCAATTCTGTTATTTTACTGTAATCAATCTGTTTAGGTCATTACATTACATTACCTCTGCATGTACATGCATGCATGCAGGTGCTAATAGAAAATAAGGTTGTCAGTATGTTGTGTTGTGTAACTTGAAGAGAGTCTTGATTGGTGCATTTGTTAGGAAAGTAAAATTCCCTTTGAATCATTTCAATGAATCTTGATCCATTTTACTGATTTGTTCATGAATCAAACTGATCTGGGTTCCCATGTGTAACTTAATCATTACCATTGATAAAGTGTTTATGAGCATGGTTTTCATATGCATTTATATGTGCATAAAATGTCACGTGCTCTCTTAAATCACAAATCAGTTTGAGTTCAGACACACATGGTTTATTAAAGTTTGCTGTTCCTCTCAAATCTATTTTTTATGATTCACTGTTTTTGGTTCCTCTTTTCATACCTGTTTTCAACCCAGGTTATGGTGTCACGTTGGAATACAAAATGAGATGTCTGAATGGTCCATGCTCTGCCAAAACCCGGCCAGAGCTGTTTACTCGGTGATGGGAGCACATTTGGGAACTGTTCAAATTCAAAGACATGCCAAATCATTTTCTCTTTCTTCTTTCCACTTCGTCTCTTTGTGCGCCCGTGTCTGTGGCTCTCACCCTCTCTCTCTCTCCCTTGTGGTAAATGGAGATGTGAAATATTTAAACACACTTTGTTGTTTGGGGACAATGCACTCTAACAGATGGATGGGCCCCGCACGGGTTCGATGTATGCAAATCTCCATACAAAGCAGCCCAGGATGTTTTCAATCTAACACCAGCGCCTCAGGCCCTGTTTTAATCCCCCTTTACCCACAGCCAGCCTGGTTTTTTATCAAGTCAAACGCCGTAAGCGCTATGTCAACCTGGACATCTGGCCCCACCGTGAAACCAGAGCAAAAATGTGAGAGAGAGAGAAAATCCGTGTGTGTGTGGAAAAGAGGAGCAGGCTGGGCTGAAATATTTGGAAAAGGGTTTGGGATATAGAGGAACTCTGAGAGATAAGTAAAGGTCTGTGTAGGATTGTATTTGAGCTTTTGAATAAAAGCTCTCAAGCCCTCTAACTTCATATTTCGATGGAGATTCAGGCCCCGGAGGCTTACGATTGCCTAGGAGCAAACATGTTGCAGAGGCGATCTCTTTCTCGCTCTGTCTCACTCTTTATTTTCCACTTTTTTCTCTCGATTCATCCGCTTCCTATTTCCTTGTTCTTTATTTTCACTTTTTAAAGAAAATGAGGGACGCTGACAATAGTGATTGACTGATAGGTTTCTAATGTGACAAATGAAGCGGGGAACAGCCAGACACCTGGAGACACCTGGCATCACAGCATCAGGCGACACAAACGTATACACCCACTTTGTCATCGTGTGGGCAGAATGCTTGGACACGTGTTATTTAATTACTTGCACAATTAAAACATACGACCAACGGTGCATGAAAACATGCACTAACTGATGAAGCGATAAACCCACGGATGATGAAGTGCAAATGACTGATGTTTGAGCAGTAAAGGAACGTTCATTTTGCATAAGAGGGTTTGATAGATATGTGACTCAGTCACATTAAGGATCGATGACCCAAAGTGATTCTACATAAAATCATCCATAATGTAAAGAACATACTATATAACTTTGATATATTTCATATTAACTGAGTAAGGCCAGTCAAAGATTAAAATCAATGTGAAATAAATGATTGAAATTAAACTTTGATGCTTATTCTCATTATTAGACTTTAGCCTGGATTTCACAGACAGGGTCGCAAATAAGTTCCCATAATGCACAGGGGTTGTACCTGCTAGTGTAGTATAGATCAGAGAGGATTATGTATAACTGTATATATAAGTGTAATATCAAAATACACTGTGACTGATTAGTTTGGTGGTTTTAGGCTCAAGCTGTTTTAAAGCATGAAGAATTACTGTCACAAAACTTCTATAGACGGTTTCAGCAGTAACAACATAAACAAGCGGCTTTCGGGGTCAACATGTTGCTTCCGATAAACTCAGCTAAGAATAAATAACAACAAATTACTTTAAACGTAGTTTATTTACAAGCAAAATAAACAACACGTAGATTACCCAGGAAACCAAAACATTTCTTATTTTCGACGAGGTATTTGTTAAAGAGTTCAGTTTAGCAACTAGTCAGAGCATTAAAAACTGGAAGTAAAGTTTGGACCAGATGCGTATGAAATCGCCAATAGATGCTATTATGATGCTTAAAGATGAGTTTTAAGTAGGGGTGCGCCGATAAATCGGTTGATGATGCTTGCTATGCTTCTCAATGAACTACGGTAAAATGCCGTTACATCCAAAAGCCAGAGGGCGCTCTTGTGCAGAAACTCAATATGGGCCGCAGAAGAAGAACCATACACACACATCAAGTAAAGTAGCGCATTAATTTTTAAATGTACATTTTACTATTTGAGTAACTTTTCTAAAAAAGTAATGCAAGTTACCTTTCAGTTTAATTAATTTGATGTAAAGAAAACAATGTACTGCATTAAACTGAATGTATTAACATAGATTTACAAATTCTATGCATGCGTGCCTAAGCGGGAACAGTTTCAGTAATTTTTGCGATGGAAATATGCAATTTATGAATGCAGAACTTCTCAGTTATAAAAGCCACCTGCAAGGCCTGAAAGAGGACAAGCCTTAGCAAGTAAGAAAAAGTAATGCAAAAGTAACGCAAGCATTACTTTCCATGAAAAGTAACCAAGTAATGCAATTAGTTACTTTTTGGGGAGTAACTTAATATTGTAATGAATTACTTTTAAAAGTAACTTTCCCCAACACTGTTTAAACGACTCAAACTAACAGTGATTTCAGATCGATAAGGACTTCTGATCAAAAGCCGTAGTACATGAATAGTTGTGCAATATATCGGCTGTGCAATTCAGAATAGTTATCGGCCAGGTATTATGTATATCGGCATTTATCGTCGCATAGTTTTAAGTTATAAAATGATCAACTATAGGGGGACTTTAAGATGTTTTATTGTATGGCTTGTTGGAATTCTCACTCAAAAATATGCTGGGCTGTTTTTAACCCAGGGCTGGGTCAGAACACACTTCTTTGTTATAATGACCCAACTGCTGGGTTGTTTTAACCCAACTGGGTTGTTTCAACATGTTTGATTGACAATAACCCAGCAGTTGGGTCATTTTAACCCAGCAGTGTGTTCTGTCTAGTAGTGACCCAGCCCTGGATTAAAAACAACCCAGCATTTTTCTGATCGGCCAGTCGGGATAACATTTTCAGATAACACCTGCTCAAAACTAAGGGGGTGTGCACACCAAAGCTTATAAACGCAGCTGAAAACACCTGGAGGATGCCAAATGCCAGCTGTTTTATCAGCTGAACGCCAGCTTTCTTCAGCTTTGTTTATCGTTATACGATGTGCCGGTTGGTTGTTATGATATTGGTCCCGCCCCTCCTCCACTGTGATTGGACGGCCGTGTGAGAACTGACTTTGACGAGCTGAGCTTTCACCCAAAGTTGAATATTTTTCAACTCTCATCACTGGGTGCGGAAAAAATGCAGAGAGCCGGCTCTCATCGCTAAAAAAAGCTCGATGTTGGCTTCCAAAGGTGAGCTTCCATTGGAAACAATTGAAAACATGCGCTAGCTGCGGACGTAAAAGCTTTGGTGTGCACTCCCCTTAACTCTTTCCCCGCCATTGACGAGATATCTTGTCAATTAAGAGAAAACGCTTCCCCGCCAATGACGAGATTTTCCGTCTTTCCGCAATACCGCTATTATCCACCAGGTGGCGCCCTTCCGCAACTTTTTAAAACCGGAAGTATTGCCCTATGGCAAGCTGCTGCATGTCCGTGTCTGTTTTAAAGATCGCTCTGAATATGATCTCTATGAAAGTCCGTCACAAATATGGAATTATTTTTGCTTTTTGCTCAAAATATGGTGTTTTTGCAAAAACCTACCCATATTCAAAAGCTGATTGCAAAAGAACCACTAAAGGTAGGATGAAACGTTTTTTTTTTTTTGAAAGCAGAGGGTCTGTTCTTTCATTTGGTATATTGTATGTTTATTTATTTAAAGAAGAACATTTTCTGGAAGGCATTAAACTTTGGTGAAAATCATGAAAAACGCTGGCGCTGGATGGCAACTTTTTTTAAAAAAACGCTGGCGGTGAAAGAGTTAATAACACACGATAACCCAGATGCTGCAAATCATTTTGATAGGTACAGTTTAATATTACACAAAATTAAATATAAATATGTCTTTTAATAACATATAACATTTTATTTACTAATAATTAAATTAATAGTGTGTTGTGTGTGGTGACATTTGAACGTCTTCTCTTATCGTAAAACTGAAAGTAAACGGGTTTTCCTCATGAAAGGTCTATATTCGTTAAAAATTGGCAAATCAAATATTTCAAATCAATATTTAATGTTCCTTACCTTACTTATGAGGTAAATAGCCATGTAATAAGCAGGATAATGTACAGGGAGCTGGTTGTTAACGTGAAACAATCCTGATCACACTGTCAGGACTTATTTCTGCAATTTCAGGCAACCTGCTGCCTGTACATTATTCCTTTCTTAAGCATTAAGAAATCTTAAAAATAAAATCTTAACTCAAAAGGAAACAGAGGTTAAAGTTTACACCATAATAAAAAAAAGAAAATGTGTGAATGTACACTCTTAAATAGGATTTATAAAAGTTTTTTATTGGGCTGTATATGGTTCCTTGAACCTTTATTTTTAAGTGAATGTGCATTATAAAAAGGCTTTAGTTTAAACTTTTTTAATTTTCTTAACAAGTGTAGTGCACTTTTGGTTCTTTGACCATATGAGATAAAAGGTAAATATTGTGTGTGTGTGCGTGCGTGCGTGCGTGTGTGTGTTTGTAGCAGACATACCTGTCTCTTTCACAGCTGCCTCTCAGACTGCAGGAGCCCAGCTAGCATGACACCTCACATCTCTGCACAGGGCCTGAGGTCTAGAAAGATAAACACACACACCAGTGCACCAGCCCTCCAGACCACCACCTGCCTCCATGTACTTGTCCACACACACACACACACACACACACACACACACACACACACACACACACACACACACAAAGCCTAAGATTATCTCATTTCTTTTTTTTCATCGTTTTCATAAAAATGATACTTACCCATATTTACGACCTATGTGTGTTCATGGATACAGATATATATACTTACACTGTAAAAAGATTCCGTAGAAATTATAGTATTACTGGCAGCTGGATGCCAGTAACTTACTGTAAATTTAAATTTATGTTATTTACTGACAACAGTTTGTTCAAAGGTAAATGAACATTAAACATTAACAAGTCTTTGTCTTACAGAATAAAAATATAAAATAACAGCCTCATGCAAAGCATTCTGGGAACCAAAAATCCTCATCAACCTTTTTCTGGGTTTTTCCTTCAGATTTTGTTTCCCAGAATGCTTTGCTTGAGGCCGTTATTTTAGTTTTATTCTGTAAAGATACAGACTTGATAATGTTTAATTTTCATTTAACTTTGAACAAACTGTTGCAGGTAATTAACATAAATTTAAATCTACAGTAAGTTACTGGCATCCAGCTGCCAGTAATACTGTAAATTCTACGGAATCTTTTTACAGTGTACCGTATGACTATTTTCATGATCGTTGCATACTCCAGGCAAAAATATGACCCCGTACGGCTCCAATGACCCATTACAGAGTTCAGACTTTCCTTTAGGTGGAACACAAACAAACCGAAACACACACCTTTCATTCCTGTCAGTCCCGTACATTACAGACAACATAACACAACCGCAAGGTGTTTCTGCTAACTGTTGGTAGATGTAAGATTGTGGTCCTGAATAAAAAAATAAAAAACAAGAGATAGAGCGTTGGAAATAGAGAAAAGGCGAGTATAAAGAAACGATCTGGGGGTAAAAGCAAGTGTGAATCAGACCAGATTGCCTGGCAACAGAATGACCATCATCTGGTGCAAGAGAAAGAGTGAGAGAAAAAGAAAGAGAGGCAGAACATGAAAAAGAAGAAAATATGGTGGCGCTTTTAGTGTCCACTATGCCAAAACAAAATACACCATTTTACTGAATTCATGTGGATGTGCATTTAAGATTCGAGTTGTTGTTCATCAGAATGATATGTAAAAACTATGACTACAAAACTTTTCATTTGTGTGACTATGACTCCACAAGCAGCGCCAAGGGTCAAAGTTTCATTTAAGGATGCAGTATTATTACAGAGATTCCCACTGGCCCCATCACTGAATGACATTTTGGTTTCCTGATGTCTGGTTGAGACTTTTAGCCAAACGGTCTGGGCTCACTGTCACAGTACAGCCTCAGGCAAAAACTACAACAGTCCCCTCTCCTCTCACACATCACACACACTTTAAACAGTGGAGGAGGGCCTTATAGTCTGGAAAATTATCTTCTGGAGTTTAAATCTATATTCTAGTTTTATTCTATAGGATTAATTTTGCTTTAAGCAATAGAGTGTGCTATATCGTAAATATTATCACTGATAAAGTTTTTAATTTTTATATAATCCATGACATATAAATCTACATAGTACAAAGATTAATCGGTCTTGTTTGGAATTGCATTCTACCATGCTATTAACTTTAAAAGAAAAACACCACCGTTTTTTTATATTTTATTATGTTCTTATCTCAAATTAGACAAATTAATACACACCTATCTTTTATCAATGTGTGCACTTCATCTTTGTACAGCGCGTTGTGAATGTGTTAGCATTTAGCCTAGCCCCATTCATTGATTAGGATCCAAACAAGGATGAATTTAGAAGCCACCAAACACTTCCATGTTTTCTCTATTTAAAGACTGTTATGAGTAGTTACACAAGTTAGTATGGTGGCGCAAATTAAAACACGACGATTTTTAAGCGGATAAAAAATGAGAACTATATTGTATGGCGGAAGAGCACTTATGCTGCCTTCACATGCTATGAAAAAGATGATATTTTTCGTTTATTAACTGGTATTTACCAGTGTGTTGTGTTCAAGTGCTTTTGTTGTCATGTAGGGAAAATAGATTCATGTGAGTTGTTTCAGGAAAATTATACTATTCAAAGAAATTTGCTACTTGCCACATATCCATTTGAAATATTTTGGGAAAATGTATATTAAAATATAAAACTTCCATGTTACAATGAGAAAATAGCCCCAGGTAAAATGATGTACTTGAAAAATATTCTTAAAGGGATAGTTCACTCCAGAATGAAAATTTGTATTATAAATCGCTTAGCCCTGTGTTGTTCCAAACCCGTAAGTCCTTTGATTGTCTTCGGAATTCATTTTTAGAAATTTTTATGAAAACCAGGAGGCTTGTGACTGTCCAGACTGCTATATAACCAACACTATTCATTGACGAGAACACTTTTGTGCATAAAGAAACAAAACTAACAACTTTATTTAACAATTTTTTTCTCGTTTGCATGTTCACAAGCAAACTACAAGTTCAATGCATGACCTACAGATGTAGTTTACTAAGCACGAGAGGTCGTAGTGAACCTCTATATAGTGAACATAGACATTATATACGTAGACGCCTCATAGACTGACGCTGCCTATTGGAGCTGACGTATTAGCACGGTCTCCATCTTGGATGGGAGCCCTCCTGGATCTATTTCTACTGAGGAAGGTGTATCCCCAACAATATATACAATAATCATAACTCGACAAATGTTTACTGGATTTTCACACAATTTGGTTACACGTAAGTACCGTTACTTACGATGACATAATATAGTGCTGGGCAAAGATTAATCGCGATTAACCGCATACAAAATAAAAGTGTTTTTTTGCATAATATATGTGTGTGTACTGTGTGTAATTATTAGGTATATTTAACCACACAGACATACATATATTAAATTCAGAATTTTTTTATTTATATATAATATAGATTATATAAAAATCTAAATAAATATATATACACATGTAAATGTTTCTTAAATACAAACATGAATGTGTGTGTATTTATATATATAAATATATATATACATAATAATTACAAACAAAACACACTCATATATTATGCAAAAAAAATCACTTTTATTTTGTATGCGATTATTCGTGATTAATCTTTGCCCAGCACTAATTATAAATGGTAAAATAACAAAAATTATTGTTCAGTCTTACTTGTGAAAGGTAATCCCATGCGATCTGTGCCAGTTATTGCAACCAAAAGCTGCACAAAAAATGGGCATAGTTGCTCGCTCTCCATTGACTCCGATTGACTCAACCTATATGGTGGTGATGCTGGATTTCATTCCAGCATGTCATTAGGCATCTACATGTATAATATCTATGGTAGTGAACTTGTAGTCACAAGCCTCCTGGTTTTCATCCAAAATATCAAAAAATGTATTCCAAAGACAATCAAAGCACTTACGGGTTTGGAATGACACGGGGGATTAATGATAAAATTTTAATTCTGGGATGAACTATCTTTAAATACAAAGTACATTTGTAGTAATGTTATGCTAAATAAAAGTGTAAAAGGTTAATATACTTGTAAATAAACATAGGTTATAGTTCTACTTCAGTGCACTTAACTCTGTAAAAAAAATAAGTTACCTGTTTGCCTTAAAATTTTGAGTTAATTCAACTAAAAATTATTAGTTGACACAATATTTTTACCCAACTTTTTTTTAGTTAACTAATATTTTAAGTTGAATTAACTTAAATTTTAGGGCGACCAGGTAACTTACTTTTTTAGGTTGAACCAACAAATCTTTTTTACAGTCTTCCAGTAATACTTAAATGGAGTATCCTTAGATTAGGAGAACTAAAGAATAGTGCTTTGAAATTAGTCTGTGAAAATAGTAGTGTTCTTAAATAAAGTGTAGTTTAGTGTATTTTTTCACCTGGGGCAGATTGATAAATAACATAAGATAACTCGCAGTTCCCTGTCTGTTATCAGTATTAATGGTTGTTATAAACAAATTAATTATTGAATTAAAAATGGTAATTAATAAAAACATTGGTAATTAATAAAAAAATAGAATAGAAGAGACCTAAATTAAAATAAGTAAAAACTCCAAATGGGATTCAGGGTTATGGCTGCAAATATCCATTAGGAATAAAAGAGGCCATTCACGACACACACTTTATGTCACCTTTTTTAAAGCATATAAACTGGATAAGAGGTTGACATGATATAAATGTTAAACCTTTGTATTTAGGGTCTGAATGCTTACTTTAGCCTATACGGGCTCCCATATGTCCATATATGCACGCAAGTTTCTGTCTCATCTTTATTCACTACAGGCCTATTGAACTTTTTTCGCTCCAATAAATGGATGTTTAGGTCAGGTGCCCTTTCTATTGAGTCCCTTCAGTATAAATATAATTAATGCCCGGCGTTTATATGAAGCCAGTGATCAGTATTCCGGCGCGTGTCCCAGAGGAGCGCGCTGAATCGCTGCCGCTCACCGGACCCCCTCGACTCAGCTCAGATAGGGCTCGGCACAGCGACACTTGGAGCCGGTGTGTAAAGCCCGCAAATGCACACAAGTGGTATTTGTAAGCCAAGATCAAAAAGCATTTACCTTTAGAAGTTTTCCTGTTATGAATATTCAATAGCCTTATTGAAATCTAATTTAGGTCTCCTTATCTCTGGGGTTTTTAATCAGTGCACATAGCCAGAGGGCACATCTGATTGACAGCCAAACTTTATAGACAAAGAACGATAGAGAGAGAAAGAAAACACACAAAGTAAAAATACTGTATAGTTTAGTATTTACTATCTTAGATTGTAATATACTATAGTAAATTATAGTAATTACTACATTTTGATAATGTATAGCTACAATTGTATTCTAAAGTACTACTACGGTATATAGTGAAAAGATAAAATGTAGTAAAAACACTATGCTTTAGTATTTTCAATGGTAAGGCTCATTTAACATTTTATTATAAGAATTTTACTACAGTTACTAAAGTATTTACATTTTTTATTTGGGAATGGTGCATTGTTTGTGGCAACAAAAAAAAATACATTCACATTTATGCATTTAGTAGGCACTTTTATATGAAGGTATATATTTTATCAGTATGTGTGTACCGTAGGAATCAAATCTATGACCTTTGCAATGCCACTGCAATGCTCCACCAACTGAGCTACAAAAATACACTTCTGCCATCATTTACTCACCCTTTCGATCCAACTCCTGTATGATCTTATTTTTTGTGGGATATAAAACCAGAATATCACCTGAATATTCACGCATTTAACAAAGGCATAGAATTTAGTGGATGACTTTTGAAAACAATACCGTAATAAAGGGGAACTGGGGGCACTTGATCAGATGACATGAGGGGGAGTCAATGATTCCTTAACTAACAACTCTCTGCCGTGCCACAGAGAGCTGCTGCGAAGCTTCACTGATAAGTGATGATACATTTTGAGCTAATGACTTACAGAGACTGCTCAGTTTAAAACAAAAGGAGAAAATTTCCACCAGTGAAGCTGATAACCAACAAAGAGGACGTTGCTATTGAACGAATGCATAGAGGATTGAAGCAGTCCTCCAAAAACTCTGAGCTAATAAAAGGCTCTTTGTTATGAAGACGCGTCCTGTCGAGATCTTAAGAAAATTTTTAATTCTTAATATAAAACATATTTATAACATTGACATAAGTGAGTATTAAACATTGTTTTATGTGATTATTTAAGCCCTTTTGTTTGAAAGAAGAGAAGATTTAAGAGTTTTTGTCATATGTACAGGAAACAATCTTCGTCGCTGTCCTTCCGAAACCTTGTATCTGCATATTTTGTGAATTAAATTTTTAAATCATTATTATTGGTCACTCTTTATGTTTATCAGTGGGTTTTGCAAATATTCAATCAATAAAAAGTATTAAAAGTTCTTGTCAACTTAGACAACACAGTATGTGATCATTAAAAATAGCAGTGTTTATTCTGTTTCTTGAAAAAGAGTGAATTTGGGCACACAAGCTTTCAAAAGGACTGCGACGTCTTGCACTATACAATGAAATCGGTACTCTGTGAATCCTCTAGCAGCCTAAAATATGAAAATGAGGACACAAAACACAACAGATGATGCAAGTGAGTGCATACACTGTAAAAAATGTCTGTAGAAATGACAGTATTACTGGCCACTGTTTGCCAGTAATCTAAATTTATGTTATTTTAAAGCAACAGTTTGTTCAATGTTGATTAAACATTTACAAGTCTTTATCTTTACAGAATAAAACTAAATAACAGCCTCATGCAAAGCATTCTGGGAACCAAAATCTGAAGGAAAAACAGAAAAAGGCTCATGAGGATTTCTGGTTCCCTGAATGCTTTGCATGAGGCTGTTATTTTATAGTTTTAGTCTGTAAAGACAAAGACTTGTTAATGTTTAATGTTCATTGAACAAACTGTTGCCAGTAAAAAACATGCATTTAAATCGACAGTAAGTTACTGGCAAATAGCTGCACTACAGTTGTTTTACAGTAATATGTGAATGTATAAAGCGTAAAGTGTAAACGTGTTAGTACACTATGGTTTTGTAAAAAAATTTATTATAATGTGGTCCCAAGCAGCCACAGTACCCTTCCAAAATGTCCTAATACCATTTAGGAAAGTATCTGTTGTATACATTTGGTAGTATGTACCTTTGATGTAATACTTTTTACTCTTTGGTACCAATATGTGGCTCTGAGGTACTAATGTTGTGAACCATTTAGGTGCAAAGGTGTATTTTTGAAAGTTTACCGTCCAGGGACAGCTAGGGAGCATTTTTTGCACATTTATTTGCACAGTGTGCACACCCACATATAAGTGTTAAAAGTTTTCAGTTCAATGTAAACATGGTAAATGTGCTTATGCAAAGTCCAGTTGAGGTAGGTTGGAGATTGGCTAATTTTGCTAAGTTAAAGGAACACGCCCACATTTTGGGAATTAAGCTTATTCACCGTATCCCCCAGAGTTAGATAAGTCCTTACATACCTTTCTCATCTCTGTGCGTGCTGTAACTCTGTCTGACGTAGCCCCCGCTAGCTTAGCTTAGCACAAAGACTGGAAGTGAATGGCTCCAGCTAGCAAACTGCTCCCAATAAGTGACAAAATAACGCAAACATTTTCCTATTTATGTGTTGTGGTTTGTGTAGTCACACCGTGTACAAGTAACAAGGTCATATGAGACACAGCCATCTTTTAACCATTTACATACTGGGAACTATATTCTCAGAAGGCAAAGCACTGCTACTTGGGCGGAGTGATTTGCACAACTCTGACCGAACTCTCTGCTCCTCACCAGGGGGCTTCTCAGGTGCTGCGAGCAAATCACTCTGCCCAAGTAGCAGTGCTACACGATGTGACTATACAAATCACAACACATATATATAGGAAAATGTTGGCATTATTTTGTCACTTATTGGGAGCAGTTTGCTAGCTGGAGCCATTCACTTCCAGTCTTTGTGCTAAGCTAAGCTAGCGGGGGCTGTGTCAGACAGAGTTACAGCACGCACGGAGATGAGAAAGGTGTGTAAAGGCATTACTCTGGTGGATACGGTGAATAAGCTTACTTTCCAAAATGTGGGCATGTTCCTTTAAACTTATTTACTGTAAAGGCCTATATGTGACATCTTCTATAAGCAATGTATCATATTATTCACTGAACATACATTTGACTATTGTAGCAGTTTGTTTGTGAATGTGCAGTAGAGACGCAACCTGTTTTTCATAATCATAAAGTCTGTCTAGTGTTTGAGAATGTTGTTTGTTTGTTGTTTGACTGGCATTAGTGCGTATACAAAATATAACTCTACTCTGTTTGTTTAGTGTTATTTATCACATACATCATTATATTTTACAGATGGGGTGTTGAATGTACCATCTGCATTCATGTACTTCTACTTTAAATAATCAGACTCCGAGTATGTTAGAATTAAAATTCGATGAGAAATGACTGCTAATGAGACGATAGAGGCACATTTTCAAAGGTTTAGGCTAAGCATAAATAATAAATAAGCTAAATAAATGAGCAAACACCAATATGTTACAATAATCTATAACTAGATGACCTGAAACTCTCAGCTTTATCTCTTACTCAGACTAAATTTGAATCTCTTACACTGTCTAGTAAAATGTGTCATAATGCATGCTTGTTTATTTGGGGTTTTTCTTTCCTTAACATTTCTTTTACATTTTATACATTTCAAACATCTTGTTTTATTAGAATGATTTTATATAGCCTACTTGTACGCTGTAAAAAAATCAAATCAACATATATTTTTATGTTACTTTAACTTATAAAAACAAGGGGCCCTATTTTAATAATCTAAGCGCATTGTCTAAAGTGTGAATGCAAGTGGAAATGCGTGTTTGAATCCACTTTTGCAAGATTAACGACGGGATGGTCTATTCTCGTAATGAGTACTGGGTGTGTTTTGAGCGTAACATGCAATAAACCAATGAGAGTCTCATCTCCCATCCCCTTTAAATGCCAGTTGCACTCCCACCAAGGCAGACTGCCTATTTACATGGCGGAGTTTGTAAGCGGAAAAACTGTAAGCAGAGGATGAAGACCACCAGTTTAAAATTGATGTAAAAAAATTGCATTGTGTTTTATTTATTCAAATGGTAATTTTTGTAATTATAGCTTTGGTTCTCTTTAAAAGTCGTTAATTCAGTAATGGAGCAATAAGTAAAATAAGCAGTGTTTTAATTGCTGATGTATGATGCATGATCACTGTAATCTTTAAAAGTTCTTCTAAGAATAATTACAAATATGCAAAAGTAAAGGTAACAAACAAGAGATGAAGAATTTACAAACGTGCGGAGAGCCGTTTCAGCACTCTTTTGAAAAATATTAGGCTACTTAAAAATGGTTCTCATCTCACCATGTCCACAAGTACAAAGTCATCGTGTACAATGGGGTAGCATTAAACAAATCTAAATAAATGCAATATTAGCACTTTGTAAAATAAAATAAAAATCAGCTAACTTACCAGGCTACATGTCCTGTAAACTGTCCTCATTTAAGGGACTCAATAATAATCTTTTACATTTGAGTCCTTTATTTATTCATATATTTAAAAAATTTGTGTGCATCAATGTGTGTAATAAGCAAACGTTGTTCAAGGGCGGATTTAGTGATTTGGAGGCCCAAGGCAAATCCATTGGGCCCCAACCTATGCCGCCTTTACCTACAGTTACCGAAGTTTCAGCCCCAAATGAGGTTGAGATTATAGCTTTGCTCTTCTGTTAATGTACCACACTCACTTGCGGCAACTCTATTTGCTAAAACTTTCAGTGTTGAGCTATGCGCATATGGGGTAATGTTTGGAATGATCCACTCTAAACTATAATTGGGGGCGCATTCATGCAGATGTACTCACTCAAAAAAAATATTTTTGCACCTTGTTTAATTTACTTAAATGAAACAAGTTAATACAACACAATTTTTTATTTTTTTGTCTCAACCTATTTTTATAATGTTCAATCTGCTTAAATTTAAAAAAATTACATGAACCCAATAATTTTATATTGGGACCACATTAATGATTTTTGTTGCTATTACTTACTGGGCCGTGAATCTGTATTTCCCAGCATGCTTTGCATGCAACTGCCTTTGGAGAGTATTTTTTAAATTAAGTGTTATTTTATGCATTTTTAGGTAAAGAGAAAGACTTTATAGTGTTTAATGTTGGTTTATCTTATTGATTTAGAAGATTTTGTGTTATATTTTTACGAATTGTTTGGTTACCATCGTACAGAAGAGTGGCGCTTGTGGTTAAGTTGTGGATGTGACATACGTACTTATTTTAAAAAGCACTAACTGTGTTAATGACTGTTTGAAGATCAGTCTCTTTTCACATGTTCATCCAATGTGTCATTAGCATGCTAACGTGTGCTTATGCTAATTAGTATTATATAGAAACTGACAATTGGTTTAACTAGACTTTTTTGCTTGAATGAACTTGTTTTGTTTTTGTTGAACAGACCAGAAATAATTACGTGGAAAAGTTTTCCTTAACTGAATTTAGTTTATTGAACAAGATATTTTTATGACCAATATAAATATATTTATTAAGTTGGTGCAACAAAAGATTATTTGTTTAAATTAACTTATTGTATTCTTGTTGTACAAGCCTAATCTAATTTCGTGGAAAAGTTTTCCTTAATTCAATTATGTTGATTGAACAAACAATTTTTTTGAGTGCTGTAATAATAACGTTAACACTTGTTTTATGGGAATATACTGAAAAACACAAAAGATGATTAAATGATTTAACAAAATTTAGATAGGCTTCTGGGTATCTTGATGATTATGTTAGGGTTAGGGGCAAAAAGTGGCAGCTCACCAAGTACACCCCGATTTGCGGCCTTGGTAGTTCGGGGCCCAAGGCAATTGCCGACCTTTGCCTAATGGCTAAGTTGGCCCTGTTGTTTTCCTGTTTATAGGCACACATTACTAAAGCGCTTTTAAGATATAGTAACAAAAACAATGTTGCGCCATTGAATTTAGACTTTAGACCAGGTTTTAGTTGGTCAATGGCGCGGTCTATTTAAGTTGCCTCAAAAGAGCACCTCGTTTTCAAGCCAGCACACCTGCACAAATGGGCGCAAATGCATTTGCTATTTTCGCTGGATTTGAAAATGATAACTGCTTCGTGCTGAAACTAGCAAAAAACACTTGCTTCCCGCATTGTGCCTGGTGTATGATAGGGAATGAAGTTGAAATTTTTTAATCAACTGTCAACATATCACAAAACTTAAAAGAGGTTGAATTGATTTATATTACCAAATTGTTTTAACTTCAGGCTGCATTTTACAGTTAGCTTCCATAATCTTGTATTCAATTGTTTTTGTACGTGTCTACTGTAAAGCACTTTTCTGTACGCAGAATCTGCATCACAGATCATATATAAAGCTTACTTATAGTATGTTTCTTCATGTTCTTATCAGTTCCTTTTGGAACATTTTTACTGGGAACAGAGGAAAATCTAAGTTGAAAGATTTATGCAACTGTTTGAATTGAGATTCCTTCTCGCAGTTCAGTGTCCTGGTGAAAAATTGCTCATGTTAGAATAATGATAAGTTCTTGCTATGTCATGTCATCTTATATTGTTGCTTCACTTAGGATGACATGAGCGCAGGTGTGGTGTCCCGTCCCGAAGGGCTCCATTAAAATAGTGTCCCTCGCTACACAGAGCTACAGGACAGTGTGTGTAACAGTGGCCATATGCTTACCACGAAACCAACAGCTGACTGAGTTAATTGACAGAAATCAACATTTCTTTGTGTGTGTGTGTGTGTGTGTGTGTGTGTGTCAGAGAGATGTGAGCAAGAGGAAATGATTGGCAATCAACAAGACCAGAGCAATTCCACAGGGAACGAAAAACAAAGTTAGTGGTAATTCAGCGTAGGGAGAGTTTATAGCCACAGGGTTCAGCCTTTAACAGAAGAAAGATAAAGAAAGAGAAAATAAATGAAGTGATGGGTAAGAAATGCTTCAAGCTTTCCTGTGGTCATAAAATAATAAAATCGTTTCATTTGTTTGTTTTTTCCTCATGGTCAAAACTCTCAAATTAAATGGTCTAAGCTATTAATTTACTATTTAAGAGGTCAAGTGTATTGCTGTAGGACTGGGAAGTATCCCCCCGCACACTTAACTGCATTCTCATGCGTCCCTTCAAACCTATTACATAAATTTATACTGTATAGCCATTAAAGGAAGATCGAATGAGTATTAAGAGTGATTAGCATGCAGATAAGACCTCAATGTGTGTGTGTGTGTGTGGGGGGGGGGGGGGGTATAGAGAGGACATTCGTTGAAACGTGGACACAATGACATTGTCATTAGCTTGAAGTTAATTAGTAATTAACAGCGCTATTTCACTCAGATGTATCTGGCAGTCCTCTGACAGGCTCTTTACTCCTCTGTTGCAACTCAAACCAATAATGCACGCAGGGGGCTGTTCCTCTGTCACATCCCATGTGAGTTCATTAAGTGCCACAGTACTTAAGATATGTAAAGCTGTGATATTATGGCATGTCACAACCAGCTGTATTAAATTAAATAATGTCTGGAAAACATACTATGTGGGCCATTTGCTTTAAAAGCATGCAATGCACCAATATTGAAAATATCTCATGCTTCAGTAAAATAATAAACAATTCAAAATCCTACTGAAATAACTTTGTAGACTGTTGGCTCCTTGGGCAAAGTGTTAAATGCTTTATGTATTTTTGGGGAAAAATGTCTGTTTAATAAATAAATGTAGGTGTAAAAGAAAAGGTTCGTATACATGGATCTTATTTAAAACAATAACAACAACAATTGCATTTGTAAAGCAAAAGTCCTCTATAGTTTGATTTGTTAACATTTAATTTTTTAGCAATTTGTGTGTTTGTCATTTGCTGTGGTCACAAAATAATCTGAACTATTGTCCTCACATACAAATATACACAAGCAGATGTCTGGATATTGTCACCCGTCACTCAAATAATCTGGATGTTAACAGCATCAGACTCTGGGAGCCTGAGGGTTTGTTATTCTCCATAGCACTTGAGTGAATGTGTTTTACATTGAATACATCAAATTTACTCTTTCTTATTCAAAATAACATATTGAATGTTGTGCTTCACACAATAATGTTTACCTCATATTTCTTGTAGTCAAGTTAATATAGGTCTAATAGTATTGAATCTTTTTTTTAAATGAACACATTTTACTGAGAGTAAAATTGTGTTGCTGGGGCTGCTGGAAAATATGTTTGTTATTATAATGTTAAAAGAATATAAATTGCTACAGTAATAAGTTACAGTAACAGTGTATGTACTGTTACTTTATAATATTGTCACAATGCAATAATGACACATTATGTTTATTATATTTTGTTATGTACATCAGGGTGTTTTAAGGTTTCTTTAAGTGCAATATTTTAGTATCATGTGATGTTATAGAGTGTGTGAATTGTAACCTAAACAAAATAACCATTGTTCAAAAAGCATTAACAAAAGCAGATTGGTATAGATTAACATTAATTATTACACATCTATCCATTGTCTATTCAAAGGTCTTTAACTTTTATCAAGCCAAGGACCCCCAGTGCATGTTGTATCAAATTGAGACAGGATTTACATACGTAGAAGATATTAAAATGTCACATACTGTTAACATACTGCACTATTTGCTGAATAGATTTTAACATGGGAACCTTCATTTTAATAAAGTGTTTTTTTATAATTAGCCTCTTAATGCATTTTTGTTTGATATCTAATTTCATGTTTTTTTAAAAACATTTTGAATTCAAACAATATTTGGAGGAGCCCAGTAATACTGTCATGACGACCAGACCCCATGTTGAAGACCCATGGTCTATACAGCTTATTCCCTGTAGGGGTCAGGGGGAATGCTACAGCTTACCAACTCAGGTGAGGCAAAGAGCTACATGGGACAGGTTGAGTAAGCGCAACATCTGAGTTAACTTCAGTATTTTTGATGTAAATGTTAATACATCACAACAAACTATATATTGTTTGAAAGGTCTAAGAAAAAAAAAGTTTTCATATTTCAAAACCTTTACGCAGTAATAATAATGCAGTGACTGTAATTTATTAATTTGTGACGTGTGCAGCAAACCAACATTTTTGATAATTTTATGTATAAAATAATACGATATTGCATTTTTTTTTTATTTATTACAATAAAATTAAACTGATTTAACAATTTGTCTTATTTAATATTTTCACAAAAAAATTAGGCTTCTAGACCAAAAAATGCCAAAGTTATATAAATTTGAAGGGGTGCATCACCTTTTCACCCCCCACTGAAAAAGGGCTATGCCAGGTAAAGGGTATAAAAATAAAAAAATAAGAATACATAGGATTATGAACCAAAATTGCAAGCACCAATGCCAAAAAATATTAGTATGTCATACTTTTTTCTCTTTTTAATGACTTCTGTGCATTAAGAGAATTACTGTATGTATTTCAGAAATTAAAATGATCATAGATTCAAATTCACCAGTATCACCAACAACCGCCTTCATTATATCAAACTGCATAGAGAATCTCTCAACTTTGGGTCTGACATAATGTCGCCCACTTTGCCCCAGGCCCCTGATCTCACCCCCATTCCTACCACCACGGTAACCAGCATCGCCATCTGTCTCTATGGTAACCTGAGTGAGTCCTGTGAGAGGGGTGACGGATGCCTGGCACACACATATATTGCCAACTCACCAGCATGGCACGCAGCGACCTGCCATATGGTGCCACCCCATATATCCAGCAACAGAGCAGAGGAAGGCCTGCATGTCCATCCATACTAATCTAAAGTAGCTCTGGAATTACAATAACACTGGGACTGACTAGTATGGCCATAAAATATATTAGCACATTAATCTAATTGTAGGTTTATACTAACCCAGTGATCCAAAGAAATCAGTCCAACAGTTATCTGAACTAAACTACTTTTTTGTAGTTTTAAGCAGTTTGTCTTACTTTAAAACTAAAAATAATTTCACAAACAGGTGGTGGTGTCAGACATAACATTCAATTTAAAAGCACACATACTGTATGTCCACACTTGCTCTTTCAATTACACACATAATGAGTTCTTTACAACATTTAAATGCATGTGCCAAATACGATCAAGTGACTAAACCACTAAACAAGGGTTACTATAAAGTAGACTCTGCTGCCCCTGTGTGGGGTGTCTCCTAACAACAGCTTCAACATTTTGGAGACATGAAATGAAGGTAGAAATTGTTTCACTTGATAAAATATATATTTTATATTTCAGCAAAATATGCTTACAAATACAGGATTTACATTGCATTAACATTTCATTACATTTGTCCCTAAAACAAGAATACAATAGGTCTTGTGTAAGACTTCAAAATGACATTAATTGAACATTTATTGTATTTCATTGCCTCTGTAGGAAGGAATGATACAAGCGTACTATTCAGAAGTTGTTGACTATTACACAAATATACTGCAAGTTATTGTTGTCGTGATAATTGAACAAACCCCATTCATATAACATTTACATGACCGATGAACAAAAGGGACTAGACAAAACATATTAAAAGGTTTAAAACACACATGTATTAAAAAAGCATTGAAGCATTTCCACCCTAACCTAAATCAAATATAAATCAATAAATACACTTTTTTTGTAATATTCTCTACATGTGATTTTATATTTTACATAATTTTGTGTTAAAAAAAATTAAATAAAAATATAATCACAAAGTGCCTCTGTGAACACATTTACAAAGAACAGTGTTGTATTATTATTAATTCAAGTTTTCCTATTTCTTTGCAAAATCTTTCACAATTGTCTCTAACAACAACCTGAAGTAACGGAGGAATTGTGCAGGATTTTTAAAGCACATTAAGTGACGAAGCATAGTTAAGTCTGAAGAAAAACACCAGTTTTCCTTCAATTCTACAGTCTTTCCTCAAAAATAATATGTACTATATTGAGGAAGCGATTGATTGTACTGCGAATGTGAGGTTATTTTTTGTAAAGATGACCTCCAACTTTCCAAACACTACAAATAATTAAAAAAATAAATACCTCGGAAAACACTTCACATCGCATTTCACATCTACCATAAGGAAAATTGTGTAAGTCAGACACTGAAGCTGTGGAATCATCTAGAATGAGGAAGACTAATTCATCAGCCTTTTGCATCTCACCACAACACGTTTATAACCTTTCTATATACTAAAGCTCAAAAATTAACTTTAGTTTGTGGTTATATGGTATTAAGTGTATTATACTGTAGATTTTGAAGTTGAATTTCCAATTAGATGTAACCATCAACGTTCTCTCTACATAATAAAGCTTATAACCGTAATACATTCATTGTGCAACTTTCTGTTCCGCATCGAGAGAAGGTCCCTAACAATAAATTAATAAATGATAAACAAAAAAAATAACAGTTTGTTTCGAAAGCGGAGACATTCAGAAACTATTCTCAGAAACTCTGGACCAATAACAACAGTAACTTTCTTCACTTAAAAGATCACACTGTGCTGTAACAAACCATACTGTATGTAAAAAACACACAACTTGCACAATCCCTGCGAGATGTCTTGCACTGATAAAAATGACTGCATATTTGTACATAACTATGCTATTTAAAATATATTACATGTTGGTAATAATTATAAAGCAATATTAAATCTAGCCTGACTAATTCAATATTAAAATAGATGGTTCGGTGCGTGTTGTATGTACCAAAAGCAACAAATGCATGAATGACTGCTTTGGTCAAAGTGATTATAAAGAAATCTACTGCTACTCTTATCAATCACTTGTGCTTTAAAGGCCACAATGAACAGAATATAAATAAATATTAATTTTTTTACACTATTCATATTTTGGCCACTAGTAAGGCTCTTCAACTCTTCAGACACCTCCCATATATATATATATATATATATATTTTACTAATTTTCTGTATATTTCCCTCTACCTAACAAACCAAGCAAAACAAAATGCAATGAACCATTCAGTAACTGTAGAGAGTCCCCCTGTACCTGTTTGCTATTAAAGCATGTCGTGTTTGGGAGACAAAGCACCAGATCTATGAAATGGTCCTCTCTGGTACCCAATGCTTTTTTCTTCGTCCTCTCTGCTTTCAGATGTGGATGTTGTGGTAACGGCCCTTTATTATATCTATGTCCATTCTGCGAGCTTCTGCAAATGTTAAAAATGTCCCTAAACCTAGGAGGTTAACAAGACTGATGAGGCCGAAAACTGACGCCCAGGAACCGGTGGCCTCGATCAGATACCCCGAGAAATACACCATGATGACCCCTAAACAAGCACGAAAACAACCTGTTACCAATAGTAATAAAAAAAAAAATCGAAATTTCTTCATTTTTGCATATGGGGATATATTCGGTTATGTATTTTACCTGAAAATGCTCCACATGTATTCATCACCCCTACGATAAAAAAACAAAGAAACAGAGAATAATCAGATAACTTTTATTGTACACAGTAAAAATGTACACAACAATACAGACATACAGTACTGTGCAAAAGTTTTAGGCCACCATGCCACCATTAAATTTGTTGTTTTTGCAATGTTATAGTGATCATAAATAATTATTTCTAAGTCTATTTATTAGAATACAACCAGAAAATGCAGGAAATGTGTATGTAGTATTAAAAACAGTATAAAAGTATAAGCTGAAGTGTCAAGTATTTAGGTTAAACTCCCCTTCCACTTGAGCAATAGCAGGACACCGCAGGATCTCTTAAACCTAAATGAAATTAAATCCTCATTTCTAATTCTAATCAAATGACTTCAGTCTCATCAAATAAGCTCAAGACGTGTTTAGTGCCAAGAGAGGTCACACTAAATACTGACTGATGCCTGAAGATTTTTTGTGTACATATTTCCTGTATTTTCTGTTTGTACCTTAATAAAAAAGAGTGAAATATGAATGGACTTTAAACTTTGCTAAAACAACAAAGGTGGTGGTGGTGGCCTGAGACTTTTGCACAGTACTTTATTACTGTAACATGAGCAAAGAGATGAATACAAACCAAACAGAGCTCCAGCACAGGACGGAGCCAGATCTTGAACATTCACTGAAACCCCACTAAAAAAAGAGAGATGATGAGAAAATGAGTTTAATTGTAAAACGATCAACACTTTTCAGGGGGTGTGAGATAAACATTTGACACATTACCAGTGGCTGAATGTTGTAAGGCCCATAGTAGCAGACACAAACGCAACAGCTGTGGGGAAGGTGGTGGTCCCGCACAGACACAATGTAAATACACTGGACACACCCATAGAGAAGAACTATAAAAAAACAAAAGAAAGATGTAGTTTAGTCCAGTGCTTTGCAACTGGTTGATACAAAGAAGTTAAAGATAACTAATATAGATAAAGCTAACCATCAAAGGCTGAACATCCAGTGAAACTTATTTATGTAAAGGCCAAATAAAAGACATGCCAACATGACCATGACCCACCATAAACAAAGCAATTCAAGATAAAAGATGAGTTCACAATGTGTTAATTCTAATAACACAATTTTTTAAATAAATATATAGATACATTATAAAGTTTAGTAATATGGAGATTGTTCACTTTTAAACACATTTTATGCAAATTTCTCTTATGCCGTGTATACACTGCCAGCAAATGTGTTGCTGGGTCGCCCGTCTCTTTTAACGAGGTCGATATAAATGTTTTTGTTCTGATGAACACAAAGGAAGATATTTTAAGGAATGTTTGTAACCAAACCATCATGAGCCCCATTCACTTCCATAATAGAATAATAGAATACAATGGTAGGGAATGGGGCTCATGATGGTTTGGTTACAAATATTCCTTAAATATCTTCCTCCGTGTTCATCAAAACAAAGAAATTTATACAGGTTTGTAACAACACGAGGGTGAGGAAATGATGTCAGTTTCAGTTTTGGGTGAACTATCCCATTAAAGGGACATTACACTTTTTTTGAAAATATGCTCATTTTCCAGCTCCCCTAGAGTTAAACAGTTGATTCTTACCGTTTTTGGAATCCAATAATCAAGGACTTTGCTGCCTTAACATGACTGCAGCAGGCGCAATGATATTACGCAGCAGCCAAAAATAGTCCCCTTAGTATCTTTCAATAGCAGGGGACTATTTTCGGCTGCAGCGTAACATCATTGCAGCCATGTTACAGCAGCAAAGTCCTTGATTATTACGACAGAATAAGAGTAGCCATATCTGCCTAGAAAATCGCAACTTTTAATTTTCGGTCGCTCTTACCCAATGTAACTACAGAAGAGTCAAGTTTTTAATAGGAAAAATATCAAAACTATTTGGTTATATTTTTAGGCGCAATGCTAATTGACTAAACAGATTCAATGAATTATGCTAAGGCTAAGCTATGCTAAAAGTGCTAGCGCCAAACCCAGAGATCAGCTAAATGGATTCCAAAACGGTAAAAATCTAATGTTTAACGCTAGGGGAGCTGGAGCCCTTTAAACAGTTGAACACATGAACAGTGTTTATATTTCCGCTTACCTGCATCAGTTTTCTTACTGACGCTGTATCAAAACCTTTAAAGGACAAAAACACAGAGAGAGATTAAGTGGACCAGCTGAGAAAAATATAAGAGTTTGATGAAACAAATTACAGACATGACATTTACAACACTACAAAACAATCAAACAACAAAAACACCACAGCAGATAGCAATAAAGTTGAATGTGAACATATAGAAGTAATGCAAGCTTATATCTTTCTATGAAAGATGCTTTCCTACCCTGACTGATAAGATGGTCTGAGAGGCAGCCACTAAACAGAGAAGAGGGGATGGCCACAAACCAGGGGATTACGTTAAACACCCAACCCTGGGAAACACACACATGCATTCACAAAATTAAACATACACATAAAGAGACAGGCAATGAGCTACAGGTGAATCCTGCGACTTATGAAGGTTAACTCATGTTACATGCTTGTCAATTATCAAAACTCAATGCTTTTGTCTTGTGATGTGGAGCCCCCTGCTGGAATTCAGCTAAAACGACAACATCCTCTCTCTTTCTCTCTCTCACACACACACATATTCTGGTTTCCATGTTTTGTGGGGACATTCCATAGACGTAATGCATTTTATACCATACAAACTGTATATTCTATTCCCCTTACCTGCCCCATTCCCTAACCCCAACCATCACATAAAACTTTCTGCTACTTCACATTTTTATTAAACATTATTCTGTTTGATTTATAAGCTTGTTTCCTCATGGGGACATCAAAATGTCCCCACAAGGTCACAAAAACACTGGTATTCCTATCTTTGTGGGGACAATTGGTCCACACACACACCAAACAAAGTGCTAGAGATCATTTGACATTGCCAATCTTTTTGACAGTGCCGTAATGTATACTATACGTGATTTTTTTCAAAAGAGCAAATGAAACACTTCTGTTTTTTACTACATATTTGTCATGTAAACATAAGCCTAAGAATTAGGCACAGTGTAGCAAACAAAATCTGACTGCATGAAGCCATGACTGACTAATCAGAATGGATTATTCAAAGAGCAATGTAATAAATATTGATGTTTTTGGTTATGACAGAGATCATGACATCATGTGCTGTCTGAAAGAGCTGGTTTAGTTTACCTTGGCATCAGGGAAGGTGTCCTTGAAAAACGTTGGCAGCCATGACAGAAGTGTGAAGAAGGTGCTAGCGGTGCACAAGTGGGTAATAATGACAGCGCTGAAAAACAGGAAAAAGCCACGTCATAAGTACATAACATATTTATAATATTTAAAGCCACAATTTGTTGGATTTTCACCATTAGATGTCACTATTTTACAATAACACAAAAACAAAGGCGAAGCTTAATGATGTTATGAAGGAAATTGAAACGATGGGATGTGGTTTTCACCGTCCAGAACTGTATGCAGTTTGCTAATCATGTACAAGGTTAAGGGTTTAAATGATTGTTTTTTTAACCTATGGTTTGATCACATTATTTTATGCAATCGTAATCAATTAGCTGCAAGGCACAAAAGCCGCGCGTTAAATGCTGTATAACCGCCACTTCAACATTAGTCCACTTGTGTTGCCTACAATTTTACAACCAAAATCTGAGGATAGACCAGATATTAAGTCACTTATAGGGCAAAAATTACAAGGGAGACAGGGGACAAGCCATTATTTAACATAGGAACTTCTCTGGATTTACAAACCCTTGGGAACGTTTGGGGTAAAAAAAAAACCTCTCTGGCACGTGAACAGTAGCAATAGGACAAACAGACCTAATACGGTATCATACACTATATCTCAAAATATTAATTATAACGTAAAGGTTGGGGAAATGTAATGCAACCATAGCAAAAACCTTAGGAAATCACATCCGTCACATCTAGTTTAATAGATAGAGCGCTGTGTTACTGAATGCTCTATATATAGACAGACATTGAGTAGATGTGAATGAGGCCTTTATGAGAGCTCAGTAAAGACTCTTTGTTTAACACACAGTACTCTGGTGCAAATCTCACCACACAGCTGGTTGTCGGAGGAGTCGCAGCCAGTTTCTCCTAGACATTTTGGACTGGGTGCCAGCGCTGCCCAGAGACTCCAGCGTAATGATCGGACCTGACAAACACAAATACAGTCAGTCTTTCAAACACTTTTCAGCACCTTACACCTCAATTATAGAGCATAATAAAAGCTGTCAAAACCCTGTTGTGTATATTTATACAGTAGTGCCCAAAAGTACTTATTTTCTTTTAATACCCCTCATGTTATATTAAACCTTAAAAGTTTGTTTTTTGGGACATTTTGTACAAATACATCTCATATTTTTAAGTAATTTTTAGACAAAATAATTTGGCCTTAAAGGTGCGTTGTGTAACTTTCAGAAGGATCTCTTGACATAAATACAATATAATATTTATAACTATGTTATCAGTGGTGTATAATGACCTGGTGTATATTTAACTGTATTGTTTTTATTACCTTTGTATGAGCCGTTTTTATCTACATACACCGCAGGTCTCGTTACATGAAAGTCACCAACATGTTTCTACAGTAGCCCTAAACGGACAAACTGATATACAGAGCGTGTTTCATCCCTACGTTGTCTTAGATGACAACACCTTTGTCCTGTGGCAGCTACCATATGCCTTTCGAAATTAAGGGGGATTTTACATACACCACCTTCGAGGCAAAGGGTATTAAGGAATTTGGGTTTCATTCAAATAAACTAAAAATGCATAGAAAAACTCAAAGGTCACAGGTAATAATGCATACACTAACTACAGATAAATCTATTATTAATATTTGTTGATCGTCTTTTGTAATAATTTTTATAGTCATTGTCCTGGGGTGTGTCTTTACACACAAGACGTGCAAAGTTTGTCATTTTTTGCAAAGCTTTCTTAAAAGTGCAATTTCATTGGTTAAAAAAACAACACTAGTTTGTGTATTTGGTATAATACAATGTGGTTTATGGTTAAAAAACACATCATTTTCCACGTATCATACATTTTTGTAGCTCCAGATTTCACTCTCTTTCTGAAACGCATGGATTTTGTACAAAACTCATCAATCTGAAAAGCGCTGTGTCCCTGATTGGCCAGCTAATCTGTATGTTGTGATTGACCTGAATACCTCTGACGTCTGCCGGAAATGTGATTGAGATTTGCTCACAATGAAATGCAAACAGGAGTTAACTTGCTGGCTGTTACTCAAAGCGGGAGGAATTATGATAATGTCGGTCTTGTCTAAATCACCGATCCCAGGAAGTAAACTGTTGCGTACAATCCGTGTGTTTGTTTGAGTCCAAGAAAAGAGACTTACGTTGGAGACGATAACTTGCGTCATTGTTTACCTTGGCGTTTGTACCTTTTGCATATCTTTAACATGTAATATTACACACTTACACACCAAAGGAAATGCAAAATCGTGAATCGGATGATTGGTGCTCTTTAAATTCTTCTCAAAGTGAGCTTAAGTTTATACTCCAAACACACATTTTTATGCATCTTTATAAAAAAATTTGAATAGAGCGCAAAGATATTAATGATTCAAGCTGGACATAACTTTTGGCCACTACTGTACTGTACATACGTACTCTGTTGTTTGTTTAGATACATGGAGTACATAAATACTCAATGTACACATTGAGGTCACAAATACCCGGTATTATACAGGAAACTAAAATAGTACATTTGCTCAGCTGTTGAAACTGTTACACAAAACTCACACACCTATACTTAAGTAAACAGGGGGATTATTGATGCCATGTTGACGTTAATACAAGTTGTTCATCAAATACTTTTTCTTTAAATCTGCCTTATCCCAGCCTCAGGCCATTAAAAAAACCAGTTTGTTGGCAGAATCAATTTTATCTAAAATAAAAATGATAAAAATGCTAATTTACAAGACAAAATGTCAGATGCACTTAGAGGGTTTTGCGGTTGAGCTCTTCGATCGTTCCTGCTTTTGCCACCAAAATATATTTGCTTGGCCACACCCTATATTTTTGTAACACGAGTATCCCTTTTCAAATGTGGCAGTAACTTTACATATAAAATAACTTGTAAACGGTTTCATATTGACTATAAACTAAATAATTTGTTGTATACAATATATTCCATATTTATGCAAATCAGGTGTGGGTAGACAATGATTCATATGAGTTCATTTGTATCACCTTCACCCTTGAGCAGATATTTCCACATGCAGTATGCCCACAACATGGACAGCAGCCCAGAGATGTAAAACACACTCTCCCAACCATACAGATCCAACATGAGAGAGCCAATGCCTCCTATCACCAAAGTCCTGAACACACAAATATATAAACATATTAGTTCAGAGACATCAGATTTACACATTTGTCCAGTGAATACATTTAGAGATCAAACACAGACCCCAGGTAAGAGCCGCTTCCTACTGTGCTCATAAGGAAACCTCGCTCACTCTCCACGACCTTCTGAGAGCACAGACTGGCCAGGGACGGGTAATGTACACCTAAACCGCAATGAAATAAACAAATGACAAACAGCCTCATTAAGTGAATCGTCATTTGAGAAGAGACAAACCCAGATGGCGCTCATAAATGACAAATGACTTCTGTCTACCACATCTAAAGCTGTTTATGCCCATTAGCAGCAGAAGTCTGAATGTGCTGATGTCATTTATTACTCATTCACTTCAATACAGATTTATTTCCACAGTACTGTATTTTTCACAATTTGAAATTGCTGCAAAGTAGTTTTATAGGAAATAAATACTATTAGTACAGGCCATAGACATAAGGATATGCATATGACATATAGAATAAGCTTTATTACTGCAAAATACATGTATATTAGCAATACTAAATGATCAGACTGTTATATTCATGTTTTATATTAGCAATACCAACTGTAAAAATAATTGTTTGTAAGATTTATAGTGCTATTAAGCAAGTATGCATATCCAGTACATTGCAAAGTCTTAGGCCATGATGCCACAATTTCATTTGTTGTTCCTGTAATATTATTGACCATATATAACTATTTCTCAGTCTCTACAACCAGAAAATACAGGGAATATGTATGCAGTATTTAAAAAAACTGACTAAAATTATACGATTTAGGGGCTTTTTCTAGTGCCCGACTAAAATGCATGTTTCAGCTGCCTTAATTTAAAAACACCTTGTACTGACGTATCTTAACATATATCAGTGCATTGTTTTGTCTTAAGATGCACCAGTAATGCTTTTGTAAAGTATGTTTGTAAAAACGATTTAAATGTCCTAATATAATTAGGTCTAGCCCTGGATTCATCTTAACCCTGTCCTGGAAACGGCTCCAAAAAGTGTCAAGCGTTAAGTGTGAGCCCTTCTTGAGTAATAGGAGGAACCGGCAGGCTCTCTTAAACCTAAAATAAAGACAATCCTAATTTCTAATTCTTATCTAATGATTTTAAGACTTCAGTCTCCTAAAAAGAGTTCAACATATGCACACTAAACATTGACTTTCATCTGGAGAAGACATTTTGTGTACATATTTCCTGTATTTTCTGTTTGTATCGTAATAAAGAGAGCAAAATAAATATCAGGGTTCCCATACCCCTTTGTTGAAATCAAATTCAAGGACCTTTCAAGGACTTTCCACGTCCAATACCCTCAAATTCAAGGACTTAATGTGGGGACACATTTCAAGTGAGAGCAAGGTTACATCATGTTACCTTTTAAGATACATTCTTACAGTTGTGTGTTGAACACATGCAAAAAAGCATTTTGGTATGGTTCAAAATTTGCATACAGAAGATATAAGCATTTAAAACTACATATACAGAATAATGTTTTTTTTTCCTAGAAAACTTATTGCACAAAATAGATTTAAGCACTTTCAATGACCTGTATCTATTTTTTTATTTTTAAAAACTTTTTAGGGCCTTGAATTTTTCCCCAGATTCACAAACTTTCAAGGATTTCAAGGACCCGTGGGAACCCTGAAATATGGATGGTAATTAAAACTTTGCTAAAACAAAGACTGCACTGCACAATACTTTAAAAGCTCCTTCACACAGCACTTTAATCCAAAACAATTCTGTAAAATTAGCAGAAAGGCTTTGTGTGAACACAAACGCATCCTGTAAATGTTCTGTGATCACTCCCGTAAAGAGGACCTGGTAACATAGCCGTAATACACAAAAAGCATTCTGTGTAAACAAGATCCAGGGCTTAAAGTTTTCTGGCACCGTGCTGGATCCGGCGTGCAGCGTTGGCTGCGAATTAAAATATATCAGTTCGAGTTCATGCGTTCACCTACAAATAGTATATTGATAAAGGACTTAAATGGATAGAAGGAATAGGCAGAGACAGGCAGCATTTTGGTACCTAGTGTAAGAAATTAAGAGAAGCACGTGCGTGCATTTCAAATGCTGTCTCACGATATCAATATAAAGTTGCATTTGTGTCAAAAGTTTTGCTTGCATTATAATATTCTGTAAGCACATGCGTTAACGCACGCATGCACGTGAACCAGATCCGACTTCATCCTGACGAACACACGCACTAGCACTCGCTGATGGTTCGTGAATTTGGTTTGCATGTGTGAGTTAACGCATGCGATTACAAAATAGTATAATGACACACTCGTAGATCTTGTTTGCCTGCATGTGTGAAACGCGTAGCTCTTGACTGTTATGCTTTGCCAAAAGAATAATGCAAAACACAAATGGATTTGACTAAATTCCTAGGTGTCTGTCTGAAAAGGCAAAGTCACATCATCATTTGAATTATGAACTGTAATATTGCAGTATCCATTTCAAATTTAGGGTGCAAAGGTCGCTTGGTGTTCAGTAAGAAATAATAAATCTGTATTGAATGCCACCACTTATTATTCTATAAACATGTTTTGACCAATGGTGAATCTCATTTGTGTGCCCTATTATTACCATGCATATATGCAACCAAAGATTTTTAAATTCCTCAGATCTATGTCACTTATTTTTACTCTTAAAGTGCACCACATTGATGTATTTACCTTTAAATGCACATAGTGACTGAATTTGTTCAGTCTGATCATGGTTTACTTTGTGGCAAAGTTTAACAAAAATGTTTAGTTTGCATCATATTTTAGTGAATAACCTTTATTTATAATATATGTGTTTCAAATAGCCCATCATAATCTGTAGTTTGAGCCTGTAAGGTGCTAATGGCAATGGCAGATACACTATTTATTAGTTTCAACAATGTTTTCAACAACGTTGAACAATTTTAAGGCTCAGGTTTTTTTGCTTTAACCCCTGAAGATGCAGAAACAATGCCATAAGGGGCCTGCCATAGAGGATGCGCATGTCATTGCAACCAGAAGTTATGGCTCAGCTCTTTGACACAGGCCTTTAAATGCAGATCAACTTTCAATATGAGAAATGTAACCAAACTGGACTGAAGCAGAGATCAGACAGCAGCATGACAGAACAGCACATCACATGCGCCTTATGATCTTCTCATAAACTAAAATGCACGCGCGTGGTTTCTAGAGAGATAAATCATGGATAATTATTAAACTTCAGACGCTGTGGAAAAAATATGTTACATGTCTTTATGGGATCTTTACGGTATGTGTGTGAATGCATGCACAGATTCCAAAAAAATCATTGGCAGTGTGAATGAACCACAAAATCAAACGATCCCGTACGCATTTTCTGTGTATTTTCTGAAATCTCTGTGTGAAAAGGGCTTATATTAGCGATGCTATCTGTAAAAATTTATAAACTTGTTACTGTAAATGTTGGCCACAGAATGACTGTTGTGTCCTCTATGCTGGCAAGATAAACAAATAACTGGTCCGACATGAAAATGATCCGTGAAAATGACATTGTAAACACTCTGGCAAATCCTTTTATCAATCAGGTTAAATCAATCCCACATGGCAAATCAAAGTAAACAAAAAATATCACAATTTCCACATTTACAGTGTATAAAGTTGGTATTTATCATATTGTGATGTTTCATTTTGTAATTTTGATGTTAAGTGGCAGAAAGTTTAAACAGTGTGATCCTTAAAAGCACAGAAAGGTTAAAGGGATAGTTCGGCCAAAAATGATATTAAACCCATGATTTACTCACCCCCAAGCTGTCCGAGTTGCATATGTCCATCGTTTTTCAGACAAACACATTTTCACTAGATATTTTAGATTTTTCAGTTGATTAAATGTAATGTTACGGGGTCCACGACCTTCAAGTCCAAAAAAGTGCGTCCATCCTTCATAAATTAAATCCAAACGGTTCCAGGATGATAAACAAAGGTCTTCTGAGGGTAATCCGCACGGTGTTGTTGTAGAAATATCCATATTTAAAACTTTATTAACGAAAATAACTACCTTCCGGTAGCGCCGCCATCTTAGTCGCGTCCGCATTCAGGATGAGAGCTTACGCAGCCTACGGAGGCTACTCTGATGCTGCTCTGTGCCCCCGCCCTCCGAATTTGTCATACGTCACTAAGAAAAGTGCGTACACTATGTCATACTCTCTCCTGAGTACAGAGGAGTCTAAGATGGCGGCGCTACCGGAAGGTAGTTATTTACGTTAATAAAGTTTTAAATATGGATATTTCTACAACAACACCGCGCGGATTACCCTCAGAAGACCTTTGTTTATCATCCTTGAGCCGTTTGGATTTATTTTGTGAAGGATGGACGCACTTTTTTTGGACTTGAAGGTCGTGGACCCCGTAACATTACATTTAATCAACTGAAAGATCTAAAACATTTTCTAAAATATCTGAAAATGTGTTTTTCTGAAAAACGATGGACATATGCAACTCGGACAGCTTGGGGGGTGAATAAATCATGGGTTTAATATCATTTTTGGCCAAACTATCCCTTTAAGAGAATAAAATAGCAGTTGAATGACATACAGCTTAATAAACATCATTAAGCATCACACTGGTTAGATTCCTGCAGTAAACACACTTTACTAACCACAGCAGAATGATAATCAGCTCTACAAATAAAATAAATCATCTCTCCTCATAAACAAGACTTAATATGTGCACAGCAATGTTAGAAACAATCTGGAAACAATCTTTGGCTTAATAAACAAAGTTTTTCTAATAACAGGATAAACTACATTCAAACAGCACAACTGAGGAAGACACAGAGTACTCAAAACCTTTCCTCTTGTTCAAAAGCTTGAAATATTTGAACCCATTTGTGAAATCCAAGTTAAAATCTTTAAATCTTTGAAATAAACAAATCTTTGATATGACCTTCTCAGTCAATATTAAAGATATCAAAAATTATATTTTCAAAGAATGTACTTTACATTACGATGGATGACATTTAGGTTAATCACAAAAATGACTTTTGCTGGGTTTTCACAAACTATGTGACATATTTTGGTTCAGTGTGACAGCATATAAAGTCGCTGTTCTTTATCAGAGATGATGATACATCGTGTGGTTTTGTGATGGTACCCACCCTGCAGCAGCCCCATTAGGAACCGTGAGATTGTCATGGAGACGATGGGTTGTGAGCAAAAATGGGCCAGGATGGGTGTGAACGCGGTCATCGCTCCCCAAGCCGCCGCTGACAACAGCATCACTTTCTCTCCTCCCACCCTAAACAAAACAACAAAAGCACACCCAGCATTAAAAACAAGACACATATAAGGTGAAAACTTTGGCAAGCTTTAAAAACTTTACAGTCCTGTTACTTCCAGTGCAGACAATCTGTTCATCCCAACCTTAATTTGCATCACCTACTTAATCATCCCAGTCCCACTTTCAAGCAGGTTGTGGCTCTCTTGTGGCCACCAGACTAGGAACATTCAGTGAAATTACTAAATTTGATATCACTTCAAATTTGCATAATATAATATAGCGATTGCAGCACGCTCTTCAATTTTGCTTGAATAGATTATGACTGACATCAAAACCTGTGCTGCAATAAAGGAGCATTAAAATCTGTAAAGCTCATCTGCTGTTAATTTCATTAATGCATTCAGAGACAGCATGACTAGCCGCCTTCACAACTGTATGCATGTTACCTGATGACTGATTCAATGTGTTGACACACTGTGCATTAAGTCAACAATGTTGACATAGATTTCTGTGACCAACTGACTTGTGCATGTAATTATTGTAATAAATTTGCATTTACAGTGTGCATCTGGTAGATTTCTGTGACCAACTGACTTGTGCATGTAATTATTGTAATAAATTTGCATTTACAGTGTGCATCTGGTAGACACTTATCTAAAGCGACTTACAGGGAATTACAAGATATACATTTTATCAGTATGCATGTTCCCTGTGACCAAACCCATTATCTTTTGCTCTGTAGTTTTACTAATAAGACTATTGGAGCTATGTGTTCATATTGTACCTGTCACTGACGTAACCTCCAAGGACCTGAGTGAAGCAGTAACCCCAAAAGAAGCTGCCCAGCACCATGCCAGTCTCTCTTTTGGACCAGCTGAACTTCTCTGCCATGCTCACTGCACAGATAGGCATCGCTACACGGGCGCAGTACAGCAGGCATGTCCCCAGCAACAGAACCACGGTCCATATTCTGGCTAATGGCCTGGAAACAAACAGCCAAATAATCAGACAGAGTTTTTGTGTACATTAAACAAAGCTTGTTTTATGAGAAACCATGCACAAATAGTGGCTTAACTAGCAGATGCCTGTGTTGGTTAACTGGCTTCAGATGTATCATAAATGTAATGCATAAATGTAATGCTGTGTGAGACCCTGTTTGTGAAATCCAGGCTAAAGACTCAAAATCTAATTTTAAAGTTTGACCTGGCATGACCAATATTAAAGATATCAAGGAAGTTTATTATTTTTTTGGTGGTATTTATTTTGTTGTTGATTGTTTAACCCATGCAGTCCACACATAAGAAAAAGAATTGAACACACCTACTGGAATGTATTTAATGCTTTGTACAAAAGCCTTTGTTGGTAATAAAAGCTTCAAGACGCCTACTGTATATAGAAACTAGTTGCTCAGGTGACCCATTGTTCAACACAAACGGTCTTCAAAAATATTGAAGGTTCTTCTATGAACTCTGATCTTTAGTTCTTTTCATAGATTTTCAATTGGATTCAAGTCAGGTGATTGGCTGGGCCATTCTGAAACAAAGCCAGAGTTTCCCTGGCTATGTGTTTGGGTGGGATGACACCTTGGTAATAAGACACTATTTTATAGGCCATCATTTGGGACGGAACCAGCTGTTATTATTTGCAAGGGGCAGGATTGCTTTTTTATTACCGTTTTGGCTTTCCATGCCTTTTTGCACCTCCTTTCCCTGAGGGGTGTAATACGTTTGCTTGTTTGATTTTACATGATAACTTCATTTGGTTTGAATTCTTTGCGTGTGTTTTACCAAAATCAGTTGAAAATTGCATGTCAATAACACCTTTAGAGCTATATATTTACTAAAAATTGTGACGTTGACTTATTTTAGTCGCTGTATGTATAATATTATGTAACAAAAAGCGTTCTCTATTATATTTGATCTTGAAGCATTCAAAAACCTTTTCATTGTACTTTGTTCACAGTATGGTACACATGATAGTAAATGACTTGTAAAAAACACATGACAGAACGCATATAACAAATATAATTCAATTAAAGCATGCTTTTTAGAAATGAAACATCCCATTTTATATGAAAACTGCCACTATAGTAACCGTTCTGGTCATCCTGATAAATGTATATGCCTCTAACAGATACTGAGGTATCTTGAATAAAGTGACTTTATTAACTTAGTTGCGAAAAGTTTGGTCGAGGTGGTCTCACCTAGTCCAGGTTTGACTCGACTCAGCCCACTTCTTCTGTGGTCCAACTTGTGCAAAATTATCTGCGGGGTTCTCCTTAGTACCGACCGAATCTGGACTACAGTTCTTGCCATGTTTTTGTAGAACTGCCATTCAACGACAATATTATTGTTTGTGTTTTATCTCCTCGTGTACGATCTCGCGTGACAAGCAAAACGGCAAAGAAACGAAATCAGTACGTTTATATGCAGAAGCATATCCATACGGGGTCTATGCAGCATCCATCGAGCTTGTGCAGCCAACAAATGGACTGACGAAAATCAGTCTTTCCTGTTCATTATGATCCACGTGTCAGTTTCTTTTTTTCAGCCACGCAGTTCCTCCAACCGCTGGCGCCGTGTGAAAGCAGGAAGTAACGTGACGCAGCCTCTTCTCCACACTCGCGTACGTACACTCAAATAAACGCACAATTTCGAGTGTGTTTTAGGTAAATGCTCGAATCTGATGTCGTAGCAAGGATATTTTTATGTATATACGCGTTTAATAACGGTAACACGATTGATCGTTGGACAAATAATGCAAGCCCGAATCTTAACAGCTGTAAAACATCTGAATAAAAAGAATCGCTAATCACCTCAAACTGAGCATATCGTGTTGTAATAGCATAGCATCTCAATTTTTTACTTCAAGAACAACGAATGTCTACGCAATGAAATATTTTAAAGATTTGAATATCTAGTAACCCATGTTCATTATAAAAAATTACAACAACTAAGAAATATCTTCATTTTCAGTGCTTGTTTTGTCCAAGGTTTGCATTGGTCCCCATGTGGGCCATGGAACCCTGGTAAAAACAATACCTCAAGTCTTCAATTAATGCATTGCCAGTGTGATTTTAGATGGTTATAGCAAGCATCTTAAAGAGGTTGTTTATCTGTCAATTACAGTTTCATTGATTAAAATCTTTCTGCAAGATTCGTCTGGGTGTTAAAGCACCCAACAGCATCTGCGATTTTGATATTCGAATATAGAGTTTGGGGAATAAAAAAAGAATATTTAATACAATGTAAAGCATCTGACATCAGAAGCTTACAAATTTATATCTGCAATATCTACAAATCACATAATTGAATGT
Source organism: Paramisgurnus dabryanus (assembly GCF_030506205.2). Classification (NCBI taxonomy): domain Eukaryota; kingdom Metazoa; phylum Chordata; class Actinopteri; order Cypriniformes; family Cobitidae; genus Paramisgurnus; species Paramisgurnus dabryanus. Next base: position 18,708,340 of record NC_133357.1, read on the forward strand.
CAATGTAAGCAGGAATACTTGACAATGTACAGTAGAAAACAATGTCACATGACTTTATAACATTATAATGCAATAACATTAGTACTTAAAAAGGCCAGATGTTCTTCAACAGGCCCTTTCACGCACATACAAATAATGTATAACTGTGCACTGCAAATTAAAATATGGTAGCACACAGAGCTCACTCGTAACCTTAATACAATCAATCCAGTGGCGATGATGACACCAATATTTTGCATTTGGTACCTCACACACCAGCAGACACAAATCTCCAGTAAAATAGCATGTAAATGTAAGTGTGGTTCTCTATTTATATAATTTCTGAACAACGGCGGACAAAATAGAGGGTTAATAATAATTCTCTGCAAAACAAAATGACTGAAATAGAATTAATTCTGCTCTCCTTTTCAGACATTGCTGTAAAAAACAATCACAGAAATCTCTGCGTTTGTAGAAAGTGTTTCCGTTTTGGCTAGAAGTCATTCTTAAATTTCAACAACCTCATTTCCACAGCCTATGATAAGCAACAAGTAAACGAAACAAAAGGAGGATAAAAGGATGTCTGAGTGTCAGTCACTGAGTATAAATAGTTAAGGAAAGGGAAAGCGTCCATTTTGTTCCCCACAGAATGCAAGCATAGAGATGCAGTTTCATGTTCACTTGGGGTCTTCAATGGTGCCTTTGCTGAGATCTGTCATTTTAGGGTACTTTACTTTCTTCTGGTCCAACTCGTTCTGAGCCCACAGCAGCAGTTTGAGTAGTTTGGCAAGTTTCGGTGTCGACTCCCTGTTTTCGTAGTCTAGCACTGCCTGGTTTACCTCGCTCCACACCTGTTAATCCAGGACCATACATTATAATCTAGAATAATGAACCAATCAGCATTCTTGTCTGTTTTAAGCAAACCGGTTACCTTTTGTCTCTGCATCATGTTAAGCAGGTCACCGAAGGGCGACTCCTCTGGGTTGTCAAATGCCAGGAGCGCCAGGGTCCGCTCCATCTCCGTCAGACACTCTCGACTTTCCTCTCCCTGTTCAGCTAACTGCGTCTGCGCGAACTCCAATGCAGCCTCGGTTTCCCGCAGGCGAATCAACTCGATCAGGTGTTGTTGCTGTAGGTGAAAAGCAGACAACTTTTAAATACAGCTTAATAATAGATACTTTTAATCTGCAGTATTGATTCCAGAGAAATGACTTTAAGGGGGGGTGCATGATCTTTGAAAGCCAATGTTGACATTTGAAATCACCTAAACAAACACACCCCATCCCAATAGAATCTGGACCTTGTTTTGATAGACCCGCCCCACACATACATAACCCAGGCAATGATGTCGGTTAGTAGACACCCCTCTTACTGCTGATTGCCTACAAGTGTGTTTTGGTACTCGGCCCTAATCCCTTTTCCAAAGTGTTTTTCAAAAATCATGCACCCCCGCCTTTAACACAATGTATAAAAAGACATTTAATATATATTGAAGCTGTGTTAGTTTTGCATTGAAGTTAAATAGCACATTTACTAGCACTCAAGTAGCTTTTATGAATGTGACTTGAAAAAACATTCCAGGCTGCATTTAAATGATTCATTAACATGCAATCTCAATGGATTTTGGATTCTGCATTCTGCACCCCAATTGATAACAACATTCCCATCATAGACGCGTTTACACTTGTCTTTTTCTTTGTATGTGGACAACATCTGGATACAGGTTGCATACCACAGAGCACGGTTCAAAAGGCGAGGCGTTAATTGCGTGACAGTCCTTCAACTTCATCTGCTTTTGTAAAAGCCTTCTGATGCTCGCACCACGTTATGTAAAAATTTCTGAGCTTCTTGAGCGGTGGATTTGCTAAGCAATATAATAGGCAAAGTCAGAGGGCATCCAAAAATATAAGTCACAAACTTGATATTACGATGGGCTTCAGTGTTGAGAGCGCTTTACTTCCTGTTTCTTCAAAACAAATCGCAACCTAATGACAAAAGCGTGCTCGGGCACAGATCGTTTAAAGTTCAATGTCAGTGCCAGCATGTGGGGGAGTGGGGACAATCGCGCTCGAGCATGGTTCGGTCCGGTTAGGTATATGACCGCACCCTCACACGATACTATTTACCCCTTCTGATCCCTGGCATCTTTCCACTCAGTTTTAAGCAGGGCGTGGCCACTCCACTGCTTAAAAAACCCACTTATCCCTTCTCTCACAGACAGTTACAGACCATAGACTGTAAAAAAAGATGGACGACGCGACATCGCCTCCCACCATTGTAATGAATTGAAGCCAAAAAATGTCCGACCACGGTCGCCGCCATGTTACGTAAAAACGTCAGTTTGAAACCAAGGCATGCTCAGAAGGAATCGTCTGTGGAGCCAGAGGCGAAGCCGCGTTATCAAACTTCCGCCCAAACGCTGGCGCGACCAATTCAACCACGCCAATCATAACGACACGCCCCTTTTCTATAGCATTAAATTACTAGCTAAAATGAAACTTACCACAATAATGAACACTTGAATATATATCAGCGTGATGATAACTACTTGAAAGGACCAAAACCATCTTTCGGAAACTTTTATTGGAAGTGTAAATATTTTTTTTATTTAGAGCAGAGTCCCATTCGTTTCAATGGAGAGGGCGGGGTTTATGACTTGTACTGCAGCCAGCCACCGGGGGCGATCAAAGAGCCAGAGGCTTCACTTTTCAAGGCTTATGAGGCACACCCGTTACAGACCCATCTCACTCCTCACATTCATTGCCAAAACATTTCAAACGTTTTTAACCAGGTATCTTGTGTTGACGTGAAAATCAAGTCTCATTCCCACGATGTTTTCCTACATCACAAACATGTAACCAATCGCATCAACACAGTTGAACGAGTGGATCAGCACTGCGATTTAAGCTTTGCTTCTGTGATGCTCACACATGCAGGGTCGGTGCTGTAACCGGTTGACATCAACGCTAAAAAGAATAGTGCTACTACAAATGCACTAATCGTGTGCATTGTGTGAAACCAGACTTAGCAGTTATGTGTCTGAAACTGACGAATGTAGCATCATATATATATATATATATATATATATATATATATATATATATATATATATATATATATATAAAACATATTTGGTCAGAGGTGGTATGAAAGAGTGGAGGTGGGGACTAATTTGCATATTCATATGTACGGTCCACGATCTGCGTTTGAGTAGAGGCGGGGACAAATTCATATATTCATAGATCCGCTTATACTAAATGAGGCATGGGTCTGGAGTTAACTTGAAGCTGTTTATAAGCATGAAGAAATTACTTTCACATGACAAAACTTTTACATATGCCATCATGATGCTCAAAGATGAATTTTAAATTTATTGACTGCAGGGGGACTTTAAGACGTGTCAGAGCAAGTGATTTTCAAGTTAAGACCTCGTGCATTTGAGAAAACAGACCTAAATGTGAACAACACTTAGTTGTATGATTTAATCATACAACTGATTAAATGACAAAAATATTTAAAAGGTGACTTCAAATTTGCCTCCATACAAAACTATCTCAAAGTCTTTAGCAGCACAAGTCAAAAATGTCCCTTATACCTGGAGATGGAAGTACAGGTAACGGTTAGTGTCCAGCAGCTCAGGGTGAAGACTGTTGATCAGTGCAATGGCTTCTTGAATCTGTCCTTTTAAGACCATCTCCCGAATTTTTATTCTTTCATCCAAAGAGTCCAAATCGACACTTGGCTCAATACCCGATTCCATCCTGAACTTCTCAGCTGCCTCTTTAAACCCCTCTACATAAATAAAAATTAAGAATGAAAATTATTTACTGACATTTTTGCTAACGTTGTTAAATTGTAATAACACAGTTAGTTATGTGCATACCAGTCACCAGATAATTCATGATGAGTCGATTCATGTCTGCACGCTGAATGTGAACATTATTGAGCTTTTCCATCCACTCCTCTCGTGTTATGTCCTCTGGTTTTTCAGCATAACTCATCATGAAATGTTCTGCATTGACAACAAGTACAAACAACAGTTATGCATTCATGACAAAACACATTAACGTTACACAACTTTGCACTATGGGGAAGTCTAACTGGCAAGTATAAAAAAAGATAAACGTGAGGAACTTTTTATAAAAAAAAACACAACATTTTGTTCATCTACCCGTGACTCGAAGTTATTTAGTATAATTAACGTACAACAGTGGTAGTAGATTGCATGTAAATGACACAACGTATATTTAAATAGTAAATACATAAGATCTTGATACTTTTTCCAGATTTAATGTACATTCATTGCAACTGGTCAATGACAAGGTCACTAGAAAAAACAAGCGATAGAAAAATAATAAAAAGCTGACATTACATGAAATCATATAAATCAAAAATGTACAGGAACAAAAACGCGATTACTTTAGCGCTTACGGTGACCGGAAGCACTAATTATAAAGGCCTGTATCATAACATTGAAGCCTGCGCTGCTGGAGAGAAGACCACAACAGATTTCATACGTAACAACAAACTTAAATAAGCATTAACAAACACCTCTACTCCCTGAGCTTTCGTGTAGGATGACTCGTTACCCACACTTTATAAAATATTTTCTATGATAGGAAAAATGGTGGATTTTACCTGAATGTGTACACTATCGTTGCTAGCAGCTCGGGGAGAAAGGCCGTAATGAATTCTCGCGATATTTGAAGAAACACGAGGTTTCGACCATGGCTCATTTGGATTGGTTGGCAGTAACATTTGTTTAACGGCAAAAAGGAGAGTTATCTCAATTGTTTAAAATTAATGAAGCGGTTTTGAAAATATTCTAATGAAAATATTGTGATATATTACAGTATATTCTGTTCTTATTTTGTAGATTCATTAATATAATGTATATCAGGAAATTATTTCGTCAATCAAAACACTGAATCCAATCGTAAGATCATATACGCAGAAATGTATCCGTTTATTCTGTTTATTATCATTTTATTATAACGAAAGCGACTTCCCTCGTCGAGTATCCTCCCATTTTCATTTCCAGATCGGCGGTGACGTCACGACTTGAGCGGAGCTAAGACCGTGCTCGTGATCAGTACGGAACGCTGTAACTGAACACTGGAACTAGATTTACTCCTTTTTGTAGGCCGTTACTCGAAACATTTGCGAAGAACTGACGACTCGTCCTCACACCAACGTTTCCCATTTAGAAGGTAAGAAATATCTCTTATTCAGAGAAAATCCGTGCGCGTCTCAATTACGTCTCCTTTGCATGCTGGATTGCTGTAGTAGGGTTTTCAGCTCGGCTCTGACCGGCGACCCAGCAAACCAATATGGATGCTAAGCGCAGAACGAGAAGATTAAAGGCTTTAATTTTCCACTCTATCACTCAACACTTGATAGCCACAATCAGTTATGAAACTCTCACATTGCTATCATCAGCGCTTGTGGTTATTTGTTGCATTTCTGCTGTTGCTGAATCTAAAACGATGGTCTGTTAGCTAATCCTCTGATCCTCAGGAGAAAGGCACTACCCGTTGACTGCTGCCCTGTATCTCTTGACAGATAGGTCAAATAATCGTAACCTCTTTGTTACTGTTTATTACTATTACAAAATCTAGGAGTAGGGTTAAGATGTAACAGTCTCGGTTACTTGATCAAGAAAGAAATGTCAATGTTTGTGATTGGATTACATACAGTAAATGTGTCTTCTTTTTATTTAATTAATTTATTAAATACATTTTTATTGAATGTGGGTGGCATACCATGTCTCATATTGTACTAGCCTATTAATGCTTTATTAACGTGGGGCCTGAACTTCTTGTTTTGACACATGATCTCTCTCTCTCTCTTTCACCCACTTATCAGTCCATGTTGCAACATAAGGGTAATTTTGAGACAACTTAAGCGTTAGTTTCCACATAAATGAAAGTTCTGTCTTCACTTACCTTTATGTCATATGACTAACTAACTTCTATGAAACACAAATGGAGAAAAGAAGCAAAAGAAGCGGGACATTTTCTAATGTAATGAATTTGATAGAGGACTGATTCCTATTAGCCACTTATATTCTGCATTTAACGTTCAGGTAGCTCAGTAGCATCACAAACATTGTGGCTTCAGTTCCTAGGTAAGGTAACACACATTCTGGTGAAAAATGTATACCTTAAATGCACTGTAGGGCACCTGCCACATGGATAATTATTAATTGAAAGATGAAATTCATCTGACTCATTGTTTAATTTTCTATGTTTCTGACTCATTGTTTAATTCTAAGTATCTGCTGGTAGGTTTCTCCAAAGATGACATGGCATAAACTGTTTATCATTATATCTATTGACATACGTATTTCCTGTTTTGTGTCTTTGAGCTTAGACCACCACCTACTGTTCTTGTTATTAACCTAAATATTGGTAAGCTTGCTGTTTCAAGCTACTACAAAACTCTGTGACAGGTTCATTTCATTCAGAGAAAGCCATGCTAAAGGCACACCTAAACCTCATTAGCTAATTAAATTGTTGGACTTGGAAGTTTTACATTCCCAGTACTGCCAAGGTTTTTAGGGATGCACCGAAAGGAAATATCTTGGACAAAGCCGAACAAAATGAAACACTCAGCAGAATACCAAACTATTTTTTTTTCATCTTCCTAATTAAGTGTGCTAATTTTCTCACCATTGCACAAGTTGTGTTTTCAGAATGTCCTTTTTACTTTATTTATTTTATTATTTAACAATAGCAGCGGACATGAGCAGCGGACACGTGCATGCGTGCATGGTCAAGCACGAGATAAGGGAGGAGAGAGAGAGAGATGATGGCAAGATTGACAGGAGCATGACAGAGGAAAAAGCGCTCAACAAGCAGTCTAACAAAAAGCTTTTGTTAATAAACATTTTATTTCTCGTTTAATATAAGCATATTTGTCATTGGAGGACTATACTGGTTCTAGGAAGTTTTTATTACATACTGCTGCTGATGCTCTTTGTCATTCTATGACATGAGATCATGAGCTAAAGTCTCCCATTCTTCGTGCTTGTGCATTCTGCAGACAAATACCCAGGATCCCTGCCATGTCTTTCTCATACGCTGCATGGTTTTCAGGATGTTTTGATTTTAAAAGATAAATGAAACTTGTAGTACTGTATGTTTTTGCGTCTTTTTGGGACCCCTAAAAATGCTTACATGTTTGCTGCATTTGCGGGCCTCTCACTCTGCGCTAGTTGCTATTTAATTGCGTCATTAAAGTCCTCATTGTTCTGTAAAATGTATTCGTCAGAACACAGAAAATTCGTTTTTAGCTATTTCCGGCCAAATTATTTTGGTTGCCGAACAATCTGTGCATCCCTAAAGGTTTTGTTTTGTCAGTATTCTGACTCTGTGCAGTCTATAACGGGTCAAGAGGTTCGCCTATGCAGTAAAAATCTCACAATAAATATAGGTATAGCTCAGGTGTCTCCAACCCTGCTCCTGGTGAGCTACAGTCCTGCAGACTTCAGTTTCAACATACCTGTCTGTAATTATCAAGCAACCCTGAACACCCTGATTAACTGCTTCAGCTGTGTTTAATTGGGTTTGGAGCTCAAATCTGCAGGACGGTAGCTCACGTGGAGCAGGGTTGGAGACTCCTGATATAGCTTTATGTAAGCAAGGTATGAGAGGCTGTGCTGAATCATGGAATAATTTTTACTTGGATTTGGGAAATCACCTTACAAGCCCTATTCACACTTAACTTGATATATGGGGCAGTGCAGTGTGTAACACTATATTTAACACAGGGCACACTGTCTGTTCTGACTCCCATGCAAAGACTGTCTTTGCAATCCAGCCTAAAGTCTCACAATAGGAGCATAAAGGTTAAATTTTTATCATTGATTTACATTGATTCAATCTTTGAGATGGTCTTAGTCAGTCAATATTAAAGATATCAAAGTTAGATTTTTACAGGCTGGATCACACAAGTAGTTGGGAAAGACTTTTAGTTTGTCTCCATTCTCTGTAGTGTTGTGTCATTGATGAAATCTGTTTATGGAAACCAGACATTCTCTTGCTGTCTGAAGTGCCATAGCCATAATTTGATTAATTTTATCTGAACTTGACTTTTATTACGTAATAGTCTCCTCCTGAATCTGTGATACTTCTCTTGGATTTATTCAAGTAAATTTAAGATTGGTATAGTAAACGATATGTTTTAACACATATTTCTCACTCGGAGCACACTGAGCAGAAATCATCTTTAGTTCTTGTGTTGTGGCTGTTCCAACTTTAGTTGACCTAAAAATTCACGCACCTCACATGGCACACACGTTTCATTTAGGCCATTCATTGTAAATCTTTCTGTTATTTACCATGTTCATCCTGTATTCGTATCACTCATTAACCCCAATTTGTTAACTTACTAGTTTATGTTCTGCATCACCAGCTTCAGGTTTTATTTTAGTGAGCAGCTGATGTAATACACTTAAAGCAACACTATGTAGTTTTTTTACCTTTAAATAATGTCTCTAAAATTATTTCAGTGATAGAACAACTTTTAACTGGACAAATTGTACTGTTGCTGCAACCTGAGCAGCCTCCTAGCTGCTACAAGCACACTCTGAAAGTGGCGGTGGAGGGTAGGAAACACAGCCCCGCCCCTCCCCCTGCCTGCAGAAGAGTGTCTGATACCAGGCACTGTTGCGCTTTTCAACCACATGGGGGAGCTGTAAGTCATTTTTACCTGGAAACTACATAGTGTTGCTTTAAGTCTTTAGTTTCTTCTTTGCGTGCACTTCTTGTCATTTTTAAGTCAATTATATTGGCAAAACGTAACCCATGGAAAATGTTTGTCCTGACTGGCAATGGTTAATAATAACATTAGGCTCCTATTAAAAGATTTCCCAGCATCCTTTGTTTTCAATTTACTCATGTTCTGCTGATAAAATCATTGTCACCAAGAAGGTTCCTTAGAAGACCAAGAACACAAATGGAGGAAGCAGTGCTTCTGTATTATCTTGTTAGGGCATCAGGAATTGTTTGACCGTAAAATAATTATTTTTTGTAATGGTATTGCCCAGCCCTATAGCCAATATATTAGAGATAATTAAACTAATTAAGTAAAATCACCCTATGTGTATCAGCGGCAACCATTGTACGTGTGTTTACATTACATGCGTGTAACAGCCTTATATATATTTGCTCAATGTAGACAGAACCTCTCCAAACACGTTTGCCTCGCCGTGCTGTTCCATCCCTCTACAAATAGACCGAACATCAGCCGCATCGCTTCACCTGCCGGAGCAGATGGAGAAAAGATGGACAATGAGTGACGTGGGAGGTTGTTTGAACACAAACAGAAAGACAGAGCAGACAAGAAGAACCTGACATAACACATCATGCAGGAAATGTCTATTAGAACTAAAGCATATTTAAAAATCTATGGAGACTTTGGCAGCCGCCTTTAGTGCACACAGTCAGGAAAGATTTTTTAGTCAGGCCATATGGTGGTGAGGTAACATGGAGGGGGATGGAGAAGAGAGAGAGTGTAAGAAAGAATGGATGCAGTGTTGTGTTAATGGCTGCAATGCAGAGACATGAAAACTTTACTAGTTTTGTACTGACAAAACACTGAAGGAGGAGGTCCATTACTTGCGTGAAGTTGCACCTCACATAATGCAAAACGTCTTAAGCTAGAGTGTAGTTCGGTGTGTTGGGCGATATGCCCAATTTTGAGATTGTCCTATCGTCAGCTTGTGAAATCGCCATTAACTCTTTCACCGCCATTGACGAGATATCTCGTCAATTAAGAGAAAACGCTTCCCCGCCAATGACGAGATTTTCTGTCTTTCCGCAATACCGCTATAATCCGCAACTTTTTAAACCCGGAAGTATTGCTTTATGGCAAGCTGCTGCATGTCCGTGTCTGTTTTAAAGATTGCTCTGAATGGGATCTCAATGAAAAGTCCATCACAAAAATGGAATTATCTCTGCTTTTTGCTCAAAATGTGGTGTTTTTGCAGAAACCTACCCATATTCAAAAGCTGATTACAAAAGAACCACTAAAGGTAGGATGAAAGGGTTTTTTTTGTTTGAAAGCAGAGGGTCTGTTCTTTCATGATCTGATATATTCTATGTTTATATATTAAAAGAAGAACATTTTCTGGAAGGCATTAAACTTTGGTGAAAATCATGAAAAACGCTGCCGCTGGCTGGCAACTTTTTTTAAAAACGCTGGCGGTGACAGAGTTAAACGATAGTATCGGGGGCCGGGCCAATTGTTTTTCTCATTTATTTATTTATTTGTAAATTTTTTACTTATTTATGACAAGTCACTTGATTGGTGGACAAGAAAGAAGCTGATTTACTCTAAGGGCTACACTGTCATGTCCGCAACCTTCTTGAAATCGTTACATGCTCTTTACCGCTAAAAGTAGTGGAATTACAGTAACGGAATTAATTTATAACGTGTTACTCCATCACTGTTTTTAACACTTATGTTGTCCCTTTCATTTATTTTAACATGAAATAACGCCTTAAATGACATGACACACACAATGTGTAAAAAATTAACACTTCATTTTTTACAGTGTTCTGTCAGAAATAAGAGGCTAAGTTTTTAATGCTTATATTTTCTAAATATGAGTTTTGTTAATGTTTTTGGAAGCACACATATTCTAAGGACATATAAATACCAAAAGCCAGAAAAGTTACATTTTAATATCATGGGGACTTTAATTTTGCAATACATATAAATATAAGTAAGACATATACAATGTGATTTTAGGTTGGGTGTTCTGTGTGGTTGAGAAGTGCTAGATGGTTGCATATATAGACATTTAGGCTTGAATCTGATTGGCTGCGCATCGCGTCGTGGTCGCATCACCAACTCGGATGTGCATTATTTTTCCAAATTATTCAATGGCCCGTCGTCAATTATTCCCTATCTATCTCTCTCTATCTCTCTATCTATCTTGCATTTATGAGGTGAAAGTAATATGCATAAAAAAGTAATAGCCCGGCTATACTCAACAAGCTGCACATTATGAATTTTAATAGCCTAAACACACATGGGCTATATTTTCAGGTAGACAAATGTACACAAAATTTACAGCCCTTTATCCACATCAGCTATGGTCATTTAAATCTAACACGGAGTAACTGTTAGTGTATTACACCTAAAGGAATTATGGGAGTGTATGTGAGCATCCTCCTGTGTAAAAAAGCATGCATGGTTTGAGGGACAAAAATAACCGTTCACTTATTCAGAAGCTCCGCTAATACCAATCTACTAATACTGACAAGCTGCACGATTAGCCTGAAATGAAGGCAAAACTCTCGCACCACCACATGGGAAGCTACTGAGACAAGGAGTAAAAGTATTTCAGCCCATACAAAAAGCACATTTTGGTCCACATTAAATGTTGCTGCTACGAACCAAATCTTAAATGGCTTTTTCAGATAATTTACTCTTTGCAGCCTTTTTTATATAGAGGTTTCTTAACCTGAATTAGTGGGTTAATGGGTTAATCAACTTTGGTGCATACATGAGGTCCTAACCATTCCTCTGTGTGTAAGACAGTTAACCTTTTTCTTTCTTTGCACTCATTATTTACACCAACTATCACCAATAATGGACTATAACGTTGAGATAGACTCAGAATTGCGTGTTTCACAGATCTATAGAGATCTATGTCTGATATCTGATAGGGGTTTATAGTGTGTGTATGTGTGCGTGCATCTGTGTTATGTAATGCAGTAACAATGCATGTTATGTCACATTCAGGAAACAGGCGTGTTGGCATTGTTTCTAAATGTTTCTAGCATCAAATTACAGTCATTACCTTATTCTTTATTACATAACATTTAAGATTCATAAATGTAAAAATGGCCTTGATCTTGATCTTTACTACAATTGAGAGTGAGAAGTAACACAGACTCTTCTCATTTGCACATTGTGGGCAATACTGTCTGATAAAACAATCACGCTTTTCAAATCTACAGGAAACCATAAAGTAGATTGCATTTTTAAGTTAATACTATTTTAAATAAATACTATACAGAAACATATATGCAGATAGTATCACACCTAAACAAAAAAACAGCATCTCTCCCATCCTCTTGAATTTCTTTAAAGGCTCCTTACAGTCACATGACTTCCTTTAGTTAGACCCCAAGCACAACATGTTTTCACATTACAGGCCGTTCAAAGTGTCATTCATACAACAGCAGACCAAAATCAATATTTAGCTCTCCAAACCATAGTGACACCACATTCTGCTACAATGTGAACAGATAAGTAAATATACATGAATGCATCTGTTTTTGTTTTGTTTCAGACAGAGGTGGTGGTTGAGAGGCGTGAGGGGAGTGTGTGTGTCTGTGTGTGAGTGAATGTGTGAATAATGGCTGAACAACAGAGACAGCGTTCGCTCTCAACATCAGGAGAATCACTGTACCAGGTCCTGGGAGTTGATAAGAACACAGCACCAGAAGATATCAAAAAATCCTACAGGTAACATTTTGGGATGCTCTTGATTCATATAGAAGCATCTTTACCAAATTGGCAAATTAATAGATGAAATAGTCATAGTCTGTACTGCATTGATTTATTTCATTTTCAAAATCAGTACAGTCTATTTTTCTGTAGGCTATATATAAATAAATAAGCATTTCAGTGTTTTTCATTGTGATGTTCCTATTTATTTCACAAGAGGGTGACATAGAGCTTTTACATAATTTCCTTTATTTGTTCAGAGGAGCAAACTGCCACACTTTTTTATTATTTCTGTAGCATATAGTATTTTGACTGCACAAAATATTGTCTTCTATAGATTTGCCAAAACTTTCATTATTCAAACTGTATGCGGCACAGAATATGGTATCTCACAATTCAAAGTGCACAACTTGACTTTCCCTATCTAGTCTAATAAATGAACTGTAAGTTCAGGATGTGATTTTAAAACTGATTTTTTACACATTAACACCACCTTTTTTTTCAATATTTGACAATGTTCTTACCTCAACTTAGATGAATTAATACAAACCTATCTTTTTTCAATGCTTGCGCTTTTAATCTTTGTACAGCCCATCGTGAATGTGTTAGCATTTAGCCTAGCCCCATTAATTCCTTAGGATCTAAACAGGAATGTATTTAGAAGCCACCAAACACTTCAGTGTTTTCCCTATTTAAAGACTGTTACATGAGTAGTTACACGAGTAAGTATGGTGGCACAAAATTTTTTTTTTTTTTTTTGGAGCCATAGAAATAAATGGGGCTAAATGCTCACACATTCAATTAGGGATGTTAACAATTAATCGATCTTCGATTAATTGTCGATAAGAATTTACTCGATAAGAATTTACTCGATAAAACTTAACGATTGTTGAAAAACAAGATCATGCACGTGTGTGCGGCGCATGCGCAAAACACATACAGTCGGAGAAAAAAAAATTAAGCGAGCGCTCAAAAGTTAAACTAGTAGCTATGATCACAACGATGCTTGATGCCAAGCACACGCATGTGCTTTTTAACGTCATGCTAGACGAGGCTGGCTGGCTGCCAACGCAACGAAATGACATCCGCACTGGATCTGAGAAGGTCCGATGCAGAAAATGCAAATACGTTTAGGATACTGAAAGCAAAGACCCTATTCAGGGAAGCCTGCAAGATTAGCATAGCAACGCTGCTATATACAGAGAAGGAGACCAGAAGCCGCTTTTAATGAACAGATTAAAATGTAATCTTAAATTATGGCAAGAAACTGTCAAATGTAAACTGTAACTGACTGTCGTTACAACCTGAATGCCCGCAACATATATCACTGATCATCATTATTGACTGGCTGTCTGAGGCGCTGCGTGTTTTCTAATGGAAGGTTGCCATCTCCGTAATATAAGCATCTTTGCTGAAAGTACGTCTAAGCTGAGGTGACGACGAGAAAAGTGCACTTCGTGTGCTTCTTGGATATAATTACAAACAGTGTATCAACGACTCGGAAAGCGAGGTAAACAACTTGATAAATAACACTTGATGATAATAAAACTGTTATTTTGACATGGACTTTCAATGCGTCTGTTGCAGAGTGCCCATGTGAGGCGGAGTTATACACTGTGTCTATTAGTAATTATATTTCATTACGAGATAAGTTTAAATTGATGATTTTATCAAAACAACAACTACATTGACTCATTTTACAATCCCACTAGCATGTTATTTAGACAAAATAAAATCTTTTAATTTGCGTGAGGAAGCTGTCGTTTTTATGCACACTTTTATGTCATTGGCTATATGCCAGTGAAGGCTTATTGCACTATTACTGTTAACGATTATTCGATTGATTGATCGTTAATTTAAATGATCATCGATTATGGGAAATTGCATAAATTGACATCCCTACATTCAATAAGCGCTGTACAAAGATTAAGTGAACGCATTGATAAAAGAGAGGTATGAATTCATTTGTCTAAGTTGAGGTAAGAACATAGTAAAATATTGAAAATGGTAATGTTTTCCTTTAAAGAGCAATAGACCCCATCAGAAGGTCATGATTGCATTAATCTAATGTCCCATCTTTTGGTTTGCAGAAAACTAGCACTGAAATTTCACCCAGATAAGAATCCTGACAACCCAGAGGCGGTCGAGAAGTTTAAAGAAATAAACAACGCTCACGCCATTTTGTCGGATGCCACTAAACGCAACATCTACGACAAATACGGCTCTCTTGGCCTCTACGTGGCAGAACAGTTTGGAGAGGAGAATGTGAACACATACTTTGTATTGTCCAGCTGGTGGGCCAAGGTTAGTAACGGATGCATACACACAGATAGATTTAAACAACATGTATGTATGTAAAAAAACACAGATGTTTTTTAATATACTTTTTCTTGTTCCACAGGCCTTGTTTGTATTCTGTGGTGTGGCCACTGGTTGTTACTTCTGCTGTTGTTTATGCTGCTGTTGTAACTGCTGCTGTGGAAAATGTAAACCTCATCCTCCTCATTCAGATGAGCCTGATTTCTATGTGTCACCTGAAGACTTAGAGGCTCAGATGCAGTCTGATGAAAGAGGTGAGATTAAAAACTATTGGCAATTTAAATAAATTTTTTAAAAATAGTTGCATGGTACTCTTAAGGAAAAATAGCTTAAAAATATCATGTCCTTGTGAGGAAATAGACAAGAAATGAACCCAAATGCAGACGTGACAAAATAAGTAGTTTATTGACAAAACAGGGGAAAACGAAACCCACGAGGGGGCAAAACAAGACGGGGTAAACGCAACACTAGACTAACACTAAACTTAACATATAACAAACAAGACTAAATAACTCTCAAATACTCACAGATAACTGACACAGGAACCGACAAGATGCAACAAGACGCACGAGCACAGAACAGTAAACACAAGGACAATAAATAGGGACAAAATAAATTACATACAGCTGGAAATCATTACGAGTAAGGGATTGGGGAAAAGGAGACGAGACCCGGGAATTGCGTGGTCAGAATAACCCAATACTAAAACCACGCATCTCCCACAAAGAACATGGTACTGCCAGGACCCCGTTCACAAAGACTAGATATCATTTAACACAAGATTCTGACAGGTCCTGACAGTCCTATTTTTTTCTGATATGGGTTTTGTTTTAAAGTTGCTTTAGAATGTAAAACTGTATTTACTTAGGCGTGGATGATTAATAGGAGTTCTGTATGTGGTAATGAAATATCGTAAGCCTCAAACACTAATGTTTCCTCCTTATGCAAACCGCATGCATGTTATAGTCATCCCAACATAAAATTACACATTAAATTAATGACAATGTTGTTACAATGCTAAAAACAAAGTTTTGACTGCTGAGTTAGCACTATATGCTAGTTAATGCTAGCGTTTAGGTTGAATTTCTACTACAGTCTATGTTTTGCATACTAAAAAAAAAAAACTTACCACAAAGAAATGTCAGTTTCCAATCTCCAAATAATTGATTATTCCTTAAAATGTTTTTTGGTCTGATACAGGCTCAAACATAAGGTCTGTTTACACACACAGAGAGCTACTAAAATGAGCCACTCTGAGAGACAGCCAATCAGAGCAGAGCTCAACATTATTATTCATGACCCTTTCAAATAAAGTAATAATAGATCATTTAATTCTAGAGACAAATCCTAGGACTGTAAATAGGGATGCTAAACAATTAATCGCGATTAATCGTTATCAGAATAAAAGTTTTTGTTTACATCACATGTGTGTAAACTGTGTATAATAAATATGTATGTATGTATGTATGTATGTATGTATGTATGTATGTATGTATGTATACATATGAACACATTCATTTATAATTTTAAGAAAAAAAATGTATATATTAAGTATTTATATTTATATATAATATAAATTATACATAAATATACAAATGTATATACACATGTAAACATTTCTAAAACATATACATGCATGTGTGTACATTTACATTCATTTATAATTTTAAGAAAAAAAATGTATATATTAAGTATTTATATTTATATATAATATAAATTATACATAAATATACAAATGTATATACACATGTAAACATTTCTAAAACATATACATGCATGTGTGTACATTTATTTATACAAAGTTATTATACACAGTTCACACACATATATGATGTAAACAAAAACTTTTATTCTGCTAACGATTAATCACGATTAATCGTTAAGCATCCCTAGTTGTAAATGGACATGTAAAACTGTGTCTGGATCATTTTTGCATTTAATAATGTTACATACCTTCTATGTAGATATCAGAGAACAATGTAACATATTGCATCAATGCATTCTTTGGCACCTTTAACGTAACTAGGTCTTTGCAATTAATCGTAATTGATTTTCCATTTCAATTTCTGATTAAAACGATTACAAGATAATTAAGGTATATTATATCTTATTATAATGAAGATATTATATCTTTATACATTTTTTTTGCTTTGTTCTTAAGTTCAATTATATTTAATTTTCAAGGAAATCCACTTTTAATATTTAAAAAAAGCTAAATAAATGCATGTGATCAAATAATCGTGATCTTATTTTTAATACATAAAGAATAAATGCATCTGCCAAATGTTTAAAGTCATTGTCTTGAATGCTTATCATCAGTTTGGTTTTGTATGAGCAGGACATTTAATAAACCTTATTTCTCTCTGTTACCTACAGATGGCAGCAACCCCATTGTGATGCAGCCCTCCTCTGCTACAGAAACCACCCAGCTGACCGCAGACTCTCACCACTCCAGCTATCGGACAGACGCCAGCTACTAAAGTAACCTCCCTCTGTCTTCCTCCCTCTAACACATACGGGACCACCATGCCAGAAGAGGGCACTGTGGAGAATGAGTGTTGAGTGATAGACCAGATAAATAGATTGAGGTTTAGTTGAGCAGATCAGAAATTGGAAAACGTGAGAAATGTTTTACTGTACAGGGAAAGTTTTTTTTATTTGCCTTTTACCTCTGCCATCCCCAAACATACTGTTGCGTTATATAACAAACACACACACACTTCCAGTGTCAGTCTTCCTGCTGTGATGTTTCAAGAAAAACGTATGCTAGACAAGGCAGATTTAGGATAATTCCCAACCTTAAAACTGGAAATAACGTCTGGATAAAGTGCTTAGTACCGTTAAAAGAGCGCCATTCCAGACATTATTTCCAGAGGATTATTTAAATATCTTAAATCTGAGTTGTCTGTAAGGCACCATTAGTGTAAATGTATTCATGTATTATCATTATTACAAGCTGATCAGTGACTGGTATTACATATACCTACATGGGCAATGAGATTTGTTTTGATAAATCCATTTAATATTAACAGCTTATTACTCTGTTCCCACTGCAAATGTAGATCGCTTTTTATAAAATATCTCAGTTTTTCGTTTACACTGTAAAAATAATTTTTTAATTCAACTTAAAAACATTATCCTATTTATAAAAAACTTTTTTTTAGATAACTAATATTTTTAAGTTGAATTAACTTATTTTACAGTGTAGAATTTTTTAATATTTTTAATATGGTTTTAAGATTTAGTTACCATAAGAGATAATCTGGCATTACTAGCAAACTCGAAAACTGTAACTTTGGGATGGCACACATGCTAATTTGGGATTCCACACAGTGTGGAAATGTTCTCCGTCTTCTGTCCTGAATCAATACTGAACAGACTCGCACCTGCTGAAATAGTTATGAGACTCTAAACAGCTTATTTTTGTTATACCCAGACATTGATTTCATGCTTAAATGTCTTTTACCACATCAACAATAGCTTCATACAATATAATAATATAAAGAATAAGGCCATGTGGTCCCCTCTTTGCTGCATCATGTTGTTTATATTTGTGCAAAACTTGATGGGTTTTCTGTTTGTGAATTGCATCTGGTAGGCGTCTACATTCTCAGTTTCAGCCACAAGTCTGGTGTGTGTATTCACTTGTGGTTTAGTTATGGTTAGATACACAGACACAGGGCATACAAGGTTGTTTATCACACTCTTTAGGAACTGTGCATCAGTTAAAGGTCACATATTATGCCCATTTTTACAAGATGTAATATAAGTCTCAGGTGTGCCTAGAATGTGTCTGTGAAGTACCCCACAGATCACTCATCATAGCATGTCCAAAATGCCCCTGGTTGGGTGGGAGCAAAATATCGCTATTTTCATGTGTGTACCTTAAAATGCAAATGAGCTACAGCTCCTCACCTCCTTACAAACAGACAGCGAGTGCTTTTGGTTAAAAATAGATCTGATTCATTTGAAGATAGTCTGAGACAATAGTATATTTAGCCGCATTATTGCCACAAAAAAGCTTTTGGGTAAAATTAACCAGTCAGTCAGTGGCCATGGGTTTGTTTGTTTTTTTACATCACATACAAAAGAAGGAAAGGTTTGTTGTGTTCACACACTGCCAACACACATTTATGTCCAAACACCTTGTGGATTTTGCATAACTGGGCCCTTTAATTTTAGTTTTCTTTGGTTTTTGCTCTGAAAGCATAATATACCATCTTCAGGCATTGTGATTTAATATGAGATTGGAGGATTGTGTGTAAGTGATAATATGTAGAGTATGCACAAACAATATTTTATAATTAATTGTTTGACCAACATTTCAAATAAATTTATTTTTATGAAAACACGTATGTATTAATATTCGAACCCTCCCAGTGTATTATTGTACTTTGTTTTTAGTATTTTTGTACCCATTATTTGATGACTTTCTCTAGTTCCAGTAGTCTAAATTCATCAGGTGAATAGGATATATTTTACCAATACAGTTCATACACATTAAGTGGTATTGCTGTTTTGCTGCCTGTGGACATTAGTTTCTCCTCCATTTTCTGTTTAGAAACAATTGTTAATTTCTTTGCTTTATTTTTGATATACTGCTGCGTCCAGCATGATCCAACAGGAATTCATATGTATTTTACGAGTTGGCGAATTCGTATGATTTTTAAAGTGAATCATACAAAAATGTATGATTATTACACTGTAATACACCTCAAATTTATTATGGTAGTCAATTCAACCTACTATTTTAAGTTTTGACTTGTGTTACGTTGAAATAACAAGTTGAAATTGTTTAACTTAATTTGTTAAGTTAAAGTAACATAAAAATATATGTTGATAGTTTTTAGTGTAGATTATGAATGAAATTTCACCCCAACATCATCACAGGGCGAAAGCAGATAATACAAAATCAACAAATTAATACAAATTAGCCACCTGGTAAAATACGTATGAGAGTGCTGAGCATAATATTTACGGCAAATTATTTCTAAGTATGTAAACTTTAATTCTGTTTTAAACAGAAATAACAAATTTTCGTACAGCTGAAACACTGTAGACACTGTGTTTGTGTGTGGCGTTTAAAGACTGAACTGAAGAAACACAGAGCTCTGAATTGTATGACTGTACCTTTTGTGTTTGAGTTTATGTCACCTCTTTGCGTATTAATTGTATAGCTCTTGTCGTTTGTGCATGTTTGTAAGTATGTGTGTGTGTGTGCATACATGCATGTTTCATGCATTTGAAAGGAGATGTGTGGAAAACTCTTTGTATAACTTGCCCTAAATTGTGTTAATTCATGTTGATTTAGGTTTACATTGTGTATGTGGCTATTTCAAAGGAATCCTTTAGATTTTTAACTTAGGTTTGAAATATCGGGCAAATTATTATCATCATTGATTAAGTTTCTAGACTTTTCTGAACTGCATTATAAAATCTACCACTTGTTTAAGATATATATATTTTTCAAGACACTCTGATATATGGTTATTGATACCTGTGTTTAGTTTCAATTATTTGGGTTTATTTTCAGTGTTGAAACATTGATCAGACTTCAGTTGCTTTCAATCAAAGAATATCTGAAATGTTGTGTATGAACGCATCTGAACAGAATCATGACTGATCTAGGTGTTTTCTCTGAAATTAAGGTAATAATAGTGTAAACATAGTGATAAAACAATGGTTTATTTATTATTTTCCAATGTTTTAATAAAAGACATGTGTAGGCAAATATGGCAATTGTGCATAATGTCTTTGGCACATTCTGGATGAATCGTTTGAAATTGTTGTAGCATGAATTTACTTCATCTGAAACTAAACATGGATAGTTGATCTGAATTAAAGATGTACAATAAATGTTGAGAAAGCCAAGAGACTGTTGTGATGTTTTTGTGTTTTTTTTAACAATTAATTTCTTTCATACCTTTACACCTGTTCATTAACTTAGTAATTTAAAATACCCACACTGTTTAATAAATAAAACATTGGTTCAACTTAAATTAAGTAACCTGGTTGCCATCAAATTGTGGGTTAATTCAAAATAAAAATATTAGTTGCCAACTTTTTTGAATTAATATTTTCAAGTTGAACCAACAAACAATATTTACAGTGCAGTAAACATTATATTTCTGGCCATATACAAAAAAATTGTATATGTAAACTTGCTTAATGATACTATATACAATAATTCTCAAATCAATTTGAAAATAATTAATATTTCTAATATAGTTAAAAAAACTGAAAATTATAAAACAACATGTTTTACATTCTTTAAAGGAAAAGAAAACATGACTCTGACTCACCTGCTATCAGCATTGACCTAAAACTCATGCATAACTTTTTGAAGTATCACAATAATTCAGTTATTGCAAACAATTGCGATATGTGTATTGCGACATGCACATTTACAATATTCATATGATATCTTACAGCCATAATCCAATAAGAAGTAAATGTAAAATAAATAAAAGTTTTTATACTTCATACCCCACATGCATGAATTCATTCTTTCTGTAGGAATATTTAAGCACATTTCCTAAACATGTATTTTTAGCCGCCCTCGATTCTCAGAAAGAATGCTTCCTAGCCGTCACTCGAGTGGTACCCTTTCAAAACGTACACTTTGTACCTAAAGAGTTCATATTAGTACCTCAAAGCTACCAAATGTACACACATTTAAATGGTACATATTAATGTGTACTGCCCTAATGAAAGCTTGGGACCATGTTTTCATCATATTTTTCTGACAGTGGTTGTACTGATAGTGTAGACATGAATTATTCCAGTAACAGGATACAGTGCATCATCTCTGTTTCCCAGCATTCCACTGACTGCCAGATATGGGCACAGCTGATAAATAAGGGGGTAGCCAACAAGAAACCAGACACCTTCCCCTTCTAGCACACACGCACATTTCAAGCCACAAACTAACACAGCTTCCAAAGCCCCATTGCCCCCTGATCAAGCACAGGGGGGCAGATCAACTGCCCTGTGCCCTGAAAAGGGGTAGACAAAGAGACCAGCAAAAAGATATGAAGACCCAGCAGATGTTTAGAGCTGGTCAACAATCTCTACTATCTTTAGATCTACTGATCTTCTCAGTGTTGAAGTAAGCGTGGGGTCATTGAGGGCACACAGCCATGTCTATACCACAGGACATATGCTCTTCCGACAAAGACTCATTGGAGACTCTGGAGAAACAGCTTATTTGCCCCATCTGTTTGGAGGTCTTCACCAAACCAGTCGTCATTCTGCCCTGTCTGCACAATCTGTGCCGCAAGTGTGCCAATGAGCTGTACCAGGTGTGTATATGACGATAGTTTCTTCTTGGGTGTTATATTTGGGTTTTAAATGAACAGTACGTGATGTTTATAAAGACTGTTGACGTCAAAGCAAGTTTAAACACAGATGGTTTGTACGTACATGAGGTGTCAAGTTTTCAACTAATATCTAAATGGTGTTGAGACCTCTTGATAGATAAAGAGATAATTCACCCATTTACTTACCCCATGTTGTTTGAATACTCAATGTCTTTGATTGTTCATTTGAACCCAAAAAGTGTTTTCTGGTTACTATGGGAGTAGATGGTGACTTTTGTACCACTTCTGTAGTAACCAAAAAAACATACACGCTTCAAAAAGACCCAAAAGTGTTGAATAAATAACTCCACTTGTGTTATATATTTGTAGTGGCCTGAAGACGTTCATCTACTTTCTTGTTGTGGATATCATTGTTGTTACACCTTAAAGATCATAAACAGTTCAGACACATAATGTGTACTGAAAGAGAGACAAAGTTTGTTTGTTATTTATTTGTTTTAAACATTTGGGTCCTTTTGAAGCTTGCAGAGGCAGTTACCATCCACACCTATACAGAAAACCCAAAAAATCTGCATTTGAGGTGTGAATAACAAAACAAGAAACTGGGGTTTCAAACAATAAATAATGAAGAAAAAATTTGGGTGAACTGTCCCTTTAAGAGCATCACATATTTTCCAGCCCACATTTAAACATCGCAAACTTTATGAGCCCAGACTTTTCACTACATACAAGTATTAAAATACTTGGACTGACGAATTTTGTGGAAGCCAAACAGGTGTGGGGATTGTTAATACACAGTCAATACACAGCTTGAATTAAAAATGATAAAAATAGATGACCTACATTCAATCCATGTGTGCTGATAGTGCTGCCTTATCATTGCAACATAAAATAAGCATACAGGTATAAAGAGATATGAACAGTTATAGTCAATAGAGTTGTGTAAGGGGTTTGAATTATCTTCACCTGAACATCTGCAACAGTCCTCATAGACAAAGGTTAAAAGCCATATGTCAAATGTCTGATATACTTTATCAGGGTCAACAAATTTATGGTTCTAGACCCCAGTTTGTTCAACTTAAAAAAGTAAGTTACTTGGTTGCCTTAAAATTTTGAATTAATTCAACTTAAAAATATTAGTTGAAAACATTTTTTACATGTTTGAGTGACTTTTATTTTAAAGTTGAATTAACAAAATTTTTTAAGGCAACCGCGTAACTTACTTTTTTAAGTTGAACGAACTGGGGTCTACCATCAATTTGTTGACCCTGCTAAAGTATATCAGCCATTTGACATATGGCTTTTAACCTTTGTCTATGAGGGCTGTTGCGGTAACAATGTTCAAGTGCAGATAAGTTGTTTTATACAGTGAAGTTGAAATAACTTAGAAAATTACTTAAATTGGTAAGACTTAAACAAATTCTACACTGTAAAAATACTCTGCTGCCTTAAATTTTTTTGTTGAATCAACTCGGATTTCCAAGTCATTTCAACTTACTCTTATTTATCTTGACTAGAGATGAGTTGTTATAACTACAGGTGAGTTGTTATAACTCATAAAATTAAGTTGACTTTTCTCAACTCTATTTTATAAGTTGTGACAACTCATCTCTGTTGTGACATGACTTGTAAATCTGAGTTTATTTAACAAAAACTTATAAGGCAGCAAAGTATTTTTTACAGTGTAAAAAGTTACTTTGTTGTTAAATTGATAAGATGATCCAATGGACCTTTAAAGGTTTCATTGAAAAAGTAACACAAGATGATGCTAACAGATCTCTGCTACACAGTACACATTGTAAAAAGTGAAAGTTGGATCTACTTAAACAAATTAGGTTTTGTCAACTTACATTTTCTCAATTTAAGTGAAATATTTAAGGTTAAAACACTTTATTACTTCAATTGGAAACACCTAAAATTGAAAGCTTTTTCATGTAAAATTTTTCATTTAAAGGGAACATATCATGAAAATCTCACTTTTTCCATGCCATGTTAAAATGCCATAATTGGGTCCCTAGTGCTTCTATCAACTTAGAAAATGTAAAAAAAGATCAACCCGGTAAACCATTGTCTGCAAGCATGTGAAAAAATAGGTCATTGAAATTTGGCTCCCCTGTGATGTCAGAAGGGGATAATTCCGGCCCCTTAATCTGCACTACCTAACCATGGCACTGCAATTTAGTGCAGAGATCAGCTCATTTGCATTTAAAAGGACACACCCAAAAACGCACATTTTTGCTCACACCTATAAAGTGGAAATTTTAACATGTTATTATAAATGATCTATACGGTATTTTGAGCTAAAACTTCACATACGTACTCTGGGGACACCAAAGATTTATTAGACATCTTAAAAAAGTCTTGTGAAATGTCTCCTTTATAGTGAGACAATTTATGTAGACAAAATAAAAAAATTTCAACCCAGCATTGGGTCAAAAAGGGACAGCCTAGAGACCCTTTGGGTTGTACTTTAACCTATGCTGGGTTGTTTTAACCCATTATTGGATCAAATATAAGGCCCTGTTTACACGAGAATGCTCAAGGGTGAAAACGTAAAAATATTTAATCGGACGTGCCTTACAATTACACGCCGACAGCAAAAAGTGAAACCACCCTCCAGCGTGGAAATCTTAAAAACGCTGTACCGTCGGGTTTCCGTCTAAAGGGTAAAAACGCAAAAGTCTGCTCACGGTGGCTCTCGTCGCGTACGTGTTTACGTCACAGGCATGCGTCAGTTCAGAAAAAATAACAACAAACATGTCGGATTATCTCCATAGGTCGGACCTTCAAGTTGCCATAGCAGCTCTGATAAATATATAAGAGTTTTTCCAGCAGTTGTACGAAACGTCCCTTTTTGACCCAAAGATGGGTCAAAAATAACTAAGCATTTTTTAGGACGTATACATGATTATTCAGTAAATAAACAGTTCTCTTAAACCATGTAAAGTACTGTTTTCGCTGAGCCATTGATGCCGCTGTGTTTCTCAATTGCCTCATAAGTCTCAGCAGCTGAGAGCTATTAAAGTGTAGGACTATTTTAGGACACCCGTTGAAATCAGCCTCGACCCGTACCTTGTCTTTCCCTTGGGAAGTGTCGAGTGAACCAAGTGCAGGTTAAAAGCCCCCCTGTGAAATGTAACCGCACTGCTAAGAACAAGGTACGCTTGTTTACAGAAGGACTTGAGGGTAAACAAATTACCAAACAGGCACACCAAAAGAAAAAAACACAAAGAGGTATGCAACATATCCACGCTTAGTAATAAAAACAAATTCAGCAAGCTGGTGATGATTGACCAGATTGGATAAATCATGCAGAAGACGTTCTTCACGTGTGTTCACCTTGCAAACAAATATTACATAAAAGATAAGTGGAAAAACAGAAAGATGCTTTTACTTATTCTTGTGGTCGAATATGTAAAGCATTGCATTATAAGCAGCACAAGGTTATGGTTTTTTCCCCAAAGAACACACATGCTGATAAAATAAATGTATGAACAGCATGCTAAGTAAGACGTGAAGCCATCTCTATTCCAGGTTGGCGTTGGAGGACACTTTCGCTGCCCTTCCTGTCGACAGGAGATTGTCCTGGACCGTCACGGAGTTTATGGACTTCAACGCAATTTACTTGTGGAGAACATCATTGATGTTTACAAGCAGGAGTGTGCAAGGGCAGACCAGGAAAGTGTTAGGTAACTTGTCAACAAGAATTTTACATAGGTTTGAATCAGGGGGCACACTTATACATGTAAAGTGCATACATGTAAAGGCTTATAAACTTATTGATATCCAAATAAGATTATTGGTGCATTGTGTGATGACATGATTTTTTACCTCGCTTTTAAAAAAAGTGTCTTGTTGTTAATCAAAATGTCTGCAGCTCTAGGCCTCCACCAAAACCTCCGGCTCAGCTGACCTGTGATGAACACGATGATGAGAAGCTTAATATTTACTGCATGGAGTGTCTGGTGCCCACCTGTTCTCTCTGCAAGGTGTTTGGTGCTCACAAGAACTGCAGAGTAGTTCCTTTATCTGATGTCTATGAGCAACAGAAGGTAAAATCCTGACCATAGTTCATTAAGTCAACTTCATTTTCATATCATACTGCCAGAGATATCTTTATTTTAACCTATTTTAAATGTTTGTAGACTGAGCTCTGTGATGAAGTTGCCTCATTGGTTTCCTCCAATGATAACACGCAAGCTTTTATTAACGAATTAGAAGCAATCTGCAGGAATATAGAGGTTTGTGTGAATATTAATAAAATTCTCGTACATACGGACTTAATGTGTGATATGTCAATCGGATTGTAAAGTAATATTGCATATGTTCCTCTGGAAGGAGAATAGCAGGATCCAGAAACAGATTCTTTGTGAGAAGTTTGATGGCATGACTGCCATTCTGGAGGAGCGATGCAAAATCATGACTCAACAAATTACATGTGAGGAGGAGGAAAAGACTGGCTGGACCCAATCTTTAGTGCAGACCTACAGTGGGCATGTAGAGACAAACTCAAAATTGATGCAGGCAGCTCGTATCGCTATTGAAGACTTAGAGATGGCTGATTTTGTGATGGTATAACAACAACCACTGTTTTGGGCTTTTCATAAAATTTGAATCTTTGAATGTTTTTTATGCCAGTATTTGATGTTATTTCTTTTTACTTTATAGACTTCAAAAGATCTTATTGAGAAGTAAGTGGCTCATCTTTAAAAAGATGACAATGTTTATTTAAAAATTATTTTTAAGCTGTTCCCAAAAATATTACCCATATTAAAGGTGGTGTGTGTAAATTCTAACGGCATCTAGTGGCGAGCTTGTGAATGGCAACCAACAGCTCACCCCTCAATTTCAAAACGCATATAGTAGCCACCACAGGACAAACTTGTAATCGTCTGAGATAAGGTAGGGACGAAACTTTCAGTAGAACAGTTTGTATGTTTATGGTATTTTAGTGTATAATAACTATACAAGAATAGACCTGTTAATGAAAAAAATACAACCTACCTACACAGCAACACAACCCCTGCTGTGCTCCTACAAGTCTTGTCTCGAAATGCTTTCTAAGAAAAGACGTTCCCAGCAACACCTTGTTATTCATGGCAAAACTTTATGCAACTCCTGCAACGCTCGCTCCAACTAGGCTATGAGAAGCATCAACAAAGGTCGCACACTGTCGCAGTGATGGTGACGTGATGGGTCAAATGTCATATGTTGCGCGTGTAATGGTAATTTAGACATACAAATATTGGACATATTTTCATCCGCACTACTACCCGCCCACGCAAAGTTAATTATCTGCCCGCCCGTGAATTTTAGGAATGTAACAATCCACCCGTTTTAGACACTTTTATGCGGGTATCCGCTGGTACCTGACCCGTTCCAGGGTGGTGCGAGTCACATTTACGCAACACACACAAAACATTAGCCCACTATCTCTGGATAACTATTATTTTTTTCTTATGATTTACTACATGTTCGTGTCATTTACATCAGTGGTTCTTAACGTTATTCCTGAAGGCCCACTGCCCTGCACATTTTGTATGTCTCTTTTGTCTGACAGACTCAGTTCAGTTCATTGAGATCTCTTCTAATGAGCTGATGATTTGATTCAGGTGTGTTAAATAAGGGAGACATACAAAATGTGCAGGGCAGTGGGCCTCCAGGAATAACGTTAAGAACCACTGATTTACATGATATGCCCTTACGTGCCAATTGCCAACAAAACAGATATTGGGACCGCCCCATTTCAATGAAATCCAGCAATAAACAAAAACGCTTGCACAACTCAGCTGCTATACCCCAGAGAAACAAACTGCATAGTATAATGCTAGGTTTTTTGGGAAGCTAAAAAAAATTACACAAAGATGTTGATTTATTGTTGACTCTTGTTTGTGTTTGCGTGAGCTATTCCGGGAGAAGTGCCCATATAAGGACTTCCACTGTCCTTCCAGCACTCCTTACATAACAGAACCAGTAGTGTAAAAAAAATTTCGAAACTTGTACGAACCCAGACAAAGTTAATTCAGGACAGAAATATTCCTTCATACGTCCAAATGTTGTTTCCTTTGCCAATGTTTAGCATGAAAATCCAACTATTTAAATGTGTTAATAATTCAGAATGCATGAAAAACCATTAGACCCCCCCCCCCAAGTTCAACCCAAAAATCCAAATTGATAAATTCAGTTTATTTCTGTCACATGTAGCAATGTTATGACTTTCATCTAACAATCATATTCTCCAAGGGTTTCTAAAGCGACTACTTGCTTCACTTTGGAGACTCTTGAACCTGGATATGAGAAGATGGATCACTACAACGTGGATTTCAGTACAGAGGAACAAGCGCTCTATCAACTGGATTTCATAAAGGGTAAGTATCAGACACCCAACAGATATGTAGATGTTTTTTTTCTGAGCCAGAACCCTTTTAATGCTGATAACATTACAGTTGAAGAAGAGGTGGAGGACACATCTGATGAGCCAATGTCAGAACTAGAGCCAGAACCTGTGTATGAACTTGAACCAATGCCAACCCCAGAACCTGCGTATGAATTTGAACAAATGCCAACCCCAGAACCTGTGTATGAACCTGAACCAATGCCAACCCCAGAACCTGTGAATGAACCTGAACCAATGCCAACCCCAGAACCTGTGTATGAACCTGAACCAATGTCAATTCCTGAACCAGACCAGGATCTAAAATCAGACTCTGAGTCGAGAAGCTACATGTCAGAGACTATCGAGAATTCATGGGGGCAAGCAAATGCCTGTGCAGATGTGAAAAAGGAGCCTGCGTGCGAGAGAACTGGGTTTAGCATCCAGCAGGTACATTTATTTCCTTTAAATATGTGTATCTAAACCAATGCAGTGATTTATTTGTTACTTTGAAGAGCCAGGCAGGGTTAGCATTTGAGGAGCATGATGCTGGTCACAATGGCCTTTCTGTTTTTTTTGGTTGTTTCAGCAACCAGAGCTGCATCATAACCTGTGGTTTTGTGGTTCTACCTATTAAAATATCAGTGTTTGCATCTCTCCATCTTCATTTCCATCTTTCCTCAGGCTGTCACCCTCACCCTTTACTTCCTGGGTTTTCTGTTCATCCTACAGCGAATGTGGGAAAGCATTCAATGCCTAATTTGTATATAGTGGGGTCAAAGAGGCACAGTGACCAGGTAATAATGCTGAACCGGTGTTTTACCATCTTGCATTTTGTGATCCTGTATTGATTCTTCCTTTCATCAAAATATTCTCAGTTTTGTTATTTGGGAGTAACATATGGTCACTGTTGCAGTGTTTTGAATTTGTATAAGAGCTTGGATGCATCTAAGTGTGTCTGACATGTTTTCTTGTAAACAAGCATTTTTTTATCAGATTTCTGAATGGCCTGAGGCCTGGATTAAGCTGATTTGAAGCGAATGTATTTGATGAAAATCATTATAAATGTTATAAAATCTTTATGGTCCCTCTGTGGTAAATCTACCAAATCCTTACAGACAAACCTGTGAAACTCCACTCTTGAAGGACTGAGCCGGCGAGCCAATGGGTTTCCTCCTGCTGGTTTAATGCAAGACTGCTCAAAAGCAGGAATGATGTCTTGCTATAATCCTGACCTGAGATGTCTCCGCAATTTGGTTCTTGACATGATACCTATGTAAGAGTAATGCGTATCAATAAAAGTGCAAATAATTCTGCATATTCACAATTAAAGATTTAAAGAATAGTCTATTTTTGCTCTGTTGTACTGGCATTATCAATTCTCCAGAGCCATCTGTTGGTGCATGATGATAGGAGTGCGAAACACACCGCACCCATTCTAGATTTGTGAGCCATCCCAATTCTACATTGACTGGACCTTTAAGATAGGGTTTTATGAGATAAATTACATGGTTTGTAATATGTATTTTCACAGTGGGTTTTTTTTAGTTGTCTGTATGGTTAGTGTAATTATAAGAGTTTTTTGCCAAAATGTGTCAAATTCTTTTTTTTTTGCTTTTTGTCAACATTCGAATTGCAATTGACTGCCTAAATAGCCCAAGTGGTTCAAGATGTGCATTCAGTCAATAAAGACCTTACAGATATTATGTATTACTCTCATTTCTGTTTCATTTATCAGCTACCTTTATTTCAATAGCACATATATAATGTTTCATTATTATACCATGGGGCTGTTGAATGCTTTATTCTGAAATAATTTGGTTAGCCTGATAGATTTTGTGTACAAAGCTTGCGAAGAACCAGGTTCAGTGTGCACATTAGTTGCTAAAGCTTTTGATGCTGTGTAGACCATACAGTATCAGTGAAGTGCCATCTGGATCTTGGAGTGAGACACGACCCAGCCTAATTCCATGGAATAGTAATATTATGTCTATCGTCGTTAAGAGTGCATTACCAGGGACATTTATCCGATTGGGAATATCCTTAATGTGGAGTTGCCCAGGGAACCATATTGGGACCCATAATCTTCCTAGCACTGATTTACAATGCTTTCCAAGATCAAATTATGCGCTGGAAATATGTGTATGATATGGCCATGCCATGGCCCAGAGGTGGACTTCACATCAGCCTCATCAGCAGATGTGGAATGATCTTGGCATTTGGTTGGAGGATCATAAAATTAAACTCAATTTAAAAAAAAAGAATGTCTTACAGGTTATGTCTTATTTTATTTTATTTTATTTTTTGTCTCCCTTAAAAAAAATTATTTTATATTTAGGTAAACTTGTATTGACATTTTATTGTAACAGCAAAATAATTCAGTCTCCCCTAAAGGACGTCTTTGGGTAAGTTAGCTGTAATGATGCTTAAATGTCAATAAATCAATAGCATGATAAAAAAATGTTTTTTGAAATTTAAATGATCCTTAGAAAAATACGTAAAAAAACTCATGTTTATGAAATTTCCCATATAAAAATATCATAGTATCCCGCTCCGTGGTAATTTTCGCTATGTGATGCTTTTTTTTATTTTTTTTATTTTTTATTTTTTTTATTGAATAGAAAAGTATATCAACAACAAAGGCAAATATATATTCACAGTTTAAATAAGTATAACAGGCTCAACACAAGAAAAATTTGAAAAAATAAATAGAAATCTGAAATAATAATTTAAATGAATTTAAATAACAAGTAAAAGAAAAATAAATAAATGAATAAAACAAAGATACATATTAGGGGCAGTATCACAATAAATTAAATGACGTCAATAAGTAAAGCAGCTTCATCGCACTCTGACCTTTCATCTTATTAAGGGCTTTGGAAAAACATTTTAAGTCATTTTTGAATACAATAAGTAGTGGGGGGGATTTAAAGAATCTACATTTATGAATGAAATATTTTGCTAATATTACAATGTTATTAAGCAAGAAAGATTTAACACAACAGTCTTGAAATACTCCAAATAAAATATGATGCAAAGAAAAAACAAAATTATCAGCAACCACCTCTTTTTCTATCAACCAGTTCGCTATGTGATGCTGATGTAAGCGAATGGCAGACACAAACGTCATCTGGGAGCGCCGGAAAGAAAGCGCACTTGTGTAGCTGATGTTAAACTGATCTGTGATCGGCTGTGATCGCTTGGCTTCCTCTGTTGTTGGCTTGTTTGGATGTTTTTATAGAAAGCGTATATCAGGAATCGCACATTTTTGCGCACATTACACTGACGCGCGTAACTGTCCGGACAACATTGTGAATATTAAATCAACACATTTTCCGACGACATGGATTCCGCCAATCAAGGTAAACAAAACCAAAGCAATCGGCGGATATTTGGTTGAATGATGATGATTGACACAAGTGTACTTATTACTTTCTGTGCCTTGTAACATACAGTTGTGTTATTATAGTTGTTTTATTTGCGTGTAACGAGGAGCTCAGGGTAGTGCAGGCGATCGGGTTAAGTGCAAGTCGATAAACACAACCATAGCAAATGCAAATTTGCTTTAGTTGTGTCATATAAATTTAATTTACATCAAAACAAAGGAGATGTGGTCGATATGGTGATTGTTGTTGTTTTATTTTATACCTAGGAAAAATAATATGTGTTATAATCATGCTTTTATTATATAAAAGTGTAGTAATGTTTTCGGAAAATTAATCACCATATGGTTTACTACAAATATTACATAGAGAGCTAAAGTACACTTCCTGTGGTGAGTCAATGGTAAATTAATTTGTCATTACAAATACCATTTATTAAACGGTGGTTTATGTAGTTAAATAAAGGTTAATTTTCATAAGGGCAATGTTGGGCTTATTTTTAGCGATTCGCCTTTACCCCATGTGCGTTATTGTTATAATTTTTATATTTTTATATTTCCGATCTAAAATATAATAAACACCAATGCTAAAAACATGGGGCGTTATGGATGATGCATAACCCATATGTTTTGTTTCAGACGAATTGTAACATTAATATAGCCTACATTAGCAACAGTAGATGATCAGTCTTTGGGTTAAATCTCTTATTTGTTAATAGTTTAATTTAGCTATTATTCATTTAGGGCCAGTGAAGATTTTTTGTAGGGTCATTGAAGGGCTTAACTGAATGACACGTGTCATTGTATACCTCATACTCATGTGACATCTGTATCCGTCTGACCTACAGTAATGGAGCACGCTTTCAAACCTTTGAGCTGATAACGTGTTTACACGTGTAAATGGGTGTGACGTCAGTTT
Organism: Paramisgurnus dabryanus; assembly: GCF_030506205.2. Classification (NCBI taxonomy): domain Eukaryota; kingdom Metazoa; phylum Chordata; class Actinopteri; order Cypriniformes; family Cobitidae; genus Paramisgurnus; species Paramisgurnus dabryanus. The sequence continues at coordinate 18,741,096 of NC_133357.1, forward strand.
GTAATGAACATATTAGTAATGAAAATAAATAAGAAAATGAAAAATACACTATTTTAATGTTACACTGGAAAATTACAACCTACATGGAAAAATACTGTAGCATATTTAAGTATTAATTATAGTAACCTGTAGTAAATTGCAGTGCATTATATTGACCACTAAACTTTGTTTAAAGTGCACTACTACAGTATTCTGTAATATTAACTATAGTGCACCGATAAACTGTAGAAAATACTGTAGTTTACTTAAAGGAACAGTATGTAGGATTGTGGTCAAAACTGGTATTGCAATCACAAAACTCGTGGCTAAAACAGGTACTGCAATCAAACAGCTGGTGGCCAATACAAAAAATGACAACATAAACATCAGTTGAGGGCTGCAACTCCAGTTTTTAAATGACAATATCCAGGCCGGATCACTGTTGTCAGTGATATAAGTATTTGAAATGAAAATGATTTCTTAATGTCTACTAACATATCAGGGCCATTTTATGATTAATTGATATACATTTCTAACATACTGTTCCTTTAAGTATATACTGCATTATGGAATTTAACAACGGTTTACTATAGTAAATACTAAAGAGTATGTTTTATGTTTAAAAAATATGAATTAAAAATACATTTCATTACCATCCACACTGATATTGTACAGTTATAAATATATATATAATCAACGATAAATGGCCTCTAAAAAAAATTCTTTGCTATGTCTAGTTTCTTTTATTTAAAAAAAAATAAACACACACCTTTAACACTTTCTTTGTTTCTTTCTTTCAAATGTATAGACATTAATTTAAACTCTCCACATAAAGGCCTGGGCCCTGACACTCTCTCTGATCTGCCAGAGGAGAGGGGAGCCGTGGCTTTGGGTCCAGAAAATCTCCCCCCAGGACTAACAGAGGAGGAGGCAGAGGAACTGAGATTGGAGCTCACCAAGGTGAACATCAACAGTCACTGTGCATTAACATTCTGATCCATGACTTGTTGTGACCCTCTCTTAAACAAAATACATAGTCATGAGAAGTCTATGTTAAGAACCTTCATGTACTTATTTCTCATATTAGGTGGAGGAAGAGATCTACACCTTGCGGCAGGTGCTGTCAGCCAAAGAGCGTCACGCATCTGAGCTGAAGCGCAAACTGGGTCTCAGCCCCCTGAGTGAGCTTAAACAGAACATCACGAAAAGCTGGCAGGACGTCCAGACCTCAAACGCGTAAGATGCCTTTATACATGTGCCTGTTTAAAGAGGTTACAGAGGGAGGCCATATGTACAGGGTCAGACTCTGAACCTTTTCATAGATCTTGTGTCATTGACAGAATTGACAGCAACCAACGGCAGAATGGTAGATTTTGTGACAGCAGATCTTTCCTAGGTTGGGGTTTGATAAGAAAATTTTGCAATGCACTTTTGTTGTTGTAACATGTTTAAACAGATTTTGAGTATCAGATAAAGAAAAAAACTGACATGTTGGTGTGGTCCTGCTCTTCAATTATTTTCTTATGCTTACATAAGTCTCCAAGAGCTTTTGTTGCTACTCCTATATCATGAGTTTTAATAAATTGAATTTTTCAAATTATAGTGACAGGTAAAATGTAGCATTTAATTTTATTCAGTAGTAAAAGTAGTGAAAAACAAAATATAAAAGTGAAAGGCTGCATGGATATCGACTCTGTAATGTGGCAGAACCTCTGAACTTTTAGCCAATATTATTAAAACCCTTTAACTATCGCCCTCAGCGCTCTCTCCTCCAGCTCACAAACATCCTCCCGCTTTATGTTGCTGGAAATGGGCCCTCAAATAGAGAGTCACAAGTGCCTACTTAAATTTTTCGGTGGAGCTGTTCATGAGTATCACATGAATAATAGAAAATGGTAGAAAAAGTTCATCATTCTCTGTGTGTATTCTAGACAGGCTTCTGTGCTGGCAGTTCAAGGTCTTTCACTGTAAATGTTTTTGTCCGTTTTTGCAGTGCTACTGTATGTGGGAGTTTCATTTTAAGTGGCATGGTCGTAACTTGCAGCCATTTCTTTCGCTTGAGATGACAGCCATTTTTTTGAAGGAGGGAGGCACCCATGCGTATATTGGATTATTAGAATGACATCTGCCGATACCGATTTCTGCTGGATGTGGATTTCTGATTTTTGAGTTGACAGTCAAGTAAGAACCATTCAGATGACAGGCTTTACCCATTCACTTCAGGAAGCACTTCAGTTTAATAAGTTGTGTATGTTGGTTAAGTCCATTTATGTGCGTTTAGGGATTTATTCGGTTAAAGTGTTTCCATTGTAGATCGTGTGCATGTTAATCACATAAGAAATTTAACTGACTCAGTTGAGCACATACGATTTTTATGCGCATTTTTAGAATTTATTGTCATCTTGCCTGTTTTCATCCAGCGTTTTTTATGCAATATTCCAAAATGTGCATAAAAATAGGCGGATGGAAACATAGCTAGTGTCACCCAATTCAAAATCATTACACAGTGTGATTTCTAATGCATTCTAATGCAGGATATAATCAGCACCAATCATGAGCTGTTTTTTAGCAAACAATTTAACAATCGCTCGATGTCAAATTGCTTTTAACTGTCAATACCAATTATAAGCCACTACTTCTGTGCATCTGGAGTTTTAATGTAACTTCCTGGGTTTTAGACTCAAGCATGTCTGCTGTTTTTTATTTAAGCTGAAAACTGCGAAGGTTGACATGTATTTTACTATAAATGTAAAGTGTTAGCAAAAACATCAAATTTGCTATCAAACTTTAAACTAGTGGTGTTTAAATTATAAAACTGACACTGGGTGAAACAACGACTTCTGTTAACTCTTTCACCGCCAGCATTTTTAAAAAAAGTTGCCAGCCAGCGCCAGCGTTTTTCATGATTTTCACCAAAGTTTAATGCCTTCCAGAAAATGTTCTTCTTTAAATATATAAACATACAATATACCAAATGAAAGAACAGACCCTCTGCTTTCAAACAAAAAAAACCGTTTCATCCTACCTTTAGTGGTTCTTTTGCAATCAGCTTTTGAATATGGGTAGGTTTTTGCAAAAACACCATATTTTGAGCAAAAAGCAGAGATAATTCCATTTTTATGACAGACTTTTCTTAGAGATCCCATTCAGAGCGATCTTTAAAACAGACACGGACATGCAGCAGCTTGCCATAGGGCAATACTTCCGGTTTTAAAAAGTTACGGAAGGGCGCCACCTGGTGGATAATAGCGGTATTGCGGAAAGACGGAAAATCTCGTCATTGGCGGGGAAGCGTTTTCTCTTAATTGACGAGATATCTCGTCAATGGCGGGGAAAGAGTTAACTTGGTGTTTGGCTGATTCCTATAATGTATAACCAATGTATACCGTTGTATTAAAGGTCCGCTGTGTAAGTTTTAGTGGCAACTAGTGGTGAGATTGCGAATTGCGAACAAAAAATCCACAGCTCACCTCTTCATTTTAAACGCATAGAGAAGCTACGGTAGCTGCCACAGGACAAACACGTCAACGTAGTGACAAAATGAGCTCTGTAGAGCAGTTTGTCCATTTAGGGCTACTGTAGAAACATGGCGGCGCGAAATGGCGACTTCCATATAAGCGGACCCACAGGGTATATATTTTAAAATCGCTCATTCTGTGGTAACAAATACACCACTTATGCATTTCTGTCAAAAGATCCTTCTTAAAGTTACACAATGCACCTTTAACTGGTCAGTAATAACTTTAAACCATAAAGCTATTGGTAAGTTAATTTGATATGTAGTGCTTTAGAGCATATAAGTTATGAAACTTATGAAAATATTCAGTAATATTATGCTTTTGAAATGTGCCTCCATCAGGCAGCATGTTACCACATCTTTGTTTTGTAGTTATGTGGAGATTGCACAGAGACTGGTTACAGGGTGTGACATGCGAGTGTTTAAACAAGTCGCCACATATTCACTGTGAATGAATGGGTTCTTCTCACCTATACTCGACTCGTCGAAAGCATCCAGAACTCATCCATGTGTTTAGATGGAAAGATCACTGTTGTTTCTTTGACATTAAATACAGCTTATATACTAAAGCGATTCGATTTAAATGAGCCCACTAAGCAAACTCACCTAAACCCTGACAAATCGTGAATGGGCTACTGTGTGTGTGTGTGTTTAAGTATTTATATGTTACACCCATAACAGATACAATCTAATACAAAGAGCTAAAACCTGTCTCTCAAATGGATATTGATCTGGACTCTTATGTTACTAACTGTAATGTACATCCGTTTCCTAGCAGTCATTCTTCACTTTAAAAGACTTAAACCTTTTAAAGCCTGTTGAAAGCTTGCTGAAGTTTTTATAGTAATAGGAGTGCTCAGTTTTGTAATATCCAATGTCTTTGGAATGATTTTTAAAATGATTGTGGTGTGAACAACCTTTACAGTATTGAAAGAGTTTGGCTTTGCTTGTAGAGAAAAATAGCATCTTTAATGCTACACAGCCTTAGTAGCAGGTAGTAATTTATATCTCCCTTTTTTTTGTTAAAGTAGACGTTCGAAAGGCTGACTCATCTCATGTACTTTGACTTTTGTTGTTTTTTCCTCCTGTCTGTGGGACAGTCGGCCTTTTTGTCCACCTCTGCAGATTTCTGAAACACATAGGGTCAAGCGTACTTGCTTTTTTTAGTCATTTGCCGGATGTTTTTATCCAAAGTTAGTGACTAACAGTGCATTGTGCTATGCATTTTGTTTATGAGTGTGCATTCACTTGGATTTTTAAACCCATGCTACTTTTGTCATGTCAGTATTTCTCTAATATGAGAAATTCACTTTAATATGTTATTTGAACATAGTTGTCTGGTGCCTGTGTGTGTAGACAACCACTTTATAATGATAAAAATCTGCCCACTCCGTATTTTAAAAGCCAGGCCAAAGTATGGTCCATTTTTTATGCATACACGAGGGTCTACGTGGGCAATTTTTGTCATCAGAAGAGTGGGCGAGCACAGCAAAAAATGATTTTCTTAGTGTTTTTGTCTTGTTTTCAGTAAAAATATCTAAAAATTCTTAAATTAAGATGTATTTTCTTATAAGCAAAATGACCTAGGAGAATAAGTCAAGTTTTTAGATGAAAAAATATCAAATTTAAGATAATTTTTGCTTAAAACATGCAAAAAAATCTTTCAAGAAAAAATGTTCTTGAATAGGGCTGGGCAAAAGGATTTATCATGATTTTTTCTTCATATTTATTTTTGCAAACATTGAACGTAAGATTAACGTTAATCTAATTACTAGGCTTCTCCACTAGATGTCACCCTCTTTTTTGCCTTGCGTCTTGTTACCAAGAGCGAGAGGATTTGATAGCTTGTGAATCGAAATCAAATCGAATCGATCTGGATCATCTGAATCGATACCCAGCCCTATTCTTGAATTAACCGTTTATGTTTTAAGCACTAATTTACTTAAAGGCACACCGCGGAACTTTTTGGCCACTAGGGGGTGCTAGACATGGATTTTGCACGTCTAGCACTCCTAGAGGCCACAAGCGCCGCAGCACTGTCGCAAAGGAAAAGACAACTCTTTAGGTCACGAAGTGTGCCTTCCAGCATGTCATATAAATATAATTTCATGGGTTTTATTTTATTTCAAACGGCAAAAGATCGCGTAGCTCACGTTTTTAAGCCAGTTGTAATGGTGGTCGCTTGGTTAAAGGTTTATATAAAAAAATTGCCTTAAAGGGGAATCGAACCCAGCTCGCCTTTGTCATTGGTCTATGACGCCACCACGGCACCACAGTATCATGTCTCTCTCTACACTTTCCAAGTAGCCTCCAGCAAAATTAATGTAAAAACTGTTCGGGAGCCAGACAGGACTTATATAAGTATGCAAGCAATATAACATTACTTACTAGTCCGAAGGATTGACAGCCAAGCATCGGTCAGAAACCCCTCCTCCTTCTTTAGTTCACGCCAGCGAGCGAAAGCTTGCACAATATTGATCCTCATCCTTCTTTTTACTCTGTCACTCTCTCGTTTTCTCTTTCTGGTCTCCTCCGATAAAACCTTGGGTTCTTTTTCTTAGTTGCTGCTTCGGCCGTGACAAAAACATCAGGAAAATAAATAGTTGCGCTCTCACGTCCGAATTTGAGTAAGTGGAGGAAGTGACGTATGCCGTAAAGCAGATTTTTGTCTTTTTCTTTTTGTGCTCGGGGTACTACCCGAAACCCCAACTTTAAACGTACGAGTAAAAGCAATACAGACCCCGACAGGCTAGGGTAGACATGTACCATCACAGGGGTCTTGAAAATATATTATGAAGGTTGAAAAACTACAAAGTGTCACTTTAAAGTATATATTTTTTTGTACAAAAACTTGACTTATTTTCCTAGGTCATTTTGCTCATCAAGAAAATACATCTTAATTTAAGAATTTTTTGATATTTTTACTGAAAACAAGACAAAAACACTAAGTGAGAAAGTAATTTTTTTCCAGTGTGTATGCGCACCGCCAAATTTTTGAAACCCTGCATATATTGTACATGTAGGTCGCGCATGCTCACTGCGACAAAATGCAATTTATCTCCTAGGCTACATACAACAATCTCCTGTAGGCGCATACACGACCTACGCGTACAATGTAAGCAGGGTTGTAAAAATCCGGCAGTGCGTGTACAGTATGCATGCACTCTTTTGATGACATACTCTCAAATACACAAAAAAATGTACTATACTTCGGCCTTTGGACTAAAATTACACTTTGAAAAATTGCCATATTAGGTAACCTCTAAAAAAGCCTTTGCTCTTTTTCGACTACCCTGTTTTTTTTAGAGGTGAACTCTGTAGTATCACGAGCGTGTGAGAAATCTCACACTTCCTTCTTTACATACTCGGTGAGTTTGAATCAGACAGGCAGACAGGTGTGTCCACAGAGGGCAAATATGAATGTGTGTGTGTGTAAATGGTTTGCTCTTTTATTATGCCTTTGCTGTAGTCATTAATCATCAGAATTTACTTAAAAATGATCCGAGCTTTCCTGCTATTTGTATACCCAACAGCAAGATTTTTGATTTCTGTGATGTTTTATGCTTGAAGTCTCACATACTGACATATTACACAAGTTTCTCAACCGAAATTCCTCAAGGTTGTGTCTGAGAATGCTGTTGAAAAAATGTTGCACTGTTATGCTTGGCGTGCATCCGAGGAGCACTTCTGCTTGTTAGCCTTTATCTATGTTACTCAACTGTTTGATGAATATGTATCATTCGTTACTTATTCAGCATTTCTGTTCTCCATGTGTTCGTGGAGATTTGAATGTGTTACCTTGTTCGTTTGTAGATATCTTTCAGCTTCCTCCACTCTGGATGACATTGCCAACTCTGAAGTGTGAGTTACTCCATCGTTTAAGTTACTCCATCATATGGTTTTCTTATTTGTATGTCCATTTATTGCATTTTTGCCATGTAAAGGGTTGCTTTTTGGTGGCTTGCTATGTTTGGGGTTTTGTGGAGGATGAATAGGGTCCTAAAGATGCTGACTGTGATATTATAGCTTCTGTTTTATGTTGCAATTGCTAGATAGGGTGTTATAGATCATGTACCTTCTCCTATTAGTCGATTTCCTTTTAGTGAAACAACATACTTTAACTACACTTTGAAGACTATAAGGATATCTGTGGGTTTTCTCACCAGGCTTTTTTTTGTTTTTCAGCTTTGGTTGACTAACTTCTCTGAGAACTAGTGTTTTATTAGACATTATAAGGCTCACACATAATGATTTTTTTATTTCTCTTTCTCCACTTTGTTTTCTCTCTGCTGTCTTCCTGTTGCAGGTATAAAAAGACTCAGGAAACACTGTCTAACGCTGGACAGAAGACCTCTGCCGCCCTTTCCACCGTGGGCACGGCCATCAGCAGGAAACTGGGTGACATGAGGTAACCGATATGTCATTATGCCATAGCCCTGTTCTTCCTGTTTTTCCCTCTTAACTCTTATTCCAGTACAGCATGACTCAGATTTGAATGCGTTCTTGTGCATTAACCTGCATGCTTAGTTTTATGAATGTTTTTGTTGACCTTCTTTCTGGCTATTATGAATAAAGACTGAAATTAATCTACATTAAAGGCGGGGTGCATGATTTTTGAAAAACACTTGGAAAAGGGAGTCGGTCCGAGTACCAAAGCACACTTGTAGCCTATCAGCAGCAGTAAGGGGTGTGTCTACTAACTAATCACGCACCCCGCCTTTAACCTTCATCCACTCCATCTTCATGTCTTTGGGATCTATTTGTTCTTGGTTATAGATCCAGTCATTTGCTATCGACAGTCCATCTCTCTTCATCTGTGATTGTCTTCAGTCGGTTTTAATGCTATGCTGGAACAGTCACATAGCCACATATTGTCTTTCCAATGCACTACACATATAATAAACATCATTCTAATCTCATAACCCTCATTACTGCCGTTCTGGTTCATCCTGTTATTTGCACGCATTTATTTACATTTCTTCAAATACAAGATAGAACAGAAAAATACGACTAAATACTCTTGGTCACTTCATGCATTTTTAACTCTTTGAATGGCTATCTGATCATGAACAGACAAATATAAATCCCCTCTTACAACTGAGAAAGTTCAAGCCATATATCTAAATTCTACTCCTCTTTTTTTGGAACCCTGTAGTCAACATGCCAGTTAAAAGCTATGGTTTATCAGTTTCCGCTTTTTGAGTTTTTATGAACCACATTATATCCAACTAAATTTCATTGTCTGGTTTAGTATTATCACAGGGGTAAAAAAGATCAGATTTAGATCTGGTTTGCAACGACCTTTTTTTTTGTTGACCAAGCATAAACCAGATAGCAATCCAATTATCAAGATGCATGATGTAACTTAAAGTAAATAGGCCTGAAAATGTGCTTATTATTTGGTCTGCTTGATCTCTTTTCATTGTGGGTCCTCAGGATTCTCATATGCTTGAAATCATTTGGTACTCCATGATTTGCTCAGATTGTTCTTTCATAGCTCAGGAGACTTAATGAAGTTCTCAATTGTGTTTCCTTTAAGTAACAACTCATCTCAGAATTTCCTTTTAAAATTCATATAGGTGAAAAATAGGTCTGTTCAAACTGTTAAAATGCATTAAGAGTAGAGTAGAGCTGTAAAATGAATGTAGATTTTATGAGAAGAGTTCATATGGACATTTTGGTAACACTTTACTTGAAGGGGTGTTCATAAGACTGACATGAGACCTTCATAATCATGACATGACACTGGTAATGAACACAAAGGAGATTTTATACACATTTATGACGACTGTCATTAAGTGTCATTTGTTCAATTATGTCATTTTCAACACAAAGATGACATTGTTTGAATTGCCTTTGTAATGACAACCTGACATAAACCAATACATCAAAATGCAAAAGTCAAGTCAAAAGATTATACTTAACTCACAGTATACAGTATACAGAACTCACACAGAGGGTTCTGAAATTTTCTGACATGGTAGAAAAAACTAACAAAACATTGAATTAATTTAATTTAATGTAATTAACTGTTTTGCTGTCATATGGACCCAACACTGCATGACTTAACCCACTATTGTAGTTTTCATTTAATTTTAGGTGAATTGGTCTCCGAATGCAATAAAATATAATTTTATCAACTTTAATTATTATTATTATTGGATGATTGATTTTATTTCTTAAACACATGGGGAAAACATTATGAACTAAAGAATATTCATGACGTCAATATAAAACTATTTGACAAGAGTATTAACACTTTGATGATTGACATTTTAATGACAGATTATATTTGTACCACTGCAGTTGAGGTCAAGAAAAATATTCATGATGCTGTTATAAAACCATATGACAAGAGTATTTACACTTAATGAAATTTTAATGAGAAATTATATTTGTACCACTGGTAAAAAAGTGGTCAGTTATGTTGTCTTGGTAATATCAAGGTGTCATGACAAGTTATGATGTATTGGTTAATGTCAAGTTGTCATAACAAAGACATCTCAATGTCATCTTTGCATTAAAAATAACTCAATTGAGCGAAATGAATGACAGTTATAAACGTGCATAAAATCTCTTTCATGCTCATGGCATGTGTCATGATTATGAAAGTGTCATATGAACACCCCTTCAAGTAAAGTGTTACCGAAAATTTTCAGTAATATGGACTTTTGTTTGCTGTCTCAGCTCAGTTTGTCACATTTGTTGACATCTTTTTTTAAACTCTAATGGAAACATTTGTGAGATTTCTGTTTTTTTTTTAGAAGAAATATCTGAGACATATGATACTTAAAGGAGTAGTTTATCAACAATAAAAATCCTCTTATACTCCCCTTTTTATATGGAGGTCAAAATGGCAAAACTCCAGTTGGATAACACATAATCTCACTGGTTCGCGTGCGTCTCTGGAAAGTTTTCATATGCATGTTTCATCATGAGACGCAAGAACCAATGAGATTTGATGTTGCAAGATATTATTGCACTGATGTGTATGTTACCGTGGACAAACAATATATCAGCTGTTATTCACTTGTTGTGACAGAAGAAAGAATTTTTGGGCCAAAGCCTCCAATCTCTTCATGTTAGATTACAATCTCAACAGATGTTTATGAGAAATATTTTTTCATAATACACATATTAGGAATAGTCTACTCATTTTCAATATTAAAATATGTTATTACCTTAACTAAGAAGAGTTGATACATCCCTCTATCATCTTAGTGCGTTCACGTAAGCGCTGGGGCGCGCTGCGACACTTCGATAGCATTTAGCTTAGCCCCATTCATTCAATGGTACCACTCAGAGATAAAGTTAGAAGTGACCAAACACATCAACGGGTTTCCTATTTAAGACGGCGGAATTATTTATTTATGGCGGAACAGCAATTTTGGGAGTACTTCGACTCGGCGCAGTAACACTCTCCCTCTCCCATTATGAGAGGAAGAAGGGGAAAGGATTTTTCAGGCGAGTTGAAGTACTCCCAAAAGTGCTGTTCCGCCATACAATATAGTTCCTCTTTTAAATCCGCTTAGAAAAGCGCTACGTTTTAATTTGTACCACCAAACTTGCTCGTATAACTACTCGTCTTAAATAGGAAAAACGTTGATGTGTTTGGTCACTTCTAACTTTATCTCTGTTTGGTACCATTGAATGAATGGGGCTAAGCTAAATGCTATTGAAGTGTCGCAGCGCGCCCCAGCGCTTACGTGCACGCACTAAGATGATAGAGGGATGTTAGTTAAGGTAATAACATATTTTAATATTGAAAATGAGTAGACTATTTCTTTAAGCTTTACTTTTATAAACTCATTGAGTACACTAGATTCTCCAGGCTCACAGCATCCACAACACCAATAATTTAACTATTCATCATTTGTAGGTTGATTTGGCTCATTTGTTAGTCGCTTTGGATTAAAGCGTCTGCTAAATGTAAATGTCATAAAAGATTAATTACTTTGGCCATCCAGGATTTGTTATTGAGAAAAGAGTTAAGATCATTAATTACAGCACACAGTGAGTGTATATTAGTATATGAGAAAGCACTTGGTCCCAGAATTAGATGCTTTTACCGGGTGTGTGTGTGCGCGTGTGTGCATGTGCGTGTGATGTTATTATGTTAAGGGACATTCCACTTTATTTGAAAAAATGCTCATTTTCCAGCTCCCCTAGAGTTAAACATTTGATTTTTACCATTTTGGAATACATTCAGCCGATCTCGGGGTCTGGCGTACCACTTTTAGCATAGCTTAGCATAATCCATTGAATCTGATTAGACCATTAGCATAGCGCTCAAAAACAACCAAAGAGTTTCGACCAATGGAAAATTAAAAGTTATCTAGGCAGATCTGGCTAGGAACTATACTCTTATTTCGGCGTAACAATCAAGGTCTTTGCTGATGTACCATAGCTGCCGCAGGCGCAGTGATATTATGCAGTGCCCGAGAATAGTCCCCTGCTATTGAAAGTAACCAAGGGAGTTATTTTTGCATGCTGCGTAAAATCATTGTGCCTGCTGAGGCCATGTTACGGCAGCAAAGTCCTTGATTATTACGCCAGAATGAGAGTATAGTTCCTAACCATATCTGCCTAAAAACTCGCAACTTTTAATTTTTCAGCGGTCTTAGTACTTGATGTAACTACAGAAGAGTCAAGTTTTAAATAGGAAAAATATTGAAACTCTTTGGTTATTTTTTTTCGCGCGATGCTAATGGTCTAATCAGATTCAATGGATTATGCTAAGCTTTGCTTAAAGTCTTACCTGACGATCGAATTAATGAATTCTAAAACATTAACAATTACATTTTTCATTCTAGGGGAGCTGGAAAATGAGCCTATTTTCAAAAAAAGTGGAGTGTCCCTTTAAAATAATTTGTTTTTTAAGGATGATAGTATTATAAATCATTGAATTTACTTTAGATTCTGTAGTCTTGTGCATTTTTATAAATAATAAAACTCATATTTTGTTTTTCCTGCTTGCCTTGATCTCATGCCTGATGCCTAACGCCCAATATGAATGGTTTTGTGTTCTCCTTTTTTCTTTTTTCTTTTGCTGCCTCTTTGGTCTACAGAGCTTTGCCTTTCTCTAACTCCTTTGGGTAAGACAATTAATGTCGTAATTGGATACCTACAAAAGAAATCTGTGTAAATCACCATAATTCATGTGTAGAGCTCTGTTTCTTATACAACCAGACCCATATAATTTGGTACGGTATGTTTTATTGTAGTTAAATTACGTTTATTTCAACTTTATATTTTGATTCTATTTGGTTTTGCCTGATCATGTGGTTACATTGTAGTTTCTGTGATGAATTGAATTAATTTAAAGGACATGCCGTAAATACCTGACTCTGAGACATTTGAGCGTTTATCTGGTGTAACCCAGTTGATCTCTCTTGGTGATGTGGTGTACTGCTCGCCTGCTAACGCTCGCACCTCTTTCCTTCTTTTAATGCTTTCGAAGTAGCAACTACTCCATTCGTCATTCAATAAGTATGCCGGCTATGAGGTAAAGTATTAGGGTAGATCATTCCCCTTAAAATTGGACATTGAAAAATTAGCTATGTTGGTATATAAACTTTGTAAACTGCTGGGTTGAATAATAAAATCATGTTAAAGGGATTTTTTGCTTGCTTGCATGATGTTAACTTTTTAACTGGCAGTTGAGTCCATTTGCTTCAATGACCACTAAATGTTTTTTAACACACAGGAACTCTCCAACTTTCAAGACTTTTGAGGACAAAGTGGAAAACATCAAGGTCAATCTTCACTTTGAAGTTCTCAGTCTGTATATAGATTGGCTTTCGCCGTCGCAGTGCACATCGATTGATCTTTTTTTTCTGGTTATCATTGTGTTTGCAGTACAAAGTGGTTGGAGGAAGAGCCAATGGTGAAAGCGCCCACTCTCCGAACGAGTCAAACCCAGTGCAGGACAACGCTCCATTCTGAGAGCCCACCCTCTTGACTTAAACACTCATCTCATTCATTCGTGAATCTTGACTCCACACACGCTTTGGTTCTCCCAGATCTTGCCCTTTCTCTCTGAATTACGTTATCCCCCTCTTACTGACGTCTTCGATACCCCTCCATCTACTGCTAGCATGTGCTTGAATCATCTCCTAATTAAAACAGTGCAGATTCTGTGACATGAAATCATGGCAGGTTGTACAAAAAGAAATCATTTTGTATTAGAAACTATTTTACACTGCTTTGCATAATGTTTTTACATAACTTCTATCTATATATGAATATAAAGGTATATAAATAACTATATTTAAACAGTACTGCCAAGCAGCATTCATCAGATGGTAGATGGGTTAAAATACACAGATTTAAATCTGAAGGGGGAGGATAAAAGACAAAAAGCAACATGCTGCAAGTTTCTATGCTGCTGAGCATCCATGATGTTATTTTTTACTCTCAGCACAACATGAAGCGATGCTTTGCTGTACACTCTGTGAATGTCTGACCTCTCAGTCGGCCTTACACTCTATAGTCTCACGTGATATATATTCTTTATGTATTTTTGGTAACAATGTTATGTAAAGTTGTTTTTCCCCTATATTTGTTTTTGTTTTACCTTTGCTCTTTCTCAGTCTCTTGTTGGGAATGACAGAAGTTGCTTTTCTTTGCTTTGTGATATTCCAGTTAAGAGATGTCATAGACCTTTTGCTGTCAAATGTAACACAAGTGTCACTTCTTCTTCAATTATAGGACATTAAAGCAACTTTGGCTTTCATGTGCACTAACCCAGAATGTTCAACGCTGAGTAAGGCCTGCCGTGTCAACCTTCTTATTGTTAACATTGATTTTTCAGAGAGAGGTAAACACTAGTGTAGTCTTGTGTAGCACAGTCACTTTTTACCCGAAAGATATTGGAATATATTTCACTATAAACAAATATAATAATATTATTATTAGTCCGTTTTCCTTTTTTTTATTTTACATTATATTCACGTGTGTCACGGGGGGGCCTTGTTTCCAGTATATTACACAGTAATGATTACATGCTTGTTTGGGTGAGATGCAAGCGATTTGGCTGATGTACATGTGACTTAAGTTTACTGCCGATAACACAGTACATGGCTACTCTGACTTTCTACTGAAAAAAAATGAACAGGTGGATACACCTGCAGTTCTGCCAACAAAGAAATGATAGGAAGGTAATGAACGCAAGGAGAGAAGGGACATTATTTTCGTTTTAAGCAGTATACACATACATCATTAGAGGAGGTGGTTGTCCAGGGAATGAGCACCATATAGCTTTAAGTTAGAAATCTTAGGCATTGATTGTTTTCTTAAAAAAAAAAAAAACAATGGTGTAATACTTATCATTTTGTTTGCCAGTTGTTTGTATATCAATAAAGCGTTCCTTCAAATTACTTATTTATTTTGTTTATTTACGTGTCTTTCTAGTGATTTAAATGTAGTAGCGCAAATATGCCAGTAGGTGACAGTACCCACGCAAATACATGAAAAGTGAAGAGAATAAGGGAAAATGCTAGAAGGGATACAGCTACGGCCACATCTCACGAGATGTTGGGTTCAAGGTTAGGTTTGGGGTGGAATTAGAATAAAAAAGCAGGGGTTCTGGCTAGGTAGGATACAGACACGGCTTAATCTCGTGAAATGTTGGGTTTGGGGTAGGATTAGGATGAAAACAGTTCTCATACAACGGGATTTCACGAGATTTCGGCCGTAGCTGTATCGCTTTAGCCACAACAGAGAAGCAGGTTGAAAGAGCCACGTGCCTCTAACAGCGTAGCTTTTTGAGTATAAATATAGATACGAATTAAATTCTTACGTAGATAAAAGTTAAAAGAAATGCGTAGGCATGTTAGATTTTCGTGTTTTTGTATGAAAACCGTTTATATTAATGTATTTTAAATAGCTCATCTGTCTATTTATCCTTCTCAAAAGAACATGTTTCAATGTTTATTTTATAACATTCAGAAAAGGTCTTTATTTAGCGTAAAATACAAATTATTATATAACCTGTTGTTCAGTGTATTACTCATTGGTGGTTTCCTGGACAGGGATAAGACTAGTCGTATATTAAAATAAATTTAAGAGCTGTCCAAACTGAAAACAACTTGCACTGACATATCTTAAAATGCATCAGTGCCCTTTGTTTTGCCTCAAAATGCACACAAGTAATGTTCTTAGTAAGGCATGTTTGTTAAAACTAGTTATATTTCCTAATTAAACTAAGGCCTGGTCTTTGCTTAAGCTAGTCTTTGTTCTGGAAACCACCCCATTATGTCTGCGTATGTTGTTTTTGAGGTGATAAAACTGACAGTCGTATCACATAATGTCACGTGTAAAGTTTATATAACAAAACATTTTGTTCCCTGACCGGGAATCGAACCCGGGCCGCGGCGGTGAGAGCGCCGAATCCTAACCACTAGACCACCAGGGAGCTATACGAAGCATACATCGTGACACATTAAAAAATATTTAACAGTGATTTAAACGTGATCTATTTCCATATATTTTACATATGACGTTATGCGATACACTTTGTAATAGGTTGTAAGATTGATATCTGCTTCTCATTTTCACATTTTTTCGTGTTCTAGCGCACACCAGCAGAATTTAAAGCACCAACCACCCCAGCCTCGATCTTGCCGGTTTCATCCGGTTTCACGCTTTGGCTATATATAGAGATGAGTCAGACCACGCCTCCTTTCGACTCTGCGGGCCGCTACGTCACTTTTTAGTATAAATATCAGCGAACGGCTTTGTTTTTGTTAGTCAGCATTGCGGTACTCATTTCCGGACGTGGAGAGTCTTATCCATCCAAACCTTTACAAATGGGCCCCGTCGCCTAGCGTTTTCTTCCCAACGCCTCCGACTGAATCCAGAAAGGTGCTTTAACAACATCAGCACGAAGAAGGTTGGTTATAACACGTTATAAAAAATTTTGTTCGGGGTTTTTTTAGGGTACAACTGTTGCGGGCTGCAGCTGATTGTTATTGTTTAGGCTATAAGTGGAAACAATGTTGTCAGTGTTTAATGTCTTATTTATATAATGTGAATTAGAAATGCGTCATGCACCTCACTGTTACAATGCACTTTTAATAAAAAAAATACGCTGAATACAAAGTGATTGCGTGAAGATTTCAGTAAATGTTAACTGTTTAGTCTCTGTTGTATAAATGTTTACAGTCATTCATTTTCTTCTGCATCCATGTGAAAATGCCACTGAACAACTTTTTCTTTTCGCGTGATTTGTCACGAAAGAAAAGCATTTAACTTACAATATCTAAACCTAAACAATTATTCTGACCCCACGAGTTATTTCTGCACACATAAGTCTGTGTTTACCCCACGCCAATGTGTTTTTCATTTTAAAGTTGATATATTTTGTATACAACGGCGTATCTGAGCAACTGTCCACTGTCTCTTCCCCATCAGGGTTTCCATCTAAGGGTACAGCTTCCAGAAGTTTGTAAAATGGCAGCCATCCCAGCTGGCGGATCTCTTGTAGCCACTCACGACTACTACCGAAGTAAGTGGTCTTATTTAAGTATGCACTTGAGTGCTGTACTTGTCTTCTATATACCCACTATTAATAGTTAATGTTATACAGAGCATTTGCCTTATAAGTCTGTACCTTCACAGGGCGCATTGGCTCTACATCCAGTAGCAGCTCATCATGTGGCAGTTCGGAGTATAGTGGGGAGGTTATTCCACATCATCCAGGTGAGTAATGGTTCATATCCATTCAACCCTTTTAATAAGAATGATTAAAGTCAATAAGTGACTGAGTCACAGTTATCTTCACATGCAGTGAGGCAACAATTTTCAGTCTACACCCATACTGCAAATTTTTTGAAATGAAGTGATGACACTTTAAGTAATCTGTTCTTAAGGAAGTTGCATAACTGACTTTAAAAAGTACTTGTTAGTTACTTCAACCTAGTTAGTTATTTGGCAGGACTTGTATTGGGCTGTTTGTCACAATATTATTTTTTTGTGGTGATAAAAGGTTATTTGGTTAAAAAAAAAACTTTGACTTAATGTTTCTTTTGGGGAACCAAAAATGGCTCTCATGTCATTGCTGTGAACTTCAATGATGCGGTCACTGAAGAGACTGAAGTGATTACATCATCGTATACCAAATACACAAGAAGCTGCTTTATTCTGACATGTCCTTTTTGTTTCTTAGGTTTGCCCAAACAGGATTCTGGTCATTGGTGGTCCAGTTTCTTTTTTGGAAAGCAGCCTGGTATGGGAACGCTTGCTGAAGAGGCTCAGCAGAAGTGAGTGTAGTATTCTTGTAGTGGATTTGCTGTTGTCCATCAAACATGAAACCCTTACCAAGAACTGTAGTTGCAAATGATCATTATAATCCATTAGTCAAATATTTATTCTGATGTGCCCTCCCTCCAGGTCAGGTGTGGTTAGTGTGACCAATGGACAGGTGACATGTGTTGCCCGGGAGATGGTAATGAGGCAGGCGAGTGAAAGTAGTGATGGAGGCAAGTCGGAGGCGGGGAGTTCTCCCCATTCCTGAGTCTTGAGATCAGCTCAGGACCCCAACGCTAGGGACGGCTCCCTTTTGGTTTTTTATTTTAACATTTCCTATTCACATAATGGCCTGTTTTAGTGCTTTTGTTCCCTTGTGTTTTTGTATTCATTTTATATATGATGAAATGGAAAAACTAACTTGCAAAAAGATTTTGTACATTTTTACACATCGTAACACTGTTGCATTTCAATGTTTTTGTTACTTATCCCATTTAATATTTTGTGTTTTCAGCACAATAAATGGTCTTAAAACAGTCAACTGCTTGATTTCCTTTAATTGATTTACATCAAAATATTTTAATGTCATGTATGTGACCCAATTCTGAATTTACCCTTACATAGTTTTGAGATGTTTTGTATGAGTAATGAACGTGTGTACTTTCATGCACCTAATATTGTGTGTTCCAAAAAAAGTGTGCTGTTCTCTAGAAAGTAGGGGCCTTGGCCACAACCACTCCCACTTCATTCTTGGTCCGGTTATAAAAGCAAGCTTATATACACAATAGCACTATGCAGAGTCATCAGTTTCCGATATGGACTATGGAAACAAACAGGATTATGGGAAAAACCTAATAGTCAGTGACAGTTCAAGGATAAAGATCACCACCTCTATGTACAGAATAACAAGCAGGGGCTGAAAACTATGTAATACAGTACATTTCCTTTTTTAGTCTGAAGATGTCTTTAGTGGATTAAGTCATATTGACATTTTGCTAAACAAGCTTATTGTGTTTTAAATGGACACCTTAAATGTTGAATGTCACAGAATATTTTCATGTTTTAAATGCGTTAAGGTAAATAATTGAAGTGGTGTATAGTGCCTGTGGATGAGTCCCACATACAACACACAGTCAGTAAATATGAGTTAATGTGGAAACTTGCATAGACCCATACCAGCTTTGTACACTAAAATGACATTGTACAGCTTTTTTTCTGTGTCCACATACATTTTCCAGGTCACTAAGTTTTGACGGTTGGCTGGATACATGGAAAAAGCCTCTTTGTGGGATGCTGATTCATTTTGAATCCGCAATAGCTCCAGGTTTAAAGACACAGCAACAAAGTTTTTTCGAGAAATTATTTGCTTCATTGTGCAAAACAACCATACACGGGCAGAAGGGATGAGTAAAAGGCAATATGAATATTTAACAATATATACAAACTAACATTGAGGCAGTAGCATTGAAGTTTAAAAATTTAGAGTATCTAATACATTCGATCTCTAGAGAAGCAGACTCGCATTGACATATCATAGATGAGACAGAAGTTAGAGCAAGCTCTCTGTACAATCTTCTCTAAAACTTTTGTGGAGGGGTTTACTTGACAACACGGTCAGCAGGGCTTTTGATGGAAGTTTTGTTGGATGGCAGCGTGCGTCTTAAAACCAGACCAACTGTCCAACCATTGGTCATGTGTCCCGAAAAATCTGCTTTCAGACACAAAAACTGAGTAAGAATGTTTTGTGTTTAATGAATGTATACAGGTGCTGGTCATATAATTAGAATAAAAAAATGTGATTTATTTCACCCATTCCATTCAATTCTGATATATTTCAAATATTTATTTATTTGAACTTTGATGATTATAACTGAGAACTAAGGAAAATCCCAAATTCAGTATTTTAGAAAATTAGAATATTGTGAAAAGGTTCAGTATTGAAGACACCTGGTGCCACACTCTAATCAGCTAATTAACGGCCTTTAAATGGTCTCTCAGTCTAGTTCTGTAGGCTACACATTCATGGGGAAGACTGCTGACTTCACTGTTATCCAAAAGACGACCAGTGACACATTGCACAAGGAGGCCAATACACAAAAGGTCACTGCAAAAGAGGCTGGCTGATCACAGAGCTCTGTGTCCAAGCACATTAATAGAGAGGCGAAGGGAAGGAAAAGATGTGGTAAAAAAAAGTGTACAAGCAATAGGGATAACCACACCCTGGAGAGGACTGTCAAACAAAACCCATTCAAAAATGTGGGGAAGATTCACAAAGAGTGGACTCCACCTGGAGTCAGTGCTTCAAGAACCACTTACCACAGACGTATGCAAGACATGGGTTTGAGCTGTCGCTTTCCTTGTGTCAAGCCACTCAGCATCAGAAGCGACTCCAGGCCAAACCGCATTGCTCCAGTAATTCAGGCAAAAGAAGCTCCAACTAAGTATTGAATGCTGTACATGCTCAAACTTTTCAAGCTCATACTTTTCAGTTGGCCAAGATTTCTAAAAATCCCTTCTTTGTATTGCTCTTAAGTAAAATTCTAATTTTCTGAGATACTGAATTTGGGATTTTCCTTAGTTATCAGTTATAATCATCAAAATGAAAAGAAATAAACATTTGAAATATATCAGTCTGTGTGTAATGAATGAATATAATATTCAAGTTTCAATTTTTGAATGGAATTCGTGAAATAAATTAACTTTTTGATGATATTCTAATTATAGCTCTTCGGTATAAGACACATTTCTGCACATATAAGCACATTTATGACATTGACTATGTACACTCTGTACCAAAAGTCCAATTTAGTGTCTCACTGTATGCTCTTTGGAAGAGTTTAAGATGAGACAACATGCTAATCACATCTGGCACAAACTTGTGATGTCCATGCCAGCTTGATTGCATGTTATCATACATTATAGCTAAGGAAGAGATACCAAATACAAGGTAATTTTCAACAAACATTTCACTTTGATGCTAATAATGCAATGAAACAAAAATAAAAAAACAATGAAAATAGGAAGTTGTTCTACTTTAAAAAAACATCTGGTTCACCTAAAAAATAAGTTTTATAAACGTAAATTTTTTTCACTTTAATTAAAAAAATAAGGTAAAAAAATTGCCGATACCAATTGAAGTAATCTTTTAAGTTGATTTTTTAAAGTCAACTTTTGTGTTTTTACAGTGTACTATTTGGACCCATATTGTAGGTGTTGTGCGTGGGCTGTTATAATTTTTTTTTTAATGTTCAACCAAGGTTCAATTTAGTTAGTTGGAAAGCTGCTATCAAGGGACAGAACATTATTTATCATGTATTTGTCAGATAATCAAAACAACTCTTTCATAAAAACTCACACTGTACCTTGGTGTTTAGATTTGGTCACCCAGACAGACACCTGTCTTTGCTTTGGTTCCATTAAGTTATCAGATAGGCTACTGACCGTCTTTATTTTGTCTGTTGGATTGATGCCTGCAAACAAAAGCAAACAAATGAAAAACACATATAGTTTAAATGCAGACGTGCAGAATGATAAAAAAGGACTTTTCTTAAAAATCTAACTGTGCCACACACCATGTGTTAATTTGGCATTTTTACTAAATATTTTAAAATAGATAAAAACATAAATATATAGTGGCTGAACTGACCACAGAGTAAAGCCTTTTAGACATGCATCAAATGTATCACAAATTAAGGGATTACTGTAAAACATCTTCTGAAAATCCAAGCTCATTGCTCAGAAGTAGCACTTTAAATTCAGTTTTAACCACTTTTCAACACTGAATTATACAAATAAATGAGTGCACTTAATGTTTACTCTTCTCAGTACTGTTTAAGCAATTGAATTATGTCTATTTCTGGCAATTCGGGAAAAAGGAGGGTGATTCGTCTATTTGTTTGTTTTGAGTTGATAAAGCTAAAATAGGAACAGCCTGTTCAGGTTGAAATTTGCTCCAAAAAACACACAACTTTGGGAAAGAGTGGTCAGCAGTACACGTGGGCAGTGATTGCATGAACACAGCAGAGCTAAAAATAGATTTACACACTTACTCCGGTAAAACTCATTCCTAGCAAGCAGACAGCAGGGGGCATTCACAGTGGTCATGGTCAGCTTTAATCTGTATGACCAAACCAAGGCTTGGCAAAGAAGATGTCTCTCTGAGAAAATAGAGGGGAGAGATGGGGGTTGAATTTAAGTACACGAGTTTGGTACATGTTGGTACAAATTTCATGATCAGAGTGGCATAAACATCATGTATTAGCCACAAAGATTCCCGGAAAACAATCGGCCAAATTCCTACATGACAGAAACTCTTATCATGCTTTTACAAAAAGACAAAATGTGTTGATTTCACATAAAGCAAACTTTGTTGACTATAGATGAGTGAATCACAGGTGTGTCAAAGGTCACAGAATTGACTTTTAGCCCAGTCTTGCCTTAACAGTAACCAGAGATGCTAATGCTGAATGGAAGTAACCATGCAAGCCCAGACGATTATTTACATATTATATAAGCCTATTATATTTTAAAACACAAACATTTAAAGCAACGTGGTGGATTTTTTAGATGTAATGTTTACAATTTAAATAATAAATATGTTAGGCAGGTTTGGCATTGTCATTTTTTGTGTCTTTGTCACACTTTTCATTTTTGGGGAATGCTTTATCATCATGCCAAAATACTGTTCCATATATCTAAAAATAAATTGACTTAGAGAGAAGACACCCAATATCATAGCCAGCCCGTGCTGGCTATGTAAAAGATAATATGGGTCAATTACATGATGACATGCCTATTTTTGTGTCCTTTGGCATAAAAATAACTTGATGACATGCGGCACTTTATTCTTTAATCCTGTGCAACCATGGGCCTTTTATTAAGAGATTAACAAGTATAAACAGCAAACATGATATCACATCATCCAGTGAACCTCGGTCTTTATGGCTAAATGAAAAGTTTGTACACTGTCAGAAATAGGGGTACTGTAGGGGTCCATTTCTGTCCCCCAAGGTACAATCAACACAAAAGTACCCCATAGGGCTCATTATTGGACCTCAAGATACTGTTTGTAGATCTCTCAAATACTGAAAAAAAAAAACGTTCACTTTTTGGTACAGCCAATGTAACTAAAAAATAGTCTTTTTTCAAACACATTTTAATTGTAGGCCTATTTAAAAAGTAAATGAATTTGATATAAAGCTTATACCAGCATCCAAGTAGGAGTTTGTTAAATGTAAATTCATAGGTCAGGTGATGCAACAAGAAAGTGAAAGGGTGCAACTGTTATGAATGCCCCTTAGAAATAAAACCATTAACTTCTTTAACTCTGCGGACCTTGTACCAGGTCCAAAATTACTTATTATGACTTCATATAAAATATTACTTTAATTTTTAATGGCCTGTCATGGACACAGTACCACATATGAGATACTGTTCGAAAGCTTAGAATCTCTACTTTCTGCAGATATGCATCACCCCCCCACCATTTTTTTATATTATTTAATATTAACATATTTCATATTTTGCAAATATGACAAACATGGGCAAGTCTTATATCAAATGAAAGCTCTCACTCTCAGAAATAAGGCTACATCGTTATTTTTGTTTTATTATCATCATATGTCCAACAATCATAATAATGAGGTAAAAAATTGTCTTTTGTAAAAGTATGTGAAACTTGAGTGTAAACTGCCTCAGATAGCATAGATAGCCACAAATGCTACACCATCTTTTATCTTTGGCTTAAAAAATTAGTCCATTGAGCATGAATAATCCCTTGCTATTTATTGTATGTGCAAAACAAAACAAGTATTTTATATGAAAATGTATTTTCACACCCATCAGTAAAATAAGAATAACTTTTAAATGCTACATGCTAAAGAGTTCATTCTTTTTTGGCGTGTTTACTGTCTGCTGCTGCTAACAACCAGAACTGTCTGCAGTCTGCTAGAGCATCCAGAACCAGAGTTATACACTATCAAAGACAGTGTTTACAACATAAAAAATAAAATTTGGTGTTTCATCATATGAAAAACAACAAAAATAACAATATTTGTCACAAACAGCAGCTTTATATGTAACTTCAAAGTGGTTTCTTTAAAATTATATAAAGATATTGCATTTATTCTACTGTATGTGGTTATGGGGATACTTATTAACTTATACTTATACTTAGACTTATACTTATCCCTATTTGGATTAGAATAACTTTTGCATAGATTATGATAGGGAAAAAAATCATTTCTTCTCTGTAAGCTGACATGTGCTTGAATGAAACATAACTGTCTGCATGTTTCGTGACCACTCAGGGCCAGAGTATTACACTTTTAAATACAGACTAAAAAAACATCAAAAATTTATTTTTGTGTTTATTAGAGGACTGACAACACATACAACCATGTTAAGCACTTTCAACAGTGTTTTATGTAATTTCAAAGGGTTTCCTGTAAAATGATACCAAACTTTTGTACACCTCTGCATGTGGGTGTTGGAAGCTTTTGAAATTGGGTAGACCAAATCCAGGCGGAAATCCCCAAAATAGCCTCAGAGTGTAAGAGGTTAAATTCCATAATTTAATTTAACATTTGCTAATAATTTTAGTTTTAATAATTGCGAGCTGGTTTTCTATAATAATTATTATTATACTTTTTTTATAACTATTTATTTATAGTTCTCAAATTTTAGTTTTATGGTAAACCTTTTTAGTCTATTAAATTAAAATTTTCAGGATTATAATTTTAAATGTCATTATCAAATAAACAAACAATCACAACAAGGAGCACATTAAAACTTATCTGGCAAATAGGCAATGATTGGTTTGTAGCACCTGACATTTTTCTGAATGGGAGATCAAAATATTGTGAATAAAAAATAAAAATTTACTGAAATGTTGTTCAATAAACATTTTTTTTTTATATTGTTCCTTGCAAAAAATATGCATCACATCCATGTTTTAAAGGAACTTGTTTTGTTATTGACCCAAATGTAATATAACAATTCTTACTGATCTGCTGACTCCGGTACAGTTCCCTCAACTCAGAGGCATAAGGATTGCAGAGATTTTAGGCACTTGTCCTGATCGCTAATCCTCTGCCGAGTCAACGTGAAATTGGTCTTGAACAAAAGCCTTTGTGTAAAGGAGATGTAATCCAGAGTGACATAACACACAGCACACTTCAGTAGACTGTTGATAGGAATGAAACAATGGCAGATTAAAGGTAAACTTTATCTTGTTTGATCTTACGTAAAAGATCATAAAAGGTTTATTGTTTCATAAGGAAGTCCGGAATTGAATACTCAACACTAACATTGTGTGCCATATTTGTGAGGGCCAAATATTTAAATATGAAGCAGTCAAATAATTTTTCTTGGGATCTTATAATGTCAAGAGGTTATGATGGTAGGCTATAGTAAATATTATTTAAGTAAATATTACATTTTCGTTATAAAGACAATCAGGGCAGGACTTAACAGGGTGGAGGCCCCTGGGCTTGAATAAATTTTGGGCCCTACACTATCAGAACAAAAGGTACAAAAGCTGTCACTGGGACGGTATTCTTTAAATGGGTCCTAATATTTACCATTTATGTACAGATATAGGTAAATTTGTACCCATTATATGCACTCTTTAGGTACAAAGGTGTACTATTTGAAAGGGTACCACCCCAGTGACAGCTTGTGTAAATTATCTTCTGAGAGTGCACATACAGTAAACAACCTAAAATAAAAAATATATCATAGAACTACATTTTAGGGAAGTTTCCCGACAGGGTTTAGATTAATCTAGCACTAGGCCTATTGCTAGGTTATATTAGGGCATTCAAGTAGTTTTTACAAACAAACCTTACAAAAAACATTACTGGTGTGCGTCTTGAGACAAAACAATGGCAATGATATATGTTAAGATATATCAGTGCAAGATGTGTTTAAATTAAGACAGATCAAACATGCATTTTAGTCTTGGACTAGGATAGGACCTGTCTAGGAAACTGCCCCTATGTCTCGTTGCGCAGAACATAAGCCCAGTCTAAAATTAAATCATGTATTTTAGGGATGTCACAAATCCAAATTAATCATGCACATTAAAAAATACCCCATAACAACATTTAAAATCATTGTGTTAGACTTAGCTTAAGAAAAGAATTATATGTTTTGATTAACATTCACCTTATTACACACCATATAAAGTTATAAACATTATCAACAAGCGTATATTGTGCATATAGCCCAAGTGGTGCAGTGAAAAGAAAAGATTTTAGGATGTTATTTAATAAATATGACAAGACCATCATGTAATATAACCTTGAACGTGGATATAAAAGTTAACACTTTTCAGAAGTTTAAACTGTGATTCTGTTAAGCACAAGCAAACATGCTGAGAGAGAAAATACAGGAAAGTTAGGCTAGCTAGTGGATTATATCAAAAACCATCAGGACATCAACATGGCCATGATTTAGTGCATCCTCACCTCCAGATGAAGTAATAAACTGGACTGATGATTTAAATGTTGATTTATTTAATCATGTGCGTTGTTAACTCTCCGGATTTTGTTATGTTTCGTAGCTCTGCTTCACTCGTTTATTTCTCCACAGGGACTGTTTGGTTAGTGTCGTGTGAGCTGCAGACTGCGAGCAGATTGGATTTCATTTGGCGCTACGCAGACCGCTTGGTGATAATGTCAAAGTACCGCGAGAGCGATTAGAAAGCAGACTTCTCCGTGTGATTTCTCAATCGCTCTCGCGGTACTCTGATGTTATTTTTTTTGGCCGTTGTTGAACCACATGAATACACCCGTCTGCTTTACAGTCACTTTTGCGCCGTGATAATTTGATTTCATGTAATGATCGGATCGCGCATTGCCGCATGAAGTCAAATGCATTAAATACCAAATAGCCGACTGTATATGAGGTTAAACCCGCCAAAGTAGC
Source organism: Paramisgurnus dabryanus (assembly GCF_030506205.2). Taxonomy (NCBI): domain Eukaryota; kingdom Metazoa; phylum Chordata; class Actinopteri; order Cypriniformes; family Cobitidae; genus Paramisgurnus; species Paramisgurnus dabryanus. Next base: position 18,767,767 of record NC_133357.1, read on the forward strand.
AAGTGGAGCATACAAATGGTGAGTGATTCAGATGTCAATTTATGAATGAAAGTGTCAAAGGTTTGTCACACACTTTTAAGTATTTTCACGCTTTTTTAAATGGGTATACGGAAATCCTTGACCTTTCCTAGTGGGTATACTGCGTATACCTGCTGCGTATCACGTTAGATTACAAACAAACAAGAAAAAACAGAGTTACAAGACCATCAGAGCCGGCCTTAAGCATCTGGTGGCCCGTTTCAATAACTAATAGGAGGCCCTACCCACATAAAACATAAGCATAATAGAGCAAAAAAGCAAGGATTCCTGTTGGTTTGCATCAATGGTATATTATTTTATTACGTGCACTTTTAGCTTCACGAACAGGCAGCTCAAAAGAAATGATCCAACCTTATTTAATTACAACTATACAATTATAGTTGCCTCGCCCTTTCATGGACGCTAAATTCTCTGCTTAATTGATTTGCGCAGTATATTTTCAGCTGTCTGGGCTGACTTTAAAAAAAACATCTCAAACATCCCCTCAACTTGAATTATTTAACAAAAGCAAACAAGACAAGTGTCTGACTGACACTGAACCGAACTTATAAATAAGGATGGGCTGGCGGCGAGCGTAGATTTCACCTAAACCTTATTAGAAATCCACCTTTCTGTGTTTGGGTGCTGAGAATTCCCTGATAAGTTTATCTTTGTCCAGCGATTTTGTCACCTCGTGCTCAATAAAAATCTGAACGAGAGCTGACGGCATCTATGTTCAATAGGCTATTATAAAAACAGTTTACATTGTTATGCGGGAGCAAAACAAAAATAGACGATTTCCAAGCCACTGTAAAAAAAATCACCCCTCATTTATCTAAAGTTCTTGGTCATTATGTTCATTTAATGGAACATTGTGTGGATGTTGCGTTAGAGGAAAATGCCGTCATGCACAAAATATATTAAAGGCAGTCAGTAAATGCACACAGATGTTATACACATATTTTAAATACAATTAAATACTGCATTAAGGTTAGTATAAAATCCAATAATATTATTTAAAAAAAACCCCATTGAAATCAGTCCCTAAAATAATGTATTATTAAAAACCTGGAATCGCACTTGCACAGACAAGCCTGATGAGAGAGAGCATGGTCGAATTCAAAACTGCGTTTTTGCGCCCTTGAAGGGCACTTCGGGAAGGGAGCCGCTTAAACTTTCACTCCAGATAAAATGAAAATGACGTTGCTTTCATTGCTCTATTCTCCAAGTGTATTTTAGCGGTCACAGTCACGCAATGAGACACAATTGCGCAACTCTCTGCACAGCTCTGATATTTGAAGGGAATAAATAGGGCATATAGCGATGAGTAATTCAAATTGATATTCTCTCCATTTGTGACGGAAAATTTGTCGGAATGAATGCGCACGGGCTAACTACGACAGGTAACACATTTAAGAAATGTCGGTTTTCACAAAAATAAGGCTATTAAGCTCTCGTCTAGTGATCCCGATGCTAAAGAATAATTAAACCTCTAGAATTATCCACATGTGCACGTTTTCGAGTTTTTATGAAGCACTGTGATGCTGCTGTAAACGATTCTACATTGATTTATAAAAATGAAAGAAATTACTTTTAAAAATAATTTAAATGACATATAATAAATATTAATGCAGTTCTATATTTTTTTATAAAATACATTCATTTCATATTAATAATCCGATTTCTACAGGCTAAAGCGCGTATGAACGTCCGAGAGAAAATAAAGAGCAGAAATTAATTGATTTAAAATGAAAGATATGTGATTGCTTAACATCCACAGGCACTGACAATGTGAGCTCCCCCGTGCAGGAATCATAGCCCCACGTTCAAACATTCTTGCGCCGGGCTGGGGCCCTCCTTTAGGGCGGGGCCCGTTTCAATTGAAACGGTTGAAACATAGCTAAGGCCGCCTCTGAAGACCATAGCCTACTCTAGTAATCTTTTCGGAGTAATACGGAGCGCTTCATTTTCCCGTTGCTCTTTCTCTGTAAAGGTCATTTATTACTCTCATTTCGCGTATTCGCTATTGTACTAGCATCTATGGGTTTCAAAAGCAGTAAACTCAGCGCGTCATATTCAGCACCAAGATGACTGACATATATTAACGAATTAAATGCAGCACCAAACAATTCCGCACCAACCAATAGGCTGTAAAATAAAAAAATGAAAACGACTGAACAAATCAAACGAACGCAAGCCAGCACGGAGGCCCCTATTGGCCGGGGCCCCTGGGCTCAAGCCCAATCAAGCCCAATGGTAAGTCCGGCCATGTCTGTCAATGCTACTGAGTACAAGCTTTTAAAGTCTACTGTATGGGAGATGCCGACAAAAAGACAGACAGAGAGAGAGAGAGAGAGAGAGAGAGAGAGAGAGAGAGAGAGAGAGAGAGAGAGAGAGAGAGAGCTAAAGAAAGCAAAAATGAAACAAAAATTAAAGTGTTTGGCCTGTAGATGTGAATTGACCTTCATCCATATACTGTAGTAACACAAAACACATCACCTGTGTCCAAAACAAGTTATGACAAACAACTCACCACAATTAAAGCAATGGTTATACATTGAAAAAATGCAATATTTCAATGACCCTTATTTTGTAGGAACATGCCAACATACAGTACACGTCAAGGTCAGTGAGAAGTCCAAAATAAGGTTACATTAAAGACCATGCCTTGTTCATTTTAAGTAGATCTTGCCTTTTTGTAAGCTGTCTGTCATGTGTGTGAATCCTTAAAATCCATCAGCAGTGTATAAACGGTCTTGCAAAATAATAAAACTAAGTATTATGAATCGTTTAGCATGTCCAAACACACATAAGTAACCTGTATCTTTAAATCAAACCCCTCCCAGGCTTCAGGCTCCAGGACTGACAATTTTTTGCCAAGGAGCTGAAGGTTCCACCCATCTGCTTTCTTGACCATTTGAAAAGACATCAACATGGAAAAGCACATAAAGAAATAACTAAACACAAATTTATTGTAAAACATATTGTACCTCCAGATATGTTGTAGTTATTGTGGAGTAACAGACTGCTGGATCTTCTCATTTGAAAAGTTTGGAAATCCATGCCAATAAATCTGCTATGACCCATATTCTCAGAAACCCATAGGAGGTGGTCTTTAAGAGTCTTAAAGGAGGAGTCAGTCGATTTAGTTGTTCCCAGACTTTTGTTGACAATTACCCAAAATTTTAAAGGTCATTCTGTATAAAGGTAAACATACGCCAAAGTATAATGAGTAATAAATAGGAACATAATAAAGAAAAATATTTTTTCCAAGTCCAGAAATACTGTAACTTAAAGTCACTATGCTTACTGTTGTCTTATTTTTACCCTATGCATTATGCATTCACATTTAAGAGGATACATACTATACATTGAACATAACAATAACATCTGTCATTTATACTACTTTTCCATTCAAAGAAATTAAAAGGTAAATAAAACAATGTATCAGATGATAGCACCTAAACACAGTTAAAACCTGGTCCCTCCATTAACCCATATTTCAGCATCATTCTTTGACTTGGTGCCCAAGTTATTGAGGTTAGTGGGTAATGCCTATTGTGGCTTGACCTCATTTGACTGTGTGTACAGTTTGGAAACCGCAATATGAAATTTGATGCTATACCTTCTGCCTATTATCTTCAGAAATGCTATGCGTGGGCATGCTGACACACAGCAAGCCAAGAGAACTTAGACGGGTCTGCTGACTGGTTTGGCAAGAATCAGTGTAACCTTCATATAGTGTAAAGGGCGTTCATGTAATTGCTGATGTTCTTATTCATTCTCAGTCATTCTTATTTATATTACGAATAATAATAATAATAATAATAATAGTAATAATAATAATAATTTATTATGTTATTTGAATATAAAACTTTTTCTAACCCTAATCCAATGGACAACAAAACCAGCGGTGCTGCTTAAACAAACACATTAAACCCTTTTTATAAAACAACATATTAAACAATACACAAATAGTAAAAACCACAACTGCACTTTACAAATAAGAATCCAGTGTGGTGTGGTGTGCTTTATTGTATGAATAATATGAATAGTTTAATTTAATGTCAAAAACTTTTACTTCACAAACACAGAACCTCACACCAAAAACGCGTAGCTCTCGATAAGAGGTTTTAACTAAATCAAACTGACTAATAGCCAAGGATAAGAGGAAAGTGGTCTCAAAAAAACATTTGTGCTTTCAAGTCGCTCTCGCGGTATTTTGACGTCAAATGCCGATCGGTCTGCGCAGCACTGCGTGAAGGGAAACTCGCCTCTTATTTCTGCTGATGATCACGCTGTGGTCGCGTGAGCAGCGCAGGGAAACGCGCGCCCCTCTGCGTGCCCGACCATAAATCACTCACAAACTGGAAACAGCTCGATTTTTCACAGGAAAAGTTCACGTTATCGTAAATCCAACAAAGTGTGAACAACGCAAAGCACAGTTATCGTAACGAAACGAGAAATAAAGCAAGAAATGACCATTTAATTTAAAACAACATTCTTCTAAATCTGAGTAACGTTAGCCTAATTATTTCTGTTAAACCGAAGAAAGCTTAAACATATCAAAAGTAAATGTTTAAGGATTTGAATAGCCTACTGTTGATCACATATAGCCTACAGAAAACCCAGCTATTGTATTTACTGTAGTAATATGTAGCCTACATATATAATAGCATAATCATAGGCTATTAACTACAGTTTCAAAGACACGGTATTAAAAAAAAGAAGATTTAAAACATTATCGTATTTATATTTTACTACAGTTTACCATAGCAAATATTTTAATAGCCCTATAGCATTTTTTCATTGGGGTTTCATTCTTCAAGCACCAACTACAAAACCCTAAAAATAACAAAAGTCCTAGAAGTCTCCTGTTCACACTATGAATAACTGACATATACATTATCATTCTCAATAAATTATCTTTAGTAATAAATATGTACACTATTTTGTGCTTTGTTTTTAAGATAAAGATTGTAAAATAATGGCGTAGTGCGCCATCTGCTGGTGATATTTCTTATTATTTATCCGTAATCTATTAGTTCTGTTTTTCCTGCAATAAATTTAATAATAGATTCAAGAACCAATTCAGCAGCATTAATAAAGCAAAACATTTGCCACATTAAATGTTTTCTAAATGCTTACAACTAGACCATTTAAAGGGATAGTTCACCCAAAAATGAAAATTATGTCATCATTTACTAAGACACATGTTGTTACAAACCTGTATAAATGTCTGTGTTCTGATGACCACAAAGAAAGATATTTTGAAAAATGTTTGTACCCAAACCGCTTCCATAGTAGGAAAAAAGAATACTATGGATGTAAATGGGATCCACGAACGGTTTGGTAACAAACATTTCTCAAAATATCTTCCTTTGTGCTCATCAGAACAAAGAAATGTATACAGGTTTGTAATGACATTTTTAGGTTGAACTACCCCTATAAAGTTGAAGATATATAGAAACAAACAGGTCAAATAGGTCACTTAAAAGGAAATAAATGTGTGATCTGATATGTGTATTCTTTGAGTTTAATTGTTAAGTAAGATTACCCTTATGAGGAATTTGGTAAATTGCTTACCTGAATATCAATACACAACACTGAAGATCACTGATCAATACAGTACAGAAAATACAGTATAATATACAGAAAATACAACATCATGTTTAATACACACTCTTAAAAAAATAAAGGTTTGCGAAATGCCAGGCTGTATGGTTTCATAAACAACCTTTAACACCCTTTTTAGCACCTTCATTTCTTAGGAGTGTAGTAGTTTGCATCATGATTCTTTGATGCATATTCACATATCCATCTGCTTTTGATCATAATGTACTTTTAAAAGTTTATACCTTTAACTGCATTGGAATAATGTCAATTTATTACAAAAAATATAACAATCTTTTTCCTTATAGATGAATAAAAAAAGACTTCCTTGAATTAATATTTGATTTCTCATAAGACTTGTAACTTGAGGCATTGTTTTCTAATCAGTGCAATCTACTATTACCTGACAACAGCAGGATTATAAAAATAACACCATATGTCTCAGTGAATTTAGCCCATAGAGAAAACTCCAAACAAAAATAAATGATCCCCTGAGAGCAGCTAAAAAGTGCTTAATATGTGCATGTTCCCAACTGGTGTAATGAAACACACCGGACTATTGTACATATCCAGTAATGTAGCATCCATCCTTAAGAACTGTTTTGCGGTCAGTCTCGTTTCACTTTCTCAGACCTCAGATATCTTTCAGCAGAATCATTCCAAGTCATTGTAGCTGCTGACGTTTTCAAGTTTGAGTCTCAGGTCTTTAAAATCAGGACGGTCCTCTGGCCGTGCACTCCAGCAGGACAGCATGATGTCATGCACAAACCCTGGACATTTGGATGGGGCAGGTAATCTGTAGTTGTGTTCTGTGACTTGTGCGTACACCTCATTTGCTGAATAACCTAGACAATAAACAAATCAATATAATACATTTTCTTGAAGTTTTATAATTTTAAACAGGAGTGTGAAATGTAAAATTGAATACAATAATTATATTTTAGCAATAGTTATACTACAGTGACTAAAGAGATTACTCATACTGCTGGATTAACCACACTGTACATTTTCTTTTTTTCAAGTATACGGTAATCAATTTGGAAGTCATTTCAACTTTCACTTTATATCTTGACTAGTGATGAGTTGCTGTAACTTATAAAATAAAGTTGACTTAGCTTAGCTTTTATTAAAAAAAATAAAAGTTGAAATGTCTTGTAAATCCAAGTTATACTTAAAAATGCAAAGTGCAAATATTTTTTTACAGTGCATTACAGAAACATAAAAATCATTTTGGTAATCACCAAGTTTAAGGCAGCTTTGGCACAAAAATTTTATTGGGTGGCGATCATGGTCTAATACATTTCTTTAACACTGTACATTAAACAGTGACATAAAAATGATACAAAGATAAAAAAACATCAAATTTATTACCTGGATAAGGCACCCCGCCATAAGTGAGAATCTCATATAGGAGAATCCCAAACGACCAGACGTCAGATTTGTTAGAGAAACGTCCGTGACTGATGGCTTCAGGTGCTGTCCACTTGTATGGTATTGTCCTTTCATCGGATATATAAAAAGGCTCCTAGACATAAATAAAGACATAGATTATTAAAATTTGTAAAGTTAATCTATAATCAATGTATTTTTTAATGTGTGGCTACACTAATGTTTACAATGTCTAATTCAAATGAACATTTATTGTTCAGACAAAAACAAATGAAGGCCATTCCTAGACACCTTAACCGTACTGACTTATTTTTTACAGTGTATTATCAGAGTTTAAGACTATGCAGCATTTTTGTCAAATCAACACATACTTTAATGTTACTTTAACTTAAACAATTTCAACTTGAATGTATAAGTTATGTCAGCTTTTAAGATGTTTTAAGTTCGTGCTGCATTTCTTTACAGTGTATGACTGATGCTGAACAGACTTCAGCACCCAAGATATACTCTTAACCCTTTCCCCGCCATTGATGAGTTATCTTGTCAATTAAGAGAGAAGATTTTCTTGCCAATGATGCTTTCCTGACAAGTTTTTACATTAATTTGTAAATCCGCTATTATCTACTAGATAAAAACGAATTTCACAAATTTTAGACTGGGTGTATGTTTTGATAATCTGATCTCTAACAAAATTCGTTTACAAAAATGCAATTATTTCAGCTTTTTGCTCAAAACTTGGTATTTTTGAAGAAACTACCCATATTTAAAGGGACACCAGGCAAGTCTGAGTGTTATTTCTCTACAAGCTCCCCCTAGTGTCTGGAAGTAAATGCTTTCAAACACACTGTCGTAAAAACGAACTGTTGTCCCTCCCCCTCGCAACCCAGCTTATCAGCTGTCAACCCATCTGAGCAGAGGAACCGGCTATTTCCAATCCAGTTATGTCTATCGAGGTAAGTAATATTTCCTTGCAAACTGATTTTTTTTATTGTCATGCATACCGTAATAGTATTTTTACAGTGAACGACCGATCTGAACGAGGCAAACTACTGCTTTCGTGTTTAGTTTTTTTGGGAGAGTGGGCATGATGAGAATAATATAATTATAAATAAATAATTAAATAAATAAATAAATATAGACAAGCAAAAAGAAAATGTCATTCGACCAGATGAACTTATAGACCTTACTAATATAACTTTAGACAAATATTATCCTTCTATATCTATCTATCTATCTATCTATCTATCTATCTATCTATCTATCTATCTATCTATCTATCTATCTATCTATCTATCTATCTATCTATTATATATATATATATATATATATAATAAGGGTGACCATACATGCCATTCTTCCCGGACGCGTCCTGGCCAGGATTTCGGTGCGTCTTCCTGACCGTATACGCAATCGTAGTTTCATTTTTACCTTAAAGTCTCAATGAAATTAAAATAAAAAACTGTAATTTGTTTTGTAATATTGTGGTATTTTTTACAAATGATTTATCTGTGAGCTTCATTAATGAAAAATTCATGTTCCCTCATAATCTTTAATCAAAAATGCAAATCTCCTCCCCTCCTAAAAATGATCTATCTTTACTTCCGGTCATAATGTACGGCAGGTGGGCGGGGTCCGGGATAATATCGCTGCGCTTAGCAATTAGCAACACGACCCAACTTCAAATGATCCAATCAGATCTCGATGGACAAATACAAATCTAGCCTTGCCTTATTTCATTTCAGAGGCCAGTTTTACTCGTATACACGTCACCACGGGAGAAATTAAGCAATTTATACTTCCGTTTCATGGCGACTTTAAAATGTAACGGTTGCTATTCTGTAATAATAATAATAATAATAATAATAATAATAATCCTCTATGATGTATGCAGTCGACAAATATGACTTCCGGAAGACGCACCCGAAATCCGGGCCAGGACGCGTCTGGGAAGAATGGCACGTATGGTCACCCTAATATACTGTATTAGGTCCGAAGCTCTTTTCTTGGAATCTTCCGTCAAGGGTTTTCGCTGCTTCTTCCCCGGCTCTGCCATTTGCAACAATCGCTAGCCGTGTTTCGTTCGCCTGCCTCTGTGTTGTTTGCCGTAAAGTGATTCTGCTTCTCGCCATATCTGAGACTTTGCTAAACTGAAGGATGGCGGGCCGGATACAGCGATCTTTCAAGTGGGGTATTTTTCCTACAGGCGTAGGGGCGGGCAAGAGAGTCTTCATTCATCCAGTAATGAGTCATTTAACCATATACAGACTTACTTTTTTTTCCTTTTGTTTGTTTGAAAGTAGAGGTTGTGTTCTTTCATTTGATATATTTGTATGTTTAAATATTTAACTAAATATTATATATAAAATAAGTGGAAATGTTGAAAGGAAAGGACACAGAGACAATAAAACTGGGTTATGAAGTCACCATGCCTTATATCACCTCACCTTAATGACCCGAGCCAGGCCGAAATCAGCTACTTTGCAGATATATCCATCTCCAACGAGAACATTTCTTGCAGCAAGATCTCTGTGAATACTGTTATTGGCTTCTAAATATGCCATCCCGTCTGCTACCTGACCCGCCATATCCAACAGAGAAACTACATCTAATGCCCCACCCTCTTTACCTGAAAATGAGATGCAGAAAGAGCACGGATGAACTTTACAAGGTGAGAGAGTTGATATAATATTACCTTAAAGCCACAATATGTAGCTTTTTACAACTAGAGGTCGCTATTACACAATAACAAAGGGAATACTTAATAGCTTTATAAAGGAGAAAAATGATGGGAGATGTTGTTTTGTACACAATGTAAGTACACAATATTACACTGTGCAAGTGTTTTTTAGATTTTTATTACAAAAATCTTACATATTGTGGCTTTAAATAAAAATAATGGGGGCAGTGACTGACCTCTGAGGAATTCCAACAGGTTCCCCTTCTCCATGAGCTCTGTGATGATGTAATAAGGGGTGGAGGACGTGCAGATGGCGAAGAGAGCGAGGAGATGTCTGTGACGCAATCGCTTCATAATCTGCACCTCCATCTGAAACTCCTTCTGCTTGAGGAAATCTGTGTTGGATAGAGTTGTACAGGAACAAATGTTTATATATCAGTTAAATGTTTTATTATAGGCAGGCGAGGGTGTCGTATAATCAGATTGACAATCAGCCTTGTACTGTGGCCAATTGTATTCACATATTTGCATTTGGCAGATCTTTAATCCAAATTGACTTGCATTACTATCAAGCTACGCATTTTTATTGGTGCATTTCTTGGCATTTAACCTCATAACCTTTTAATGCAATACTACATTTGTGTTACAGGAATGGCTCCCAGTATAATATTATTTATATGAAGAATCAAAGTTCAATGCAATACAGCAATGAAATAAAAACAATAAGAACAATGTTGGCCAAGCACAGCACAAAACTGTAATATGCAAGAATCATTCACTAAGTTACACTATAAAAAGTTGGCAAACATCCACAATCACCTGTAACACAATGTTTGTTA